>NC_134591.1:36851193-37184693 GCF_037038515.1 Microtus pennsylvanicus
GTAGAACGGTTCTAGTGTCTCTGCACACATGTTATAGTAGAACGGTTCTAGTGTCTCTGCACACATGTTATAGTAGAACGGTTCTAGTCTCTGCACACATGTTATAGTAGAACGGTTCTAGTGTCTCTGCACACATGTTATAGTAGAACAGTTCTAGTGTCTCTGCACACATGTTATAGTAGAACAGTTCTAGTGTCTCTGCACACGTTATAGTAGAACAGTTCTAGTGTCTCTGCACACATGTTATAGTAGAACGGTTCTAGTGTCTCTGCACACATGTTATAGTAGAACAGTTCTAGTCTCTCCACACATGTTATAGTAGAACGGTTCTAGTCTCTGCACACATGTTATAGTAGAACGGTTCTAGTGTCTCTGCACACATGTTATAGTAGAACGGTTCTAGTCTCTGCACACATGTTATAGTAGAACAGTTCTAGTTCTGCAAACATGTTATAGTAGAACGGTTCTAGTGTCTCTGCACACATGTTATATTAGAACTGTTCTAATGTCTCTGCACACATGTTATAGTAGAACGGTTCTAGTCTCTGCACACACGTTATAGTAGAACAGTTCTAGTGTCTCTGCACACATGTTATAGTAGAACGGTTCTAGTGTCTCTGCACACATGTTATAGTAGAACAGTTCTAGTGTCTCTGCACACATGTTATAGTAGAACGGTTCTAGTGTCTCTGCACACATGTTATAGTAGAACGGTTCTAGTGTCTCTGCACACATGTTATAGTAGAACGGTTCTAGTGTCTCAGCACACATGTTATAGTAGAACGGTTCTAGTGTCTCTGCACACATGTTATAGTAGAACGGTTCTAGTGTCTCTGCACACATGTTATAGTAGAACGGTTCTAGTGTCTCTGCACACATGTTATAGTAGAACGGTTCTAGTGTCTCTGCACACATGTTATAGTAGAACAGTTCTAGTCTCTGCACACATGTTATAGTAGAACAGTTCTAGTCTCTCCACACATGTTATAGTAGAACGGTTCTAGTCTCTGCACACATGTTATAGTAGAACGGTTCTAGTGTCTCTGCACACATGTTATAGTAGAACAGTTCTAGTGTCTCTGCACACATGTTATAGTAGAACAGTTCTAGTGTCTCTGCACACGTTATAGTAGAACAGTTCTAGTGTCTCTGCACACATGTTATAGTAGAACGGTTCTAGTGTCTCTGCACACATGTTATAGTAGAACAGTTCTAGTCTCTCCACACATGTTATAGTAGAACGGTTCTAGTCTCTGCACACATGTTATAGTAGAACGGTTCTAGTGTCTCTGCACACATGTTATAGTAGAACGGTTCTAGTCTCTGCACACATGTTATAGTAGAACAGTTCTAGTTCTGCAAACATGTTATAGTAGAACGGTTCTAGTGTCTCTGCACACATGTTATATTAGAACTGTTCTAATGTCTCTGCACACATGTTATAGTAGAACGGTTCTAGTCTCTGCACACATGTTATAGTAGAACAGTTCTAGTGTCTCTGCACACATGTTATAGTAGAACGGTTCTAGTGTCTCTGCACACATGTTATAGTAGAACGGTTCTAGTGTCTCTGCACACATGTTATAGTAGAACGGTTCTAGTGTCTCTGCACACATGTTATAGTAGAACAGTTCTAGTCTCTGCACACATGTTATAGTAGAACAGTTCTAGTCTCTCCACACATGTTATAGTAGAACGGTTCTAGTCTCTGCACACATGTTATAGTAGAACGGTTCTAGTGTCTCTGCACACATGTTATAGTAGAACGGTTCTAGTCTCTGCACACATGTTATAGTAGAACGGTTCTAGTCTCTGCACACATGTTATAGTAGAACGGTTCTAGTGTCTCTGCACACATGTTATAGTAGAACGGTTCTAGTGTCTCTGCACACATGTTATAGTAGAACGGTTCTAGTGTCTCTGCACATGTTATAGTAGAACGGTTCTAGTGTTTCTGCACACATGTTATAGTAGAACAGTTCTAGTCTCTCCACACATGTTATAGTAGAACGGTTCTAGTCTCTGCACACATGTTATAGTAGAACGGTTCTAATGTCTCTGCACACATGTTATAGTAGAACGGTTCTAGTGTCTCTGCACACATGTTATAGTAGAACGGTTCTAGTCTCTGCACACATGTTATAGTAGAACAGTTCTAGTTCTGCAAACATGTTATAGTAGAACGGTTCTAGTGTCTCTGCACACATGTTATATTAGAACTGTTCTAATGTCTCTGCACACATGTTATAGTAGAACGGTTCTAGTCTCTGCACACATGTTATAGTAGAACAGTTCTAGTGTCTCTGCACACATGTTATAGTAGAACGGTTCTAGTCTCTGCACACATGTTATAGTAGAACGGTTCTAGTGTCTCTGCACACATGTTATAGTAGAACGGTTCTAGTGTCTCTGCACACATGTTATAGTAGAACGGTTCTAGTGTCTCTGCACATGTTATAGTAGAACGGTTCTAGTGTCTCTGCACATGTTATAGTAGAACAGTTCTAGTCTCTGCACACATGTTATAGTAGAACAGTTCTAGTCTCTCCACACATGTTATAGTAGAACGGTTCTAGTCTCTGCACACATGTTATAGTAGAACGGTTCTAGTGTCTCTGCACACATGTTATAGTAGAACGGTTCTAGTGTCTCTGCACACATGTTATAGTAGAACGGTTCTAGTCTCTGCACACATGTTATAGTAGAACAGTTCTAGTTCTGCAAACATGTTATAGTAGAACGGTTCTAGTGTCTCTGCACACATGTTATATTAGAACTGTTCTAATGTCTCTGCACACATGTTATAGTAGAACGGTTCTAGTCTCTGCACACATGTTATAGTAGAACAGTTCTAGTGTCTCTGCACACATGTTATAGTAGAACAGTTCTAGTGTCTCTGCACACATGTTATAGTAGAACGGTTCTAGTGTCTCTGCACACATGTTATAGTAGAACGGTTCTAGTCTCTGCACACATGTTATAGTAGAACAGTTCTAGTGTCTCTGCACACATGTTATAGTAGAACGGTTCTAGTGTCTCTGCACACATGTTATAGTAGAACGGTTCTAGTGTCTCTGCACACATGTTATAGTAGAACGGTTCTAGTGTCTCTGCACACATGTTATAGTAGAACGGTTCTAGTTTCTGCACACATGTTATAGTAGAACGGTTCTAGTGTCTCTGCACACATGTTATAGTAGAACGGTTCTAGTGTCTCTGCACACATGTTATAGTAGAACGGTTCTAGTGTCTCTGCACACATGTTATAGTAGAACGGTTCTAGTGTCTCTGCACACATGTTATAGTAGAACGGTTCTAGTTTCTGCACACATGTTATAGTAGAACGGTTCTAGTCTCTGCACACATGTTATAGTAGAACGGTTCTAGTTTCTGCACACATGTTATAGTAGAACGGTTCTAGTGTCTCTGCACACATATTATATTAGAACGGTTCTAGTGTCTCTGCACACATGTTATAGTAGAACGGTTCTAGTTTCTGCACACATGTTATAGTAGAACGGTTCTAGTCTCTGCACACATGTTATAGTAGAACGGTTCTAGTGTCTCTGCACACATGTTATAGTAGAACGGTTCTAGTGTCTCTGCACACATGTTATAGTAGAACGGTTCTAGTGTCTCTGCACACATGTTATAGTAGAACGGTTCTAGTGTCTCAGCACACATGTTATAGTAGAACGGTTCTAGTGTCTCTGCACACATGTTATAGTAGAAGGGTTCTAGTGTCTCTGCACACATGTTATAGTAGAACGGTTCTAGTCTCTCCACACATGTTATAGTAGAACGGTTCTAGTCTCTGCACACATGTTATAGTAGAACAGTTCTAGTGTCTCTGCACACATGTTATAGTAGAACGGTTCTAGTGTCTCTGCACACATGTTATAGTAGAACGGTTCTAGTCTCTCCACACATGTTATAGTAGAACGGTTCTAGTCTCTCCACACATGTTATAGTAGAACGGTTCTAGTGTCTCTGCACACATGTTATAGTAGAACGGTTCTAGTGTCTCTGCACACATGTTATAGTAGAACGGTTCTAGTGTCTCTGCACACATGTTATAGTAGAACGGTTCTAGTGTCTCTGCACACATGTTATAGTAGAACGGTTCTAGTGTCTCTGCACACATGTTATAGTAGAACGGTTCTAGTGTCTCTGCACACATGTTATAGTAGAACGGTTCTAGTCTCTGCACACATGTTATAGTAGAACAGTTCCAGTGTCTCTGCACACATGTTATAGTAGAACAGTTCTAGTGTCTCTGCACACATGTTATAGTAGAACGGTTCTAGTGTCTCTGTACACATGTTATAGTAGAACAGTTCTAGTGTCTCTGCACACATGTTATAGTAGAACGGTTCTAGTGTCTCTGCACACATGTTATAGTAGAACGGTTCTAGTGTCTCTGCACACATGTTATAGTAGAACGGTTCTAGTGTCTCTGCACACATGTTATAGTAGAACAGTTCTAGTCTCTGCACACATGTTATAGTAGAACAGTTCTAGTCTCTCCACACATGTTATAGTAGAACGGTTCTAGTCTCTGCACACATGTTATAGTAGAACGGTTCTAGTGTCTCTGCACACATGTTATAGTAGAACGGTTCTAGTGTCTCTGCACATGTTATAGTAGAACAGTTCTAGTCTCTGCACACATGTTATAGTAGAACAGTTCTAGTCTCTCCACACATGTTATAGTAGAACGGTTCTAGTCTCTGCACACATGTTATAGTAGAACGGTTCTAGTGTCTCTGCACACATGTTATAGTAGAACGGTTCTAGTGTCTCTGCACACATGTTATAGTAGAACGGTTCTAGTCTCTGCACACATGTTATAGTAGAACAGTTCTAGTTCTGCAAACATGTTATAGTAGAACGGTTCTAGTGTCTCTGCACACATGTTATATTAGAACTGTTCTAATGTCTCTGCACACATGTTATAGTAGAACGGTTCTAGTCTCTGCACACATGTTATAGTAGAACAGTTCTAGTGTCTCTGCACACATGTTATAGTAGAACAGTTCTAGTGTCTCTGCACACATGTTATAGTAGAACGGTTCTAGTGTCTCTGCACACATGTTATAGTAGAACGGTTCTAGTCTCTGCACACATGTTATAGTAGAACAGTTCTAGTGTCTCTGCACACATGTTATAGTAGAACGGTTCTAGTGTCTCTGCACACATGTTATAGTAGAACGGTTCTAGTGTCTCTGCACACATGTTATAGTAGAACGGTTCTAGTGTCTCTGCACACATGTTATAGTAGAACGGTTCTAGTTTCTGCACACATGTTATAGTAGAACGGTTCTAGTGTCTCTGCACACATGTTATAGTAGAACGGTTCTAGTGTCTCTGCACACATGTTATAGTAGAACGGTTCTAGTGTCTCTGCACACATGTTATAGTAGAACGGTTCTAGTGTCTCTGCACACATGTTATAGTAGAACGGTTCTAGTTTCTGCACACATGTTATAGTAGAACGGTTCTAGTCTCTGCACACATGTTATAGTAGAACGGTTCTAGTTTCTGCACACATGTTATAGTAGAACGGTTCTAGTGTCTCTGCACACATGTTATATTAGAACGGTTCTAGTGTCTCTGCACACATGTTATAGTAGAACGGTTCTAGTTTCTGCACACATGTTATAGTAGAACGGTTCTAGTCTCTGCACACATGTTATAGTAGAACGGTTCTAGTGTCTCTGCACACATGTTATAGTAGAACGGTTCTAGTGTCTCTGCACACATGTTATAGTAGAACGGTTCTAGTGTCTCTGCACACATGTTATAGTAGAACGGTTCTAGTGTCTCAGCACACATGTTATAGTAGAACGGTTCTAGTGTCTCTGC
The DNA here is from genome assembly GCF_037038515.1 of Microtus pennsylvanicus. Taxonomy (NCBI): domain Eukaryota; kingdom Metazoa; phylum Chordata; class Mammalia; order Rodentia; family Cricetidae; genus Microtus; species Microtus pennsylvanicus. The sequence continues at coordinate 36,857,059 of NC_134591.1, forward strand.
ACACATGTTATAGTAGAAGGGTTCTAGTGTCTCTGCACACATGTTATAGTAGAACGGTTCTAGTCTCTCCACACATGTTATAGTAGAACGGTTCTAGTCTCTGCACACATGTTATAGTAGAACAGTTCTAGTGTCTCTGCACACATGTTATAGTAGAACGGTTCTAGTGTCTCTGCACACATGTTATAGTAGAACGGTTCTAGTCTCTCCACACATGTTATAGTAGAACGGTTCTAGTCTCTCCACACATGTTATAGTAGAACGGTTCTAGTGTCTCTGCACACATGTTATAGTAGAACGGTTCTAGTGTCTCTGCACACATGTTATAGTAGAACGGTTCTAGTGTCTCTGCACACATGTTATAGTAGAACGGTTCTAGTGTCTCTGCACACATGTTATAGTAGAACGGTTCTAGTGTCTCTGCACACATGTTATAGTAGAACGGTTCTAGTGTCTCTGCACACATGTTATAGTAGAACGGTTCTAGTGTCTCTGCACACATGTTATAGTAGAACGGTTCTAGTCTCTGCACACATGTTATAGTAGAACGGTTCTAGTCTCTGCACACATGTTATAGTAGAACAGTTCTAGTGTCTCTGCACACATGTTATAGTAGAACGGTTCTAGTGTCTCTGCACACATGTTATAGTAGAACGGTTCTAGTGTCTCTGCACACATGTTATAGTAGAACGGTTCTAGTGTCTCTGCACACATGTTATAGTAGAACGGTTCTAGTTTCTGCACACATGTTATAGTAGAACGGTTCTAGTGTCTCTGCACACATGTTATAGTAGAACGGTTCTAGTGTCTCTGCACACATGTTATAGTAGAACGGTTCTAGTGTCTCTGCACACATGTTATAGTAGAACGGTTCTAGTGTCTCTGCACACATGTTATAGTAGAACGGTTCTAGTTTCTGCACACATGTTATAGTAGAACGGTTCTAGTCTCTGCACACATGTTATAGTAGAACGGTTCTAGTTTCTGCACACATGTTATAGTAGAACGGTTCTAGTGTCTCTGCACACATGTTATATTAGAACGGTTCTAGTGTCTCTGCACACATGTTATAGTAGAACGGTTCTAGTTTCTGCACACATGTTATAGTAGAACGGTTCTAGTCTCTGCACACATGTTATAGTAGAACGGTTCTAGTGTCTCTGCACACATGTTATAGTAGAACGGTTCTAGTCTCTCCACACATGTTATAGTAGAACGGTTCTAGTCTCTGCACACATGTTATAGTAGAACAGTTCTAGTGTCTCTGCACACATGTTATAGTAGAACGGTTCTAGTGTCTCTGCACACATGTTATAGTAGAACGGTTCTAGTCTCTCCACACATGTTATAGTAGAACGGTTCTAGTCTCTCCACACATGTTATAGTAGAACGGTTCTAGTGTCTCTGCACACATGTTATAGTAGAACGGTTCTAGTGTCTCTGCACACATGTTATAGTAGAACGGTTCTAGTGTCTCTGCACACATGTTATAGTAGAACGGTTCTAGTGTCTCTGCACACATGTTATAGTAGAACGGTTCTAGTGTCTCTGCACACATGTTATAGTAGAACGGTTCTAGTGTCTCTGCACACATGTTATAGTAGAACGGTTCTAGTGTCTCTGCACACATGTTATAGTAGAACGGTTCTAGTCTCTGCACACATGTTATAGTAGAACAGTTCCAGTGTCTCTGCACACATGTTATAGTAGAACAGGTCTAGTGTCTCTGCACACATGTTATAGTAGAACGGTTCTAGTGTCTCTGCACACATGTTATAGTAGAACAGTTCTAGTGTCTCTGCACACATGTTATAGTAGAACGGTTCTAGTGTCTCTGCACACATGTTATAGTAGAACGGTTCTAGTGTCTCTGCACACATGTTATAGTAGAACGGTTCTAGTGTCTCTGCACACATGTTATAGTAGAACAGTTCTAGTCTCTGCACACATGTTATAGTAGAACAGTTCTAGTCTCTCCACACATGTTATAGTAGAACGGTTCTAGTCTCTGCACACATGTTATAGTAGAACGGTTCTAGTTTCTGCACACATGTTATAGTAGAACGGTTCTAGTGTCTCTGCACACATGTTATATTAGAACGGTTCTAGTGTCTCTGCACACATGTTATAGTAGAACGGTTCTAGTTTCTGCACACATGTTATAGTAGAACGGTTCTAGTCTCTGCACACATGTTATAGTAGAACGGTTCTAGTGTCTCTGCACACATGTTATAGTAGAACGGTTCTAGTGTCTCTGCACACATGTTATAGTAGAACGGTTCTAGTGTCTCTGCACACATGTTATAGTAGAACGGTTCTAGTGTCTCAGCACACATGTTATAGTAGAACGGTTCTAGTGTCTCTGCACACATGTTATAGTAGAAGGGTTCTAGTGTCTCTGCACACATGTTATAGTAGAACGGTTCTAGTCTCTCCACACATGTTATAGTAGAACGGTTCTAGTCTCTGCACACATGTTATAGTAGAACAGTTCTAGTGTCTCTGCACACATGTTATAGTAGAACGGTTCTAGTGTCTCTGCACACATGTTATAGTAGAACGGTTCTAGTCTCTCCACACATGTTATAGTAGAACGGTTCTAGTCTCTCCACACATGTTATAGTAGAACGGTTCTAGTGTCTCTGCACACATGTTATAGTAGAACGGTTCTAGTGTCTCTGCACACATGTTATAGTAGAACGGTTCTAGTGTCTCTGCACACATGTTATAGTAGAACGGTTCTAGTGTCTCTGCACACATGTTATAGTAGAACGGTTCTAGTGTCTCTGCACACATGTTATAGTAGAACGGTTCTAGTGTCTCTGCACACATGTTATAGTAGAACGGTTCTAGTGTCTCTGCACACATGTTATAGTAGAACGGTTCTAGTCTCTGCACACATGTTATAGTAGAACGGTTCTAGTCTCTGCACACATGTTATAGTAGAACAGTTCTAGTGTCTCTGCACACATGTTATAGTAGAACGGTTCTAGTGTCTCTGCACACATGTTATAGTAGAACGGTTCTAGTGTCTCTGCACACATGTTATAGTAGAACGGTTCTAGTGTCTCTGCACACATGTTATAGTAGAACGGTTCTAGTTTCTGCACACATGTTATAGTAGAACGGTTCTAGTGTCTCTGCACACATGTTATAGTAGAACGGTTCTAGTGTCTCTGCACACATGTTATAGTAGAACGGTTCTAGTGTCTCTGCACACATGTTATAGTAGAACGGTTCTAGTGTCTCTGCACACATGTTATAGTAGAACGGTTCTAGTTTCTGCACACATGTTATAGTAGAACGGTTCTAGTCTCTGCACACATGTTATAGTAGAACGGTTCTAGTTTCTGCACACATGTTATAGTAGAACGGTTCTAGTGTCTCTGCACACATGTTATATTAGAACGGTTCTAGTGTCTCTGCACACATGTTATAGTAGAACGGTTCTAGTTTCTGCACACATGTTATAGTAGAACGGTTCTAGTCTCTGCACACATGTTATAGTAGAACGGTTCTAGTGTCTCTGCACACATGTTATAGTAGAACGGTTCTAGTCTCTCCACACATGTTATAGTAGAACGGTTCTAGTCTCTGCACACATGTTATAGTAGAACAGTTCTAGTGTCTCTGCACACATGTTATAGTAGAACGGTTCTAGTGTCTCTGCACACATGTTATAGTAGAACGGTTCTAGTCTCTCCACACATGTTATAGTAGAACGGTTCTAGTCTCTCCACACATGTTATAGTAGAACGGTTCTAGTGTCTCTGCACACATGTTATAGTAGAACGGTTCTAGTGTCTCTGCACACATGTTATAGTAGAACGGTTCTAGTGTCTCTGCACACATGTTATAGTAGAACGGTTCTAGTGTCTCTGCACACATGTTATAGTAGAACGGTTCTAGTGTCTCTGCACACATGTTATAGTAGAACGGTTCTAGTGTCTCTGCACACATGTTATAGTAGAACGGTTCTAGTGTCTCTGCACACATGTTATAGTAGAACGGTTCTAGTCTCTGCACACATGTTATAGTAGAACAGTTCCAGTGTCTCTGCACACATGTTATAGTAGAACAGGTCTAGTGTCTCTGCACACATGTTATAGTAGAACGGTTCTAGTGTCTCTGCACACATGTTATAGTAGAACAGTTCTAGTGTCTCTGCACACATGTTATAGTAGAACGGTTCTAGTGTCTCTGCACACATGTTATAGTAGAACGGTTCTAGTGTCTCTGCACACATGTTATAGTAGAACGGTTCTAGTGTCTCTGCACACATGTTATAGTAGAACAGTTCTAGTCTCTGCACACATGTTATAGTAGAACAGTTCTAGTCTCTCCACACATGTTATAGTAGAACGGTTCTAGTCTCTGCACACATGTTATAGTAGAACGGTTCTAGTGTCTCTGCACACATGTTATAGTAGAACGGTTCTAGTGTCTCTGCACACATGTTATAGTAGAACGGTTCTAGTCTCTGCACACATGTTATAGTAGAACAGTTCTAGTTCTGCAAACATGTTATAGTAGAACGGTTCTAGTGTCTCTGCACACATGTTATATTAGAACTGTTCTAATGTCTCTGCACACATGTTATAGTAGAACGGTTCTAGTCTCTGCACACATGTTATAGTAGAACAGTTCTAGTGTCTCTGCACACATGTTATAGTAGAACGGTTCTAGTCTCTGCACACATGTTATAGTAGAACGGTTCTAGTGTCTCTGCACACATGTTATAGTAGAACGGTTCTAGTGTCTCTGCACACATGTTATAGTAGAACGGTTCTAGTGTCTCTGCACACATGTTATAGTAGAACGGTTCTAGTGTCTCTGCACACATGTTATAGTAGAACGGTTCTAGTGTCTCTGCACACATGTTATAGTAGAACGGTTCTAGTGTCTCTGCACACATGTTATAGTAGAACGGTTCTAGTCTCTGCACACATGTTATAGTAGAACAGTTCCAGTGTCTCTGCACACATGTTATAGTAGAACAGGTCTAGTGTCTCTGCACACATGTTATAGTAGAACGGTTCTAGTGTCTCTGCACACATGTTATAGTAGAACAGTTCTAGTGTCTCTGCACACATGTTATAGTAGAACGGTTCTAGTGTCTTGCACACATGTTATAGTAGAACGGTTCTAGTGTCTCTGCACACATGTTATAGTAGAACGGTTCTAGTGTCTCTGCACACATGTTATAGTAGAACAGTTCTAGTCTCTGCACACATGTTATAGTAGAACAGTTCTAGTCTCTCCACACATGTTATAGTAGAACGGTTCTAGTCTCTGCACACATGTTATAGTAGAACGGTTCTAGTGTCTCTGCACACATGTTATAGTAGAACGGTTCTAGTGTCTCTGCACACATGTTATAGTAGAACGGTTCTAGTCTCTGCACACATGTTATAGTAGAACAGTTCTAGTTCTGCAAACATGTTATAGTAGAACGGTTCTAGTGTCTCTGCACACATGTTATATTAGAACTGTTCTAATGTCTCTGCACACATGTTATAGTAGAACGGTTCTAGTCTCTGCACACATGTTATAGTAGAACAGTTCTAGTGTCTCTGCACACATGTTATAGTAGAACGGTTCTAGTCTCTGCACACATGTTATAGTAGAACGGTTCTAGTGTCTCTGCACACATGTTATAGTAGAACGGTTCTAGTGTCTCTGCACACATGTTATAGTAGAACGGTTCTAGTGTCTCTGCACACATGTTATAGTAGAACAGTTCTAGTCTCTCCACACATGTTATAGTAGAACGGTTCTAGTCTCTGCACACATGTTATAGTAGAACGGTTCTAGTGTCTCTGCACACATGTTATAGTAGAACGGTTCTAGTGTCTCTGCACACATGTTATAGTAGAACGGTTCTAGTCTCTGCACACATGTTATAGTAGAACAGTTCTAGTTCTGCAAACATGTTATAGTAGAACGGTTCTAGTGTCTCTGCACACATGTTATATTAGAACTGTTCTAATGTCTCTGCACACATGTTATAGTAGAACGGTTCTAGTCTCTGCACACATGTTATAGTAGAACAGTTCTAGTGTCTCTGCACACATGTTATAGTAGAACAGTTCTAGTGTCTCTGCACACATGTTATAGTAGAACGGTTCTAGTGTCTCTGCACACATGTTATAATAGAACGGTTCTAGTCTCTGCACACATGTTATAGTAGAACAGTTCTAGTGTCTCTGCACACATGTTATAGTAGAACGGTTCTAGTGTCTCTGCACACATGTTATAGTAGAACGGTTCTAGTGTCTCTGCACACATGTTATAGTAGAACGGTTCTAGTGTCTCTGCACACATGTTATAGTAGAACGGTTCTAGTTTCTGCACACATGTTATAGTAGAACGGTTCTAGTGTCTCTGCACACATGTTATAGTAGAACGGTTCTAGTGTCTCTGCACACATGTTATAGTAGAACGGTTCTAGTGTCTCTGCACACATGTTATAGTAGAACGGTTCTAGTGTCTCTGCACACATGTTATAGTAGAACGGTTCTAGTTTCTGCACACATGTTATAGTAGAACGGTTCTAGTCTCTGCACACATGTTATAGTAGAACGGTTCTAGTTTCTGCACACATGTTATAGTAGAACGGTTCTAGTGTCTCTGCACACATGTTATATTAGAACGGTTCTAGTGTCTCTGCACACCTGTTATAGTAGAACGGTTCTAGTTTCTGCACACATGTTATAGTAGAACGGTTCTAGTCTCTGCACACATGTTATAGTAGAACGGTTCTAGTGTCTCTGCACACATGTTATAGTAGAACGGTTCTAGTGTCTCTGCACACATGTTATAGTAGAACGGTTCTAGTGTCTCTGCACACATGTTATAGTAGAACGGTTCTAGTGTCTCAGCACACATGTTATAGTAGAACGGTTCTAGTGTCTCTGCACACATGTTATAGTAGAAGGGTTCTAGTGTCTCTGCACACATGTTATAGTAGAACGGTTCTAGTCTCTCCACACATGTTATAGTAGAACGGTTCTAGTCTCTGCACACATGTTATAGTAGAACAGTTCTAGTGTCTCTGCACACATGTTATAGTAGAACGGTTCTAGTGTCTCTGCACACATGTTATAGTAGAACGGTTCTAGTCTCTCCACACATGTTATAGTAGAACGGTTCTAGTTTCTGCACACATGTTATAGTAGAACGGTTCTAGTGTCTCTGCACACATGTTATAGTAGAACGGTTCTAGTGTCTCTGCACACATGTTATAGTAGAACGGTTCTAGTGTCTCTGCACACATGTTATAGTAGAACGGTTCTAGTGTCTCTGCACACATGTTATAGTAGAACGGTTCTAGTGTCTCTGCACACATGTTATAGTAGAACGGTTCTAGTGTCTCTGCACACATGTTATAGTAGAACGGTTCTAGTGTCTCTGCACACATGTTATAGTAGAACGGTTCTAGTCTCTGCACACATGTTATAGTAGAACGGTTCTAGTCTCTGCACACATGTTATAGTAGAACAGTTCTAGTGTCTCTGCACACATGTTATAGTAGAACGGTTCTAGTGTCTCTGCACACATGTTATAGTAGAACGGTTCTAGTGTCTCTGCACACATGTTATAGTAGAACGGTTCTCGTGTCTCTGCACACATGTTATAGTAGAACAGTTCTAGTGTCTCTGCACACATGTTATAGTAGAACGGTTCTAGTGTCTCTGCACACATGTTATAGTAGAACGGTTCTAGTGTCTCTGCACACATGTTATAGTAGAACAGTTCTAGTGTCTCTGCACACATGTTATAGTAGAACGGTTCTAGTGTCTCTGCACACATGTTATAGTAGAACAGTTCTAATGTCTCTGCACACATGTTATGGTAGAACGGTTCTAGTCTCTGCACACATGTTATAGTAGAACGGTTCTAGTCTCTGCACACATGTTATAGTAGAACGGTTCTAGTGTCTCTGCACACATGTTATAGTAGAACGGTTCTAGTCTCTGCACACATGTTATAGTAGAACAATTCTAGCGTCCCTCCACCCTGACCAGTTCTTGATGTTGTTGGTTTTCTCAGTGTCAGCCACTGGAGAATGTATATGCGTCTTCTGTCTCCTTCTCTCTGAAGACCAGCATCCTGCCATCTCTTCATTTGCTTACTTGAGGTGCTTTTGTCTTTCAACATGCTGTAATACTAACTTTCCTACAGTATTTGGAGAGTTCTAGATCCTGGCTAGCAGCTCCTTATCAGACCGTGACCTGCAGACATGCAATTTTCAAACTAGTGGCTGAGCTTTTTCTTTTCATCATCTTAGTCATTACTTTTCAAGAGCAATTTTTAAAAACTTGATAATTTTTTTCTCTTTTAAGCTGTGTTCTTGGTGTTGTGTATGATAACTGTTTATTTAATCCTGTCAACAAGACTTCCCTTTGTTTCTTGTAGAAATTTTATAATTGTGGGTTTTAAATTACACCTACCATATATTAAAATCTAACTTTAGTATATGATCACAAAGGAAGGGATCAAAATTTGTGGATTCCTTTCCTTCTTTCCTTCCTTCCTTCCTTCCTTCCTTCTTTCCTTCCTTCCTTCCTTCCTCCTTCCCTACCTACCTACTTCCCTTTCTTCCTCCATTTCTTCCTTTCTTCCTTTTGAAGGGTATTGGTATCTAGCTGTGCCAGCAACACTTCTTCTACCTTCTAAATGAATTTCTTTAGACCTGTGTTGACAGTTAAGTGTGGTCTATTCCCAGACTCCCTGAATTGTTCCACCATCAATCTATCTTGGTACCAATATCATGTTACCTTGATTAACACTCTACTATGGAACTTAGGATAAGGTTAGCTCTCAATTTTCTTCTCCTTTTTCAAACTTATTATGGCTATCCTAGGTCCTTTACATTTCCAAATAGGTTGATATCAGCCCATTATTGTCTAAATACAAATCATGAGAGCTTTGGTTTGGAATACATTGACTCCATGGGACAGTTGGTGAATGGTTGACATCTGAACTTATGTATCGAGTTGTCCCACCTTGAACCTTTCATTTTCCCCCACTGTGACCAAATATCTCTTAACAATACTTTGAAATTTTCTATTGTTTGCTTGTATATTTTTGTCAGATATTTTTCTGAATCTTTTGGGCTTTGTATTAAATAGTGGGTGTTTTGTTTTTAGTTTGCAGTTTTCCTTTACTAGTATTATAAGATAACTTTATAAAAAGTGTATGCTTTAAAGCAATATTTTAAATGAAAATAACTATTTTTCCTAATTTCCATAATAATTTATGGTAAATGCCTTGTTTTGGAATTATTCATCTTTGTTCTCTAGCTTTTTTTATATTATTATGTGATCCATATTAAGAATCCAACCAACCTCTTCTGAACTATCATCACTTCTTTTGGTCGCTTCTTGCCCATATTGAAAGGTTTTGGGCTTGGAGCTCAAAGGGAACACTGAACTAGAATGTGCTTTGGGGTGAAACATTTATTAGAAGAGATATCAATGCTGGGGACAGACAACTGCATGGCAGAAACCGTGGGAGTCACTACAAGCTGTCCTGCTGGCCAAGGAATGATCCACCAGAGGCAAGAAGAGAATACGGTTCAGCATGACTTAGTTGTCCGGGCTGGTTCAAACTTCCGGAGTCTGACCCTGAGTGGTTTATTTAAGCCCAGTATCACTTTGGGGAAAAGTTCCTCGTGGCAATTATTACAACAAAGCTCAGGGCATGGCCACATAGAAACCCCTTTTGCAAAGTTCCTGTGAGCTCTTTCATAAGGATGGACTCTATTGACTGAGAAGCAGGGCTCAGGAGGAGAGAACAAAGAGGATGGGTTTGTAGTCAGCATCATAATAGTAAACTTCTTTGCAAAGTCCATGGGACTTCTTTCATAAGCATGGATTCTATTGTTGAGGAACAATGCTTGAAAGTCTTGGGGATTCTACAGAATAGCAAAGATCACCAGGCTATTGACAACATCCACTCAGAACAGGTGTAAATCCCTTCTGTTGAAGAGAAAAGCCTGCGTGTATAATGTTCCTGGTTTATCTAGTACTATCCATGAGCACAAGAACCTAGTGCCCTCTACACGGGCAAGGTCAGGTCCCAGTGCCATAGATAAAGAGACAGCATTGACGGGGCTCTGGAGAGACTTTGGGCTTAGGAAATTGTCCACTCTTACATATCCCCTGCCACATAGTTCATGAGTAGCCCACAGCATGAGCCTACTTTCCAGGGAAGGAGTGTGTAGTGGGGCGGAGAGATGGCTCAGCAGTTAAGAGCCCTGGCTGCTCTTCCAGGGATCCCTAGTTCAAATCCCAGTAACAACATGGTGGCTCACAGAACTCTCTAGTGAGATCTGAAGTCCTCTTCCACCATAAAGGTGTACATGGAAAATAAATAAATCTAAGAAAGAAAAAGTATCTGCCTAACAACAACAACAAAAACAAATCAAAATGCACCTCCAAGCCTAGCATGTAAGTTTTTTTTAAGGCCCATTTTCAAGACAAAAATGCTTGAGTCCGTCTAGATCCAGCCTCAGATGAGTGGAGAAAACACTGGACCTCTGCTGACATCTTCTAGTCTAGCTATGACACCTCCTCTGTTGTCTGAGTTTTCTGTCTTGCCCTGTTCCCATAATCGTTAAATCCCAGTGAAATCACACAGATGTCTACATTAATTATAAACTGATTGGCCCATTAGCTCAGGCTTTTTACTAACTCTTATAACTTGTATTAGCCCATTGTTCTTGTCTATGCTAGCCATGTGGCTCGGTACCTTATTCAGCAAGGCAGTCATATGTTGCTGCTTCTGTGGCTGGTCAGGACTACAGAGGAATGAGCTTCCTTCTTCCCAGAATTCTCCTGTTCCCATTGGACCCCTTTGGCCAACTACCCAAGTAGTAACCCATTCCTGGAACTTAAAATTTCATTTGGTAACAAGAGATGTCTATTTGGGGCTCTGTCTCACTGTTATTTTGGAGATTTTATTTAGATCACCTTCACAAATATATATCTTTTAGGAAACTTATACTGTATTAATTTTTCTTATATTCCCTCAAATGGGAAGAGGGGGATGAGGGAGAAAATAAGGGCAGAGACAGCTACAATTAAGGACCTGTGCTGCTACCTGGGACCATCCAGGGCAAGGCTGCTGCCAAGACATATAAATGCCAACACAAAACACAGATCTCTCTGGCCTCCAGACTCCAGCAAGGCCACAGGTTGTGGCCCAGACCCAGGGCTTCTGAGTGGGCCCTAGAGTTCAACACAGATCCCTGCCACCGTAGGACCACAGACTCAGATACGGCCCCCAGCTGCAGCCTTGGCCTGGACGTCATCATGGTACCAGTAGTAGTGTGTGTCACTCATACCCATATGGCCCTGTCCACGTGGCCGTTGGGCACCAACATGGCCCCAGTTGACAGACAAGACCCCAGAGAACTGCAAGGCCTTTGGTTGCAGCAGGAGCCGCAGAGGTCAATTCAGACTCTGACTTCAGCAGGACCACGAACCCAGACACGGCACTCAGCAGCAGCCGGGGACTGGACATCCACAGATTAGCAGCATTGGAATAAGAAAGAACAGAGCTCCAGCATCTCTGAACTGCTTCAGCAGTAAAACAGCTGCCCTGATCAGACTTACAGACCAGACAGTGGTGACACACAAATTTAATCCCAGTAGCCACACTAGTTTGCCATAGAAACCGGGCAGCAGTGGTACAGGCTTTTAATCCCAGCCCTAGAGAGGAGTATAAGATGGGAGGAGACAACTCTCCCACACAGTCTCATTCTGAGATTCCTGGAAGCAGGCTTACCATTTCAGACTGAGACTGAGGCTGACTGTTTTACTTTTCTGATCTCCAGGTTGAACCCCAATATATGTCTCAGGGTTTTTATTAATCATGTTACATTTGGTACCCAATGTTTGGGGTATGAATGCATTAAAAAACCATTTGCCTGAGGCTTTTTCATCAACAGCACAGGCTAGAGTAGGACCCAAACCTAGCCACCTGGGTTCAGAAGAAAAACTAGTGCTCCCAACTTCCATCTGCCCCGGTTTATCTTCCTCTCCTGCCTGCCCATCTACCAGTGACTTCCCATGGCACCCGTAGCTTGCTGCCACCCAGCATGGCACCCACACATCTTCCCATGGTCCCCCACAGCTTCCTGTGACTCCTGTGAATCAGTGTCTCTTTAACAAAAAATCCGTTCAATTTGGTTTTGAGTTCTGCAGTGCCTATTGTCCCACATCATTATAATACCTTAAAATTCTCATCTGAACCAGGATTTTAATTTAGCAGATAATATCACCATCCAGGAATTTCAAAACCTTTCCTACTATGGGAGAAATTCTAGAAGAGGTATATGACATACCTGGGGTGTATACATTCTTAGCCATAGCTAAGTTTGATGCTTTATATTATATTCTTAAAGAAATTGTTTGATAGCAGAGTCAAGAATGAGAAACTTTTAGAAATGATACAGACTTTACCAAATGAGTCATGAGAAGTTGGCTGAAAGGATTCATACCATTGAAAATGATAACCATAATTTGACAGGCAAAATTTACTCCACATCAATGGATATGAACCCTTACAGAATGGCACTATGAGATTATCTGAAAGGATTCATACTGTTGGAATTGACAATCACCATCTGTTAAAAGTTATTAAAAGCTAGAAGATAGAATGTCCCTCCTGGAAGGTAATCTACATGCCATCCAAATAATCTCTAAGGATGAGAAGACATCATTAATGGAAAACTTAAAGGCTTAGAATCATATTGTACATTAATTTTGGACCGATTTTTATTATTTCTTTGGAATCTCCTTGATTTTCTAGACTTTTGAGGTATATGAGGTCATCTATTTGCAAGTTCTCTGATTTTTTTAATGTGGACACATATAACCATAACCTTTCCTCTTAGGGTTCTCTTGGCCATATCCTAAAATTTCTGGTAGATTCTGGTCTCACTTTTATTTGACTCTAAGAATTTCTTCAATATAACCCCTGATTTCCTCAACAACTTCTTTTTTGAATGACGCTTGTCTTAATTATGGTTTTTCTATTGCTGTGAAGAGACACTATGACCACGGCAAATCTTATAATAAAGGAAAACATTTAATTACGGTGACTTGCCTACAGTTTCAGAAGTTCAGTCCATTATCATCAGGGCAGGGAGCATGGCAGCATGCAGACACACATGGTGCTGGAGCTGAATGATATGTCTTGCAGGCAATAGGAAGTCGAGTGTCACACTTGGTAGTATCCTCAGCATGGGAAACCTGGAAACCTGCTCCCACAGAGACACGCTTCCTCCAACAAGGTCATGTTTACTCCAACAAAGCCACAGCTCCTCATAGTGTCACTCCCTATGAGATTATGGGAGCCAATTACATTCAAACTACCACATTCCACTCCCTGACCCCCATAAGCTTGTAACACTACCATAATACAAAATTCACTTAGTTCAACTTCAAACGTTCCCATCGTTTGCCACAGTCTCAACAATGTTTCCAAGTTCAAAGTCTCTTCTGAGATTCATGCAATCTCTTAACTGTAATCACCTGTAAAAATGGAAATCAAAAATCAGATCACATGCTTCCAACATATAACGGCACAGGATGCACATTGCATTCCAACATGCAGGAAAGGGAGCGTAGTGAAGAAATGCTGGACCAAAGCAAGATCTAAAACAAAGTGGGCAAACTCCAAACTCTGCATCTCCATGTCTGATGTCAAATGCTCTTTAGATCTCCAACTATGTTCAGCTTTGTTGACTGCAACACACACTTCTTTCTTTTGGGCTGGTTCCACCCCCTGTTAGCTAGCTCTCCTGGGCAGGTATCCCAGGACTCTGGCATCTCTAACATCTTGGGGATTCCAAAGCAATCCAGGCTTCAGCTTCACAGTTTCATGCAATGACCTCTCTACTAGGCCTCCATTCAGGGACACCCCCAACGCATGTGTAGCCTTAGTTGCCTAGGTAAATTCTATAACCCATTTCTTCTATCCTTAATGCTAAAGCCAGAACCAGGTGGCCAGAACTGCCAAGTTTTGCTTCTTGCTGGGGCTGGAACATGGTCCCCTGGTTGAATTACATTTTCATCAGTTTTCTGTTTTTCACTGCCTACCTTGACTGTTCTGAAACTTGCTCTGTAGACCAGACGGGCCTTTAACACAGAGATCTGCCAGTCTTTGCCTTCCCAGTACTGAGATTAAAGGTGTGTCCCACTGTACCAGGCTCTAAGTTTTTCTTTCATTTCTTTTCACAAATTGGAAACTTAGCTGGGTGGAATCTTGCCCTGAGGTCACCTCTCCTTTTATTCCATTTCTTAATCCGTTTATCTTCTTGAACACAGGACTTATCTCCAGTCCACTTCCTGGTGCTCTTTTGTGCCACAAAATACACTTTGCAATTTATTCTGCTCAGCTTGCTCCTTTTCATTATAAATCTTCATTAGCGTTACTACTAATATCCATACGACAGAATCTATACTAGGCTGTTTTGAGATTTCTTCTGCTAACAGAATTAATTCAAAATACTTCACTTTAGTTTCAGGCAGTCCAAATTAAAAAAAAGTTGTTTTAGGGTGTTTTTATTGCTGTGAAGAGATACCATGACCATGGCAACTCTTATAAAGTAAAACATTTAATTGGGGTGACTCGCTTCCTGTTTCAGAGATTCAGTCCATTATCATCATGACAGGGAGCATGGCGGCATGCAGGCAGACAAGGTCCTGGAACCAAGAGTGCTCTTACAGGCAACAGAAAATTGACTACCTTGCCCTGAGCATAGGAAACCTCCAACAAGGCCATACCTCCTCCAACAAAGCCACACCTCCTAATAGTACCACTTCTTATGAAATTATGGAGGCCAATTATATTCAAACAACCCCAACACTGTTCATTCAAAAGTATATTATTATTTGGGTCAACAAATGGTTCAGTGGGCAAACATGCTTGCTGCCTGAGACGATGCATCCCTGACAGCCTGAGTTCAATCCCCAGAACCCAAGAACGGCTGGAAGGAGAGAAGAGTCTCAACAAACATGTCCTCTGGCCTCCACATGCTTCCCATGGTACACACACACACACACACACACACACACACACACACACACACACACATTAAAACACACACAACAATAATAAATAAAATTGACTTTAAAAAATGTATTGCTGGATTGGGAACATGGCTTTTGGGTAAAGTGTTTGCCATGCAAGTGTGAGGAGCAGAGTTCAGAACTCCAGAATCCACAGAGAAGCTGGGCAGACGTGGGGGCCACCAGTAACCCCAACACATGGGAGACAAAGACCAGGAATGCCTGAAGTAAGCTGACCAGTTGGACTAGCCAGCATTGGTGAGCTCCAGATTCAGCAGGACCTCTGCTTCAGTAAATGAAGAGAAATCCAGAAGACACCCTTCAACAACTCCAGGCCTCCGCACACACAAGCATCCTTGTGTACATGCCTCTCTACACAACATACATGTATTCATAAACATGTAAGTACACGTGTCGATACACCACACATGATGCACACATATGGTAAAGTCTGTTCTTCGATTTTCAAGTTATCTGTGTATTTTCTGAGGTTTGCTAACTTTTTTTTAACTGGCTTTTTAAATTTGCTCGATTCTTTTTTTTTCTTTATTTAAATTCTTTACAAAGGGTTAGTGAGGTGTCTGGAGAAGTCTAGATGCTTACTGCCAAGCCTGAGGACCTCAGTTCCACCCCGAAATGATGCAGGGAGAAAAGGTTCCTAAGGGTGTCTCTGACACATGTTCTCTGCGGCGTGTAGGTATGTGCACACACATGGTTGTGTGAGCACGTGCGTGCACATGCATGAACACACACAAATAAATAAGTGGAATTTAAATACTACAATAGTCTTCATTTACCTTTCTGCTTGCTTAACATTCCGCCTACTCTTATTTTAATTTTGTTTTGTGGGGATGCTGTTTGGGAGGGGTCTTTGGAGGTAAGCTCTCCATGTTTGATCTGCTTGCATAGACTTTACATCAACTTCTTGAGCCTGGGCCGACAGCTGTGTGACACTATGTTCAGCTTCACTTTCTCTCCCGCCCCTGATTCTGCATATTCGAACCTGATATCATAAATTAGAGACCTTTTTTTATAACCCAAGAATTTAATAAAACAGACCGAATATCCCTAATCCAAAATTTCCCCAAAAAGTATCTGAGAATTAACGTGCAAAAAGTTACAGGTTACAGAGCATATTTTGGATTGGGGTGTCCTAGGTAGGCCTGTTGAAGTGGCAATGTCTAAGCACGCATTCTGAAACACCGCTGGTTCCCACGTCTTTGGGAAAGGAAACCAACTCTGGATAGGGCTCCTCAACACTGCTCACTTCCCCAGCAGACCAAGGAGTTTCACTCATGCCTAAAAAGTCCTAATTCTGTTTTTATTCTTCGATCCATGTATTATTTAGAAGTTGTTTTTAGTAAATATTTGGAGATTTCCCAGAGATCTTTCTGCTTTTGATTTCTTAAAAAAAAAAAAAATCCATGTGGAAAGAGAACATTTCCTAAAATATCATAGACTTTTTTCATTACCAAGCTAGGGTTATATTTGCTATTTTTAGGTGCAAACGGGAAAAAAATATGCCAAAAATACATGCAGGCTGAAATAGAAACATTTAGAAACAAAACACTAAGTTCCAGTTTGAGAGCTCTTCTTATTCTTTATCTCACAAGCAGCAGGGGGTGTTGGTTGGGAATTCCAAATTTGGAGCCAGACACCAAAAGTCAGCCACATGCTTGCAAACTGTGCACGCAGGGGACATGGTGTTCACCCACTTTCATGTGGTTTCTGGAGCCAGGACAGGCAATAATGACATCTCCATTGCTAAGGCTGCTGAGAAGACCACACAAATGCACAAATGCATTATATAATACCAAAAGCTCTTAGCATGGATCTATCAAAATCAATTATACTTCTGTTCATTCATCTAATAAAATATTGAAGAAACTCAGCTTCCGGAGACCTGAATCCAAACTAATCATTTCCACGACTGGCTTTGAAGAGCAACCATGCATAGGACTTTGAGATGCGGTTTAATGGGAGATTTTTCTTAAATCTGTCCCTGATGTGTGACAAGTGGTGCAGCTGGGACACCTATTGCTGGAAGGGACAATTCGGCCTCTACTACACAAGGCGAATCCGAGACAGAATCTGCGTGAATGTGAGCCTTGTGACTCACAGACTTCCGAGAAGAGAGGAGGCTAAAAGTTGGAAAACTTAATTTCAAAACATTCTTCAAAATGTTGCTATTGATATCATTTACAGCCAGTCTAACTTTTATAAAATGCGCTTCCTATTCCCCGTTCCCAGCAGGTGGCGCCCGTTAGCCACTGTGGCCAGCGCGAGGCACTGCAGTCCCCAAAAGCCATGCACCTTGAAAGGCTTGCACGGTTCTGGTTCAGCAGCGTTTATGAGAGGGACCACTGTGCTTCCCTGGGGAAGATGTTTCCTCACAGCGAGAGGGCTTTCTAAGAGGAAACCCCAGCTTTACGATGGCGCCCCGTGGTAAAGCCAGAGCCAACCTGGAGAAGTCAGTCCTACCTGTCAGACGGCAGAGCCCCTGTGCTCCAAGACTTCCAGCGTTTAGTGCGGGGCCCCCCGGGGGGGGGGTGTCAGGGAGGGCGGGGTGTGCCCTAGGTAGCAACCAACCAGACGGCTCCAGGACCTGAACTCCACTTCGAGCAACTTTGCCTTCTTCTTATTCTTCTCATTACAAGTTACCTTGTCCCTACAGAGAAGAAAAAAATAAATAAATAAAAAATCAGCGGTGTGTAGGGGCAGGAGGCCGTGGGGGACCCTGTGAACACTGACAGCTGATTGAGACATAGAAGGCCCAGTACTTTTCCCTTTCTCATCCCCCCCATCCTTCTTTTCTCCCTCCCTATCCTCTTTCTTTCCTTCACCCCCATCCCTCCCCTTACCTTCTCTTTTTCTCCTTCCCTTGGGGGGAGGGATGGGGAGAGAGAGAGAGAGAGAGAGAGAGAGAGAGAGAGAGAGAGAGAGAGAGAGAGAAAGCTCTCAAAGCTTGTACTAAACAATTCCATTGCTTAACCACCCTCCCAAGCACGTGTTCTTCTTGGCTAATCTGATTGCCAGATGCAAAAGCTAAGTGCATGTGGCTTGGGGTTTTTATCAGGCACGCAGGCGGAGAAAGGCTGGCTGCACACTTCCCTGCAGTAGATCTGCAGGCCCCTTCTTGCTTGACTTGTGGCCTTGAAGTCCAGCCCCTTCTCCCCTGTTCTTCATCTCATTCTTGAGTTCTGGAGACCACACTGGAATCCAAACGAAAAGCGATCAGCCTAACAACCAAGGATAATTAAATTTACTAGTTGAATTTTGTTTCAGCAAATACAATTACAACATCCAGTCTCATCTCCTGGGGCTTTTTGCGTGTCTCTGCAAGGAGCCCTGGGCAACGATGCTCACCTGATAGAGAGAAAATGTTTTCTGCAGAGCATGCACGCCAGGTGTGTCCAAAGTTGCCAGCCACCTCTGAGGGAAACAGTACACCACCTAAGATGCCCTGGTTAACTCTACATGTGACGGTTGCGTTACAGCAAGTCAGAAATAAATCCAGTGTCACCAGGGAAGGTTAATAATAAGATAACATTAATGTTCACAAAGTTTTTAATATCTCTAAATCCCCATAAGTGTGAGCAATAGGAATACACACACACACACACACACACACACAGCTGCAAGTAGCAGACAGTGTAATAGAGGCTTAAAGAGACAGGGACTCTTTTAAGTTTCCTCTCCAAATAAGAAGCTCTGAGTTAGGAGTGGCTGGCACCGTGCCAGTTAGGTGTGACGGCACTACCAAAGTCCAAGCCTCCTTCCTTTCCACACATCTGGATATGGAATGCTGGCTTTCGTTCCTGTGCCCTTACGATCACAATGCTAATACGGCTGCAAGACCTCCAGACTTTACCTCTGTTCAAGCCTGAGAGCCTGGGGAAGGGGAAGGATGATTGACGACGCTGGTTCAAAGCAAAGGGCTACCTTAACATGGCTTCATTTATTCAATGCCAGAAACCAAAATTTCCAGGAAATGTAAGGACTCCTCTCTTGCTAATATAGATTGTTCATTCATTTCGGTTATTCACTTATTGTGATTCAATGGGTCGTTTATACCCTTTGCTACAAAGCAAGTTCAAGGCTAGCCTGAGCAAATTAGTGAGACCCTATCTCAAAATAGTAAAGAGGGGGAAAAAGGCTGGGGATGTAGTTCAGTGGTAGAATGCTTACCTAGTATAAGGCAATCCCCAGTACCCCCTAAAATAAATAAAATGCCCTGTTGTGTGTGATGTTTTCACTTTTTTAAAAAAACTTGCAAAACCTTTCAGACACTTTAAAGAGCAGGGACAATGAGTTCTGAACATTTACATCTCAGCTGGGTGATTGGATATCCGGGATGGCCTAGGTCAGGGAACTTTAATATCTCGGGAGAAACTGATAGGAGTCATCCTAAAGCAAAAACTACAGAGTCAAATCAGAAGAAAATTGGAGGGTGTTCTCAGACTCCCTATAGCTACTGGGGAAGGGAGGAGAACTACTTAGATCAAGAGGCGGAGGGTGTGTGGGTAAGGAGCAAGCTGCAGGGCTTTGGCGAGAACATTTGCATGGGAGCCTGTCTCACTGAGGGGGCAGGGGGCATGATTTCTATTTAAGTAAAAGTTTTGAGAACAAAGAGAGAGTGAATTAATTCAAGAATCCTTAGAAACTTAGATCTAAATAGATACAGCCTTCCAAATTCAATTTGCCTTTTGTTGTGAAAAGAGACTGGGTGACTGAGTGTGTGTGTGTGTGTGTGTGTGTGTGTGTTTATATAAAATAAAACCAGTGTGTTGAAGAGACGTCTGCATCCATGTGTTTATTGCAGAACCACTTATAATATCCAATCCAAGGGGCTAGAGAAAGGGGCTCAGTGATTAAAAGCACTGACTGCTCTTCCAGAAGACCTGGGTTCAGTTCCCAGCACCAACATGGCAGCTCAGTGCTGTCTATACAGTTCAGTTTCCAGCGTCCACACGGCAGCTTGCTGCTGTCTATACCTCCAGTTCCAGTTCCTCTCACACAGGCACACAGGCAGGCAAAACACCGATGCACATAAAATAAAAATTTAAAAAAATTATCCAACCCAAGATATGGAATCAACGTAACTGCCCAGGAATGAGCAAAGAAAGTGTGGCAAGTCCACCCTGTGGCTTACCGTTGAATATTACATGGCCATAAGGAAGACTGAAATTCTTTCATTTGCAGCTACGTGGACTGAAGGGTGTGGTACGTGAAATAAGCCTGAAATGGACGAAGGCTGCATGTCCTTATCGATGCGTGGCGGATAAAGAGTTAATCCCTGAGTAGACAATAGAGCAGTGGTTACCAGGTACCAGTGAAGGGATGGGAGAGGAAGCGTGGAGAAGGCGATGGCTGATGGATGCCAGGTGCAGCTGGACGGGGACACACATCTGTGTTCGGCGATCGCTCAAATACTTCGGTGTTCTCACTACAAAGAATTGATGTCTGAGGTGGCAGACACACAGTTACCCTAGCTGACATTCCACAATGTACCCGTATTGAAATGCCACACTGTGCCCATGAATACGCGCAATTACTATGTCTCTGAAAATGTATTTTAAATGAAGGAAAGGCTTACAAACTCTGAGAAAATATTAATACATGCACATTAAGATAGCTTACAATGTCCCCAAAGCTTTTAGTGAATTTGTCTTGAAGTCCAGTCACACTGTGGTCTCCCCGTGGACCAGCTGTGGTGACTAGCCCTGGCTGTCAACTGGACTGGATTGAGAAACACCTAGAAGCTTGGGGAACATGCTTCTGAGCCTGTCTGTGAGGGCATCCCCAGGGGGATTGGCACAGGGGTGAATAAGCTGAGTGGGGAAAGGCCCGCCCTCTCTGTGGTGCACACCATCCCACAGGTGGAACAAGAAGCAGAAGGGGGAAGCTCACACACACCATAGGCTCAGTCCTTCTCGGCTTAGGTGCTCAGACTGCTGCCGTTGGCTCATAGACCTCAGAGCCCAGCTTCTTCAGCCTGCAAACCCAAAGTCACACCAGCTGCTCTCCAGGGACTGGGGCTGCATCACTGGGTCACACCCACACTTCTTCTAGTGTCTTGGACCGAGCTGCAGTTAGTTACCCCAGTTCTCCAGCCTGCCGATGGCTGCTGTGGAACTGGCCACCTCTCATTACATAACAAATTCCCTGATAATTCTATGTGCACTCTCTTGTTTTTCTTCTTTATAAATTCCTCAATAATATAGCAGGGTTCGTTATTTGGGGGCACAAACCTCCATTATATCCATCTGAACATCTATAGTGGTAAGCCGCTCTGTTGGTCAGAAAAGTGTATCGGCTAACTTTGCTGTGTAACAAATTGACCACTTCAACTTTGTGGTCTAAACAACAGCTCCTATTTGTCTCCCAGTTCTTGCTGTGAAGCTCTGTCAGGCTCAGCTTTCCAGCTCCTCTGGGAATGGTAGGTTTGCAGTATTGATGTATTCTACAGCCAGCACCCAGCTTAGCTGCTGTCTGGTCTGGCGGGCAGCAACTCCAGTTCTCTTTGGTCTTTTATCCTTGAACAGGCCTGCACAGACCTGGTCCTGGGACAACAGACTAGCTTCCCAGAGAAAGAAAATGGAGGGCCCTTGAGGCTCCGGTTCTGACCTGGCACTTCTACTAAATTCTATTATGCAAAACAGCTCACAAGCCCGGACCAGACTTGAAGAAGGCACACTGACTATCTCTCATGGAAGGAGTTGCAAGGGCATATTACAAAGAGATGGATGCAGGGAGGAGACTTTCGCAATCTACTACCGACAACAGATAAGTCAATAGTGACGTCTTTCCCCTCTTCCCGGACAGGCCTCGTCTGTTCACTGTGCCAGGCACGGTACCAGGGGACAGGATAGTTCAGTGGTTTTGTGCGACATGTGAAAAACTAGGCCTGGGCTGGGGAGAGGGCTCAGTGGTTGAGATCACAGACTACTCTTACAAAGGACTAAAATCTGAGTCCCAGCGCCCATGTTTGTCAGCTCATAATTGCTTGTAACTCCAGCTCTGGGGATTCAATACCTCCGGCCTCCTGTGCACATACCCACACACAGACGTACACACCAGCACACACTTTAAATTAATAAGATATTTTTAAAAAGGCCTCGCCTAGACCCGTGAGAGCAAGTTATTTCAAGTTTTTGGACCTAGAGCTGACTTTTTGTTGTTGTTTAATAAAAACAAAGCAGCTTCCATCTTACAATGTGGATACATTTAAAAATCAACCAGAATAATCTAATTTGAAAACCGACCTCCATTCCTCCCACCCCTAGATGTTATGCTCCACGAGGATCAAGGATTTTGCAGATTCTCCTCGCCGCTGCATCTTTTGTGCCTGGCTAGCAGGTGCTGGGCACGCGACCCATCCCTGGCTATGAGCCTCGTGGGCAGAAGGCAGATGAGAGTGACGCTCTGGGCGCTCTCATGCAGGCAGAGCAGCTCTGGTCCCCTCTCCCCCCTGCCTTGTTTATGTTTCCTTTTCTGCTATTACTTAAGGAGAGGACACGTGTGAGAGTGGATGGAGACTCTGATTACTGTGCCCAGCCACAGTTGCCAGCAGGTGAGGCTGAGTAGGAAGAGGGATTGCCTCAGATGTCTTGGTGTTTGAATAAATGAGTCTATAAATGAGAGATGCCGGCAGTCAGAGCAGAGAACAGACCAAAGCAGCCACTGTGTTTTATTCTTCTGGAGCTGAAAGCCTAACTTCCTCCTGCTGACCAATGGTAGTGACTCTGGAGTGGCAGAGAACATGAGGACATTGGCTTGGTCTTATATTTGTTCCCTATGACCATGTTGTGGAGTTTATGGGTAAGTGGTAAAGAAAATGAAGGCAGAGAAAGAGCCGGGCACCCTGGTGATGAATGAGAAAAGCATTCAGTCCAAGTGAATGGGGGAACCCGTTGGTGTAGGAGGGAGAAAAGCCAGAGTGGATATCCTGGCTGAGGGCTGTGTCGGAGACTGAGTTGGCAGGATTTGAGGAGGAACTAGACCCAGGACAGCAAGGTTACATCCTCTGCTTAGCGTGCACCACCAACACGGCTCTTTGTTTAAACGGTGGAATAAGAGATCCAGGATGAGAGGTCAGAGGGATGGCTCAGTGGGCAGAGAGGGGGTCTTGCTAACAAGATTAATAATCTGAGTTCAATTCCCAGAACCCACATAGTGGACAGGAGAAGGGTGGAGAGAGGAGAGGAGTGAAGGGGGAGGGGAAGGGGAGAGAGAGAGAGAGAGAGAGAGAGAGAGAGGAAAAAGGAAGAATGGGAGGGTATGCTGTGTTGGGAGACAATAGGAAAGATTATGTCAGAACATGGTTGGAAAGAAAGCAAGAAAATGAAACCCAAAGTCACCCAGAAAACTCAAGAGGAGCAAGGCAGGGAATGTGGGCGAAGTGGGGTTGGAGGAGCCCCTTTTACCTCAGCTTCTGCTGGCACTCTTTGCCCCAATCAGAAACCGATATTGCAGCTCCTCTGAACAGCAGTGTGAGCTGCCCCTCCCCCTCCTGTAATGTCTGCCCTTTGTGTTTCCCGAGTTCCCAGCATGACATTAATACTATGGTTCTGAGGAGCACACAGTCAAGCCACAAGAAAAAGTCCCACTCTGTGGTGCTGCACAACAGCCCCCAACCAGAACTAAGTGCCTAGAATCACACCTGAGCCCACCCACCATTGGCCTTGGTCTTATCCTGGACCCCTCTCCTCCCGCTGATAGCTGAAAATAGGACCAGTGACAGCTTCAGAGGGCTCTGTGAGAATTAACTTAACCTCATCAACAATTCTCCTTACCAGGGCCAGTGCAGAGTAGAGTTCAAGTAGACCCTAGTAGGGGTCTGTGTCACCGTGCAGCTGGAGGAAGCTGTGGGCATTCAGGCCTTTTCTGCACCTGTGTCCTCCTTGACGCTGCAGCCAGGCAGCGTATCCGGGCATATCCTGGGTACCCCACGCTGGGTGGGAGGAGGCAGCAATGCCCACACTTAGGCTTGGTGACTCTTGCCTGTAACTCCGGCATCTCGTGAACTGAGCCAGGAGGATCACTATGGGCTACGGAGCATCCTGGCCTACATAGTGAGCTCCAGGCCAGGCTGGGTTACAGAGTAAGACCCTATATTTCAAACAAACAGCCATGAAGAGTTCCAAGTCACCATTCTGGTTCGCGACTGACGAGGAAGAGGTCTCTGCTGCAGAGACTGGACAGTTAACAGGAGACATTAAGACGCTCTGTTGAGGCTGGAGCCCACGGCCCTGCAGAGCTCTTGGAGCCGCATGGAGCTTCGCTGACCTGAGAGCTTGCCTCCACAGGATCCTGTGGTGCCCCACCCCCAAGTCTCAGTCCTGGCTTGGGCTGTGGGACAGGCGCATCTGTTCACCTCCTCCTCTGCCAGCCTGGTGATCTGGCAGACTGCCAGCCTATCAGCCAGGGCATTTGGGGAGGCCTGATTTTAATCAATTTCTATTTCCTGTAGAAACAGGTTTTTTCAGCGCTTTGTAACGCAAGCGCTTTTGATCACATTAGGGCTAACCGTGGCAGCCAGCTTGGCAGCTTGTGTGCAGATTGCCTACAATGGCAGATTGTTTAGACTTTATTGCAATTCAAAGTGACCTAAGGAGGAGGGAGGAGAAGAAAAGGGGGAAAGTGAAAGGGGGGAAATAATGTCCCCAGTCCCTTGTTATCTATTACATAATGCAGTGATAATTCTCTTTAAGGAAAATCGATTCACCTCTCTGTATCTCTCATCCTGCCTGTCTCTCTTTGTCTGTCTCTTGAAATGTCATGTCCTTCTCATAAGCACTAGTGTGAACATACACACACACACACACACACACACACACCACGGTTCAGTGAATACAGTGGGGAAACGTGCAAGCAATGCACTCCGATGTGCAATCTTTTCTCCCACTGCCATCACATCTTCCATTCAGAGCTGAAGTAGTGAGAAACCAATAAGACCCTGAAGGAACATGTAGGTTGAAAGATCGAGGAGACAGGAAGAGAGAAGTGACTGTATTCCAGTAAATGAGAAGATGTGAAATCAAGAGAAGCAATAAGAACCAGAGTACTGGGCTGGCAGATGGCTCAGTGGGGTAAAGGTACTGGCTGGGGAGCCTGAGGACCTGAGTTCAATCCCTTGCATCCACGTGGTAGAAGGAGAAAGCTGATTCCCACAAGTTGTCCTCTGACATCTACTGCATAATATGCCCCACACACACACATACACACACACACAAACACATAAGTACACACCTAAATAAGTGGCTTAACAAAGAATCAGCATATTAAAATGTTTGGGTTAAGGAGTGGTAAGAAATTCGAAATTAAATGAGTTTAATGATCAGACAATATCTAGTTCGGTCGTACAGTCTTAGAAACGTTTGGTTCTCCATTTCCCAACGTGATCAAACATTTCTGCCCCGCCAACACTCTCATGCTGTGAGCTCATTAATCTCACAGAGCCTTCAGAGAGTCCCTGCAGGCCGTCCATTTTGTTCCCAGGATGCCTTCCTAGCTGGCCAAACTTGATTGACATATGTTCTGCTCTCAGGGCTAGCTGAGCTAGCTGGATAAGCTAGTGTGTGTTTATAGACTGGAATGCCCCTGTATTGTGCTTGCATTGTTCTGGAAGAAAAAAAACACAACCCACTCAAACTAGGAGCTCTGGGTGCCTATGCAAGCATGGTGGGGAGGAGTTTCCTGAGAGAATGGTCCTCCTGTGCTCAGTCACACGAGTTCCAGGACTCATTGCTTTGGAACTGGTCTTGTCTATGCATCACAACCAAGGATAAACATAGACGTTTATGGCACCTTCAGCAAACCTCAGTGTTCTGAACAGCAAAGAACCAAGGGACTGGAATGCTCTGGGATCCCAATGAGGGTGTTATAAAGTCACAGACTGTGGATTCCGGCTGGGAGAGATTGCTGAGAAGGCAAGACACTGGGTCAAACCAGAAGTGTGCACTTGGCTGTGCTGCAGGACCAAAGCTTAGCTGAATGGAAATGGATAAAAGAATAGAACTTTTAACTCAGCTGAACAATGCCCTCCTGTGCTTCATCACAGTCTCAGCATTGCTTTGCATTTAAACTTATAAGATGGAGGGGGTGCTGGAGAGATGGCTCAGTGGTTAAGAGCACTGACTGCTCTTCCAGAGGTCCTGAGTTTGATTCCCAGCAACTACATGGTAGGTAGCTAACAACCATGTATAGTGGAATCTGATGCCCCTTTAAACCATAAAGGTGCACATACAGATAGAGCCCTCATATACATAAAACAAATAAATAAAATATTTAAAAATACTTACAAGATGGGCCTCTTGTCATCCATATTTCCATTTTGGCAGGGAGCAAGAGAGGACAGTCAGGGTCCTCTGGAACATTCATTGAGCTGTGAGAAATGGGTCTTCAGCTGAGGCCAAGGAAAGAAAGCAACACTCCTGATGCTTGGGTGCAGAGAAGCTGACTCTGTAATCTGAGTGAGAATCTGAGAGGTGGAGGGGAAAGCGGCTTTGCCTGGCTCGAAAGCGCCCACAAGATTCAGGAGTACACGTTCTTCTCAGCATCACCGATCACAAGCTTACGAACCCATAGGATCCCAGCCCGCCAACCCACCCCCAGAGCTGCTGATTCAGCGGTTAGAAGGCACCAGAATGCATGTTTTCATTCATTTCTTTTAATGGACCGAAAGGGTATGCTTGCGTTATACAACACGATACCCTGCCACATGCCCATCTCCTATGTGGATCAAGCCCTTAGCATGCCCACCCGCTCACACACCTGTCACCTTGTGGCGAAGGTGCTCCAACTGGGCTCCCAGGCATTTGAGCCTGTGCAGTTATCAACCACAGTCTTAACTCGGGCTAGCCAATCCCTCAAGCTTATTTCTACTTGATGGAAAGTTTATGTCCTTTGCCCAACTCCTCCAAAACTTCCTGACCTCTAGACTGGGCCGATGTCTACTCTGCTCTCTGCATCTATGCACAGGGCTTTTGGATTCTTCCTGTGTGGGAGCACCTGTTTCTGCCTGTATGCTAGCTCACTTCGCTCAGCACAACAGCCTCCGAGTTCACCCATGCTGTCCCAAATGACAGGACTCTTTTTCACTGCAACGGCATCCCGCTGTGTCTGACAACCATACTTGGTTCATTAGCTGATGGACTCCTGTGTCGCTCCTTGCTGGCTGTTGTGAAAAGTGCCCCCAGGGATCATGGCATGTAGACTTGCCTTGACACACAGCTTCCCCATACATTGGTTGCTAGGTCACGTGGCGGTTCTGTTTGGGGCGTTGAGGAAACTCTATATGCCATCCATTGTGGTCCCACTAACTTAGGCTCCAACCAGCACTATGCAGAGGGTTCACTTTCTCCCCTTCCTTGCCAAGATTACTTCCCTTCCTTCTGATAACTGCTGTCCTGGTGGGGTGAGGTGGCATCCAGGTGGGATTTTAATTTGTAAGAAATGCATACTGCAAGTGATTGCTCCGAATAATACTTAAGTAAGAAGGCTTAAAGAATATTAAATTAGACAAAATCCATTTATTCAAAAATATTATTGGGGGGCTGTTGAGAAGGCTCAGCAGTTAGGAACACTTGCTGCTCTGGCAGAGGACCAGGGTTCGATTCTCTGCACTGTCATCAGCTGGATCACGCTGCCTGTCACTCCAGTTCTTGGGAACCTGATGCCCCTTCTTCTCCCCTCCCCTGGTAGCTGAACGCATGTGATGCACATACATGTACACACATATATACACATAAAATAAAGTATAAAAAAGAAAGGTTAGGCTCTTTCCATCAAGATAAACACCAAGGAAAGAGAACTCAGAAGATCCACCTGGCCTGTTGGGTCAGGGCGGAAGGGTGGTTCTCACATCTGGCAGGTGCAGTCAGGGGTAGGGTGGGAGCTTAAATTGGATCAAGGACTGTGGTTGAGGGTTATATGTGGTGAGGGGTGGGAGCTGAACAAGGCTGCAAGGACTTAGCTCTGCAGAAAGACTAGAAATACAGGCTCTCAGAGCAGGAAGGAATATGCACGGCACAGTCTAAAACACTGAGAGCAGGAAGCCGGTGCAGAAGCCCGAGTTGCTACCTTTTGGTTAGGTTGGGTCACTATTGTGTTCCCCAGAAAGCTCAGACACTGGGCTCAGGCACCACCCTCCAGGGTTTGGATCTTCTCTCCACCTCCATCACTGTCAGTAAAATGCATAAGTTAAGTCAGCTGTGCCTCTGGTGAAATGAGAAGGGTGACGGGTCTCCTAGGTAACGGTCAGGTTTGCGTCCACAGGAGAACTTCATGAGTGCTTAGAGAGTTTTCAGAGCACTGAATCGTTTGATTCTCTCAATGACCTTGAAAGGCAGCCATTGTGACGAATCCCATTTTACAAAGGAGAAAATTGAAACTGAACGAGGTTAAGAAATCCAAACAAAGTAATCACAGTTTAAACTTGAACCCAGGTCTCTTAATCCCTAACATAATCTGTCCTTTCTCTTAGCACAAAACAAAGGAATCCGATTATAGAAACCTTGAACATGACATTCACAAGGCACCCTCAATCCCGTGTACCATTACAGGGACTATTGCAACAGAGAATGGACATGCTGGAATAAATGTTGCCAAAGGATGAATCTCCTCAACTAAATGGAAAATAGACACCCTGGGTCTTGAGCAGGAGGGAATCAGTTGATAACAGCATTTGGGGGAGTGTCTTGATTAGCTTTCTGTCACCTGGACACAAACTAGAGTCATTTAGGAAGAGGGACTTCCAGTTGAGAAAATGCCTACAGGCAAGTCTGCGGTATATTTTCTTGATTAAAGATTGATGTGGGTGGTCCCAGCCCATGGGAGGTGGTGACACCCCTGAGCAGTCAGTCTTGAGTTGTATAAGAAAAGCAAGCTGAGTAAGTCAGGAGGAGCAAGCCAATAAGCAGCATTCCTCTGCCTCCAGGCTCCTGCCTTGAGTTTCACCCCTGTCTTCCCTCAGCATTGGAGTGTGCCCTCTGTCCCTGAGCTGCTTTTGGTCATGGCCTTTTGTCACACCAATAGATACCCTAACAAAGATGGGTAAAACAGAGCTGTAGCGCAGTGAGATTGTTGAGTGCAAAGGAAACAGGAACCACGGATGGAAAAGAATAGGGGTGAGTTCTCACAATGAAGGAGAGTTGTTTTAGAAAATCCTCGGAATGGAGTAATCCACAGCTGCTGTTTCCACACTAGCTGCTGGGAGCACAGGCAGTAGAACTGCTTTCTGCTACTTTCTTGATTCTCCATTGCCCATTACTCTTTCCGCAATTTTGCGTGGAACTTTCTGTTCCACAAGTGCTGTGATCATTGTTCTTTACTGTTTGGCAGATCAAGCTCCAAGGTCTTAGCACTTAACTCTGAAAAGTGATGTAAGAGACCCTGCCTTCAGGGACTTGACTGTGGGGAAAGTTTTCCAGAATTTGAAGCATTAATATGTCTCCAATAAAAGCATTGATTGGGAAGGCTGGGTGGATAAAATTAATTGTGGAGATCTCAGATTCGTCTGGTTTACATCCTGTGTATAAAGAGAAAGATTTTTTATGGAATCTATTAATGTCAATATTGAATGACACAAAACTGCATTCTGGGAGCCTCCTCCCCAGAAGCCCATCTTTTCCTTTATCTGCTACTCTTTCGTAGAAAAGAGGCTGCTAGTTTGTTAGCTAGCTGCTTAGCCCCAAAATAAGCACACAGAAACTGTATTAATTAAATCACTGCTTGGCCCATTAGCTCTAGCTTCTTATTGGCTAACTCTTACATCTTAATTTAACCCATTTCTATTAATCTGTGTGTCACCACGTGGCTGTGGTTTACCGGCTAAAGTTCCAGCATTGTCTCCAGTGGGGCTACACGGCTTCTTTCTGACTCTGCTTTCTCTCTCCCGGCATTCAGCTTAGTTTTCCCCACTTTCTCTGTTCCCCTATAGCTCTGCTATAGGCCCAAAGCAGTTCCTTTATTTATCAATGGTAATCACAGTATGCAGAGGGAAATACCACATCACTCTTTTGTGAGCATCAGTGTGAAGATAGGTTCCCATTGTACAGCCAACTGTCAGATCAGTGATGGATTTGATTTCTACAAAGAAAAATTGTTAAAAGTGTATAGCTAGTAACTCACAAAGCTGATATTCAAACCAAGTCTTTGTATCTCTCTTCATTGCCTTTAGGCTTGCTGAGAAGAGCAGCCTGTTAGGATAATCTTTGCATAATTGTTGACAGAAATGTCCAAGCAGCACAGAATAGCTGGGTCAGAAAGCAAAGTCACATTCATACCCCATCAGAGGTCTTCAATAAATCACGTAGCATCTAATAAGTGCAGACATGGGTCTTGTCAACCCTACATGATGTTCTGAAGGACCATCCCAGTCACATATTCCTTAACAATCCTTTCCTTTCCCAACAACAGATTGGGCCAACAGAGATCTGCTCTACTGACTGTCAAGGTTCTTTTCCAAGGCATGGAAAACTTAGCCATTTTCCTAATGATGGGTATTAATGTTGTTTTGATTTATTTTACTCTTAAAAAAATACTTTCAGGCCAAAGATATACCTCAGTTGGTAGAGTACTTGCCCAGCATGCACAGATCCCTGGATTTTGTCCCAGCTCTGCATAAACCATGTAGGGGGGCACACACCTGTAATCCTAGAACTTGGAAGGTGGAATAGAGTGATCAGGACTTCAAAACTATCCTTGGTACACTGCAAACTTGAAGCCAGGCTGAGCTACACGAAATCTTGTCTCAAAAATAAAAATTCCTTCATAAGTAGTCATGGTTATATGTCCTTGTAGCGTTGCTATGGGAAATGAGAAAATGAGATGCTGAGACCAAAGAGACATTTATCTTTTACTTTAATGGACATTTAAAAGCCCGAGACAGCCCTTTAAAGTGTCATCTCAAGGCCTCCTCCAACAGATTTTGATGTATTTCTCAAATCCTTACCATCACTAAGTATTGCTAATTTTGAAATTTTTCCACTGAATTCATCCATTCAGTGTCAAAGGAAGTTTCTGTCCCACCCAGTCCCACATCCATTCAGTCCCAAGGAAACACATGGAGGATTATATTAATTGTAAACTGTTTGGCCTATTAGTTCAGGCTTATCATTAACTAGCTTTTACAACTTAAATTAAGGCATAATTTTTGTCTATGTTTAGCCACGTGGCTTGGCACCTTTTATCAGTGAGTCATTCTCATCTTGCTTCCTCTGCGTTTGGCTGGCGACTGCAGACTGAGCCTTTCCTTCTTCCCAGAATTCTCCTAGTCTGGTTACCATGCCTATATTTCTTGCCCAACTCCTGGCCAATCAGTGTTTTATTAAACCAATACAAGTGACAAATCTTTACAGTTTACAAAACCATTATCCCACAACAATTCCATACATAGTTGTTATGTGCCTTTCGCACATAGATACCATTCCAGCTCCTGCAGACTCTTCAACTTAAAAATGCAAGTCTCTATCCACATAAGAAGTGACTTTGATTGAATGGTGAAAGGTGTAGTAATTATAATAATAAAGGCTGGGCGGTGGTGGTGCACACCTTTAATCCCAGCACTTGGGAGGCCGAGACAGGCAGATCTCTGTGAGTTCAAGACCATCCTGGTCTACAAAAGCTAATTCCAAGACAGTCAGGGTTATTACACAGAGAAACCCTGTCTCAAAAAAACCAAAATTAATAATAATAATAATAATAATACCACATGTGTAAAAGGAAGACAGTAATAGTATTATGAAGAAAAAAGTACAACTATGCAGTAATGTGTCATGTAGCTTTCTCTTTCCTCTGTGGTGGGGTAGAACCCAGCGCTTCAAGCATGCTGAGCATGCACTAACCAATGAGCTATGCTTAGTCCTGTTATGTGGCTTTGAAATGAGTCTAGCTGCTAACAGAGTCTGCCCTGCAGATGAATGACGTTTTCCTGTGTCAATCAGAACTTGATGCGTCCTATGCCTTTCCATGAGAATGTCATATCATGCCTTTCGGAGCTCACAGGCAAGGTGCCGATCTCAGCCTCTGGACTCCAAACAGCTACAAGAAAAGGCTACAAGTTTGACAGACACGAAGGGCTCAGGCCTTGACAGGTTGAGTATCAACTCAGCCTGCAACAGGGCCACACCTATTATATTTAGAATTTTGAAGCCTTGTCCACCAACAATACCCCTGCCCTCATGGTCTAGAAAATGCCATGCCTTTGAGGATCTGGTGTCTGTCCCCTCTCCAGGGTAGTGCTCTCCACCTCAAGCTTCTCTCAGACTTTTCTTTGCTTTGACCCTAACTCTCAGCCAGACTTTAGTGACAAGATTTCAACAAGAGCCTATCTCACTCACCCTGGGTTTTGTGAATGGCATCTATGTGGTATGTTCTCTCTGAGATTTGCCCTAAGGATCCTCCCTGTCTCAAAGCACTGGGAGACAAAGTAAGTAGACCCCGTTGGGACAATACACCATGTAAATCGTGCAGCCATACTTTATCTCTTCTTTGTAAATATACAAAATGGGGTAGTGAGAGATATGGGGAGAGACAGAGGTGGAACTGAGTAGTATGTGTACGCATAGAGAAACTTCTTTTTTAAAAAATATTTATTTATTTTTATTTTATGGGCATGACTGTCCTGCCTGCATGAATGCATGTGCATCACATGCATCCCTGCTGCTCACAGAGGCCAGAAGAGAGCATTGGAACCTCGGGAACTGGAATTTACAAACTGCTGTGAACCACCATGCAGGTGCTGGGAATCAAACCCAGATCCTCTGCAACAGTACCAGTGCTCTACAGCACTGAGCCACCTCTCCAACCCTATAAGGAAACCTCATATCGACCACAAAGAAAAGCCTGAATGAAGGGGACAGGACACATAAATGTCTAAGGGAAGTGCCTCCCTGGGTCAGAGAAAAGAAGGTGCTTTCTAAACCTTGGGGAGGGAGTCTACCTACTGGGTCCAGAACAGAGAGTACAGTGGGGGAAGGATGGACACAATCAGGTGAGTGGCAACAGGTTTGAGCCAAGGCCTAGAAAAGCCAGGTAGAAACTGGTTTTAGAATTAGAAGCATGGCTCAATAGGTAAAAGCGCTTGCCACCCAATAATGCAAGCCTGGAGACCTGAGTTCATGCTGCACTTCTTGAATTTTTTTATAGGATCCAAATAAACAAATGTACATATATTTTATAGACCATGAAGCATCACTCACATGAAGATTACGTTTCTTAAATATATCATCACTATAATAGCAACTTTCATGGGACCCCATCGGTGGATATATTTGCATATATGTTTGTGTTTTCTGTGAGATTCTGGAAGCGGTCATCCAACACTATGACCTTACAGCCTGGGGCATCTTGTTTTACATTGATGACACAGGTGCTTGAATTCATATTTATTGATTTGAACCAATGTTAATGTCCATCAGTCCTCCTTGTTGCTAACCCTTACAATACGCATATGAGAAAATCACCTCTTGTAGAAAATGCTAAGTCTTTAGTACTGGTGTAGAAAGGTACTCATATTCCCAGGGAAAGCCACGTACGTCAGTCGGTTTGTTTGGCTTTCTGTTTAGAATTTTCTCTCCTTTCAAGACATATGTGGGCATCTTGCATGATTAAACAAGATGTTAAAGGACAATTAACATCAAAACAGAATTAGTCCCATTAAAATGAACAAAGAGCCCACAGAGCAATGGGGTAGTATTAAGCACCTGGAATGGGTTAGTTACTGCGTTTAAGGCAATTAGTGCTGGAAGCATCTATATTTTTCTTTGTTTTATTTCTTCCTCAGTGAACAGTAGTTCTCAGAGAAAGGGGACCGTTGTTCCCGCTCAGATGCCAGCGTGTTAGATTTGTGTTTGTTCTAAGTATGCATCTGACTCGTCTCCATATTCTTCAGCAGCTGGGAAGCCAGCGTTGGGGGAGCATCCTCCGCTCCGAACATGTCATCGCTTTTAGTTGCACGCCACACTTATTCTTGAGGCGATCGTGCCTTGAACGCACGGTACGTTAATTGTTACGGCATTGTGCAATTCCCTTGGAAAAGCATATTACAGCCTCATTAAAACCGCATTACTTTATCATGACTCACAGGGAGAAGACTAGGAAATGAATTATTGAGTAACTTCTTATTAACACAAAAGAGGTCTGTCACGCTAAATTATATACTGTACTTTAAGACATCAATTACAGGCTTCAGACGCCATGGATACAAAGATATTCTTCAATCCAAATGCCTCTACCCCCCGACTCTACTCATTGCCTTCTCGAGCATCAGTATCTGCAAAAAGATGGGCTGCCTAGGCAGGCTAGCACAAATTATTTACAAAGAAATGAGTCTAGCGGCAGAGGTTGTCATAAGAGATAAATAATGTGTGTAGGGCCCGGGATGTTTCTATGGCAGGGAGGTTCCAGCCTGCTTCACATTTCCAAACAGACAATCTCTTAAAAGAAAAAGTGAGCAGCCGCAGAGCCCCCACTAGCCCAGCACTAGTCCCGTAATTGACTCAGTGCTGTGGGCTCTGAGTTCACTTCTACACTCTGGGAGACCAAGGCCCCAAAGGGTTACGGAATTTGCGTAGGTTGGGGGCACAGTCAGGATCCAGTGCCACCTTCCTCTGGTCTTGGTATACACATCGGAATACAGCTTTCCTACCATAAGGCTTTCTTTATCCACCAGACCTGAAAGGAGAACAAAAGACAGCGCCTTCCCTTAGGCACAGAGCCTTAGAAAGGACTGCATTGTTCAAATGCATTGCTTTTCTACCTCAGTAAACAAGATCACCTGAACATAACTCAGCTTGGTGCTGGAACACTTGCCTCGTACACACAGGGCTCTGGGTTTGATCTCTCAGCACCACATACAAAGATTTTCAGTAAATACACCTTACCATAAAAAGGACATTACGTAATGATAAAGTCAACCCTTTGTGATGATATGCCGAATCTACATGTCCAGGAACTGTTCCATCTGCTAGTACAGCTTAGAGACCGAAGAAACAAAGGGACAAATAAGCCAGGCCATAGTCCCCAGATGGGAGGGCAAGGCTCTGAAATAACACCCAGCAACTGAATACACAGGCAGGAAAAATAAAATAGTAACAGGGGCTGGAAAAATAGCTCTGCCCTTAAAAGCTAAGGCTCGTAGCCAAAACTCCAAGAGTTCAGTTCCCTGCACCCACGTTAAGCCCATCTTTTCAGCGTCTCCTTTCTCCTCTACCACAGCACATAGGAGCACACTCAGCAGTTTAAGGAAAGAAAGAAATGCACATCGAAAGTGAGGAGGCTGGAGAGACGGCTCATCTGTTAAAACACTTGTTGCTCTTGCAGCTCCCGGCACCCACGTGGTGGCGCACATCCATTTGTAGCTACAACTCCAGGGGACCCAAAGCCTTCTTCTCTCTCCCACGGGCACCACATGGTGCACAGACATACAGGCAAAACACTCAGGTGTGTGAAATAAAATTAATAAATAAGTCTATGGATTTCAACAATTTTTAATTATTCTCTCTTTTGGAGAATGGAGCTGTTGATGTCAGTCCTCTTAAAGATCACTGTGGAAGCAAAATTACATAATCTTCTGAGGATTTTGCTGGCTACTTCATTTGCCTTATGAAATTCCTCTCTCTGTCCCCCCATGGTAGCTATATTATTTTCCCCATTGTAAAGATGACAAAACTGAGGGGTGAATGTTCACATAACTGCTCAGGTCATGGTCAGGACTTGAACCTGGTTTGTCTGACTTTGCAGCACAGCTTTTTGACCTCCTAAGAAAGACTCTGTCAAGGCCATACTCCTCACAGGGACGTTTGTCAGCGTCTGGAAAGACTTTGAATTGTTGCTGGGGTGAGGGGATACCATCAGCATCTAGCTGGTAGAGCCCTGGGATGCCTCCAAAGTCCACACTATACAATCAGTGTTCTTGATAACTCCCTGAAAAACAGGAAATGACCCAGCTCACGTGTCAATCAATACTGCCAAGTGGAGAAGCTGTGCTCATGATTTCTATCCTCCAGTGAGAAAAAGGCCAGATTTGTAAATGCAAACTGTTGTTTGAGTACTAAACATTGGTAAGGGTCCAGGCCCCAGCAGGAGGCACATTCCAGTGACACAGGCTACCAGTAGGTACTGTCCCTTCTGCCTGAAAGGTCAAGTATCTCCTTTAGCCAGGGCCCTTGGGTCCAAAGCCACATTCACCGTGTTAGTTAGCTAGTTAGTTAGTTAGTTAGTTTAATGGTGTCTTGTCATGAATACTCTGAACTCCCTTACCCAATTGCTTGCCCTGTAGCTTCAGCCAGGTTCTAGGTTCTAGATAATAAGACAGCCCAGGAACCCAGCAAAGAAGAGTCCAGATAGGCAAGCCAAGCAACCAAAAGAAACTCCCTCTGGGGCTTCTTCCCAGTGTTTTCCCCATCCCACTTCAGAGGTTCTTTGCCTCAGAGGGGAGTTTGCAGTGCAGAAGAGCAAAGCTGCCTCTGGTCAGCGGTAGCCACCTCGGCTCAGGCCCTAAGCTGACCCGAGGGTCTTTACCTTCATTAGTGATTCCAGGATGCCAGTGAGGCTAGCCGGGCAAGGTTGCAGGAGAGAGGGTCCCTGAAGTCCTTCTGTGTTTATTGACATAGAAGCATGTCCTACAGAAGCAGTGAAGTGGAGAATCAGGTTACATTCCCCCAGAGATGAGGTCATGGAGTTACAATGTTGAGAGAGGATCCCCAGGTGCACCCCAAAAGTAAACAGTGCCTATTTCTGTTGAAAGAATTTTGAGTGGCTTCCATTTTCTTCAGGCTTTTCTGAATTTCATTACTGGTAAGTGACTAGAACCCTATCCGGAAGCACAGACTCTGCTTGTGATGGGAGTGGGGGAAACGGGTGGAGCGGGATGGGGCAGGGCTGTGTAGGTAACAAAGGCTGGGATGCAGGCTTTCTGATAGCTCATTGCCTGGTGTTCTGGAGGGTCGCGTGCTTGTATCATAGAGAGGCCCATAAAGGTGACCAAGTAATAGGGGTATCATGTTCAGGGGAAGGAACGAACATCATTTGTTCAGAGAAAGAAGACGTAGCGCCTGCCTCGACACTGACAGTGCAGGAAGCCAGCAGCATCTCCCTTTCAGCGGGTGGGACGACCCCATGTCCTGTACCTATGTTCCTCACCAGAAACAAAGGCCCTCCAAAATCTGCCCATGCACCAAGCCTCAGATGGCCTTGCTCCTCTGGAAGCTGGCACCCCTGTCTTGTGGTCATGTGTGTCAGTAAGTCCCCCAATTAGAGTTAAATTTGTTCTGTTTGGAGAGCGTGGGTTTAGAAAATTCTTCGTTCTTCTAACCTCAGGCTCATCTGAAGAGGTCCAACGCTAATGTTTTCCATTGCCATGGAGACAAGCTAAAAGGATGCAGAGTTTAAAGAAAACTTAGAGGAACTAGTACTCATTGCATTGAAAAGTAAAATGATTTCCTATTTCCAGTATCTCCAGAGGGCCAACAGTCTCAAGGTAAGATATGGCTGTGGGGGCAGCCAAAACAAAGCATAGGCAAGGTGATAAGGTTTGTGTATTTAAAACCCTGACATAGCAAACTGGTGCCTATAAAACTCACGCAGTTAGAAGAAGGATGGTTAAGATCCCTAAGGTGCAGGTCCATAGAGACCAATGACAGCATTTCTGTATGCCTGTCAAGAAAAAAGAGGCCAGTGGAGCAAGGATGTCAGGTATGCCTCTTGTCTAGTGAAGCCGACCGACTACATGGGATGGATGAGAAACTAATACGTTTTTAGTGAGTTATGTTATGGCAGGAACTAAAGCATATGAAAAGAGTTCAAAATGAAAGAGATCTCTCTGCTCCTGGGGGACTGAGCAAGCATAGACTCTAGGAAGCCTGGACACTGAAGGCCTTTCCCATGATCCCTGGCAAATACAGTTCCTCCAATCAGGAAGTCTGGTGTCATGTTCCCCTCACCCTAGTCCTGGCCCTGAGTTCCAAGCACTTCTGCTTGCACTGACTGTGTCTCCCCAATGGGCAATGGTCCTCCTTGGGTGTCTGTTAGGCATCAGTCTCGCATCAGCAGGCCTCCAAGTTCTCTTAGAAAATCTCAAACGTGGGTCCTCCCTACCACACTCAGAGGGCTTATGTGAGCCAGTCCATGGGGGGATTGATTTCTTTCATTTTGCCTCAGTTTATGTGACCTTTGTCTTGAGGGATGGGGGCTACACTACTCCGTTTCTCTGCCTCGCAACCTGCACACTGATACCATCCACCCCACATCCCCCAGCCTTGTGAGCCAGGCTGTGAGAGCTTCGTTCATGACTTGTTTAAAA
Organism: Microtus pennsylvanicus; assembly: GCF_037038515.1. Classification (NCBI taxonomy): domain Eukaryota; kingdom Metazoa; phylum Chordata; class Mammalia; order Rodentia; family Cricetidae; genus Microtus; species Microtus pennsylvanicus. The sequence goes on from NC_134591.1 coordinate 36,895,447, forward strand.
GTCTTTCCCAATTCAAGTAGTTCAGACGTTAACTATTTCCTCATTAGCATAAGTTTTGTGTGCCATCACTGGTAAGGCTCCTGTCTGCATGCTGAATCATGGATTCCCATCCCCCTTCCTCTCTAGTAAAGGTCAGACTGGAAGGGTGTATTTTCCATCACTTCTAAACTCACTTTCTCTCTTTTCATCGTCTAAATCTTCCTGCGGGTTCCAAGTTTTTGCACCCCAGGAAGGCTCTTCAGCCTGTACCTAGTTTGTTCTCTTTCCCTTCCATGTAGTCAACTGTAAGGAACTGCCATCCACGGACACCGTGGCATCTTCCCCTTTCCCCACCTTTCCTTCTAAATCAGAAACTGTTACACAGCTTGGTGTTCTCACATCTCTTCTTCCCTGTGATTCTTCCCTGATACAGGCAAATTCATTCTGAACAGATCTCTCTGCCTCGGCTAAGTGTTCTGCCCCCAGATGACGCCACCACTTGCTTAGGATTTTGTTCTAATCATAGTTGTTGCAGAGCAACTGATGGCAGAGCAAGAGCGGGGAAGCGATTCTACCAAAGTCTGGTGTGGTAGACTAGTATCTTAACTGTGTAAAGGTGTGTTACGTTTGTTTATGCTGCAAAACGTTACTTTAACTGTGTAAAGGTGTGTTACGTTTGTTTATGCTGTAAAATGTTACTTTAACTGTGTAAAGGAATGTTACATTGGTTTATGCTGTAAAATGTTACTTTAACTGTGTAAAGGTGTTACGTTTGTTTCCATTGCCTTTGCTAATGATGTAAAACTGTGTTGCTGTTTTACCTTGCCTGGTTAAGGCATCTGTAAGTCTAATAAAAAGCTGAGCGGCCAATAGCTAGGCAGGGGAGGGATAGGCAGAGCTGGTAAGCAGAGAGAATAAGAGGATTCTGGGAGAAGAAAGAACAAGAGAACAAGGAGAGGAGGAGGATGCTAGCGGGCAGCCACCCAGTTAGCCACAGAGTAAGAAAAGGAAAAAGCCCGGAGGCAAAAGGTAGATGGGATAGTTTAAAGTTAAAAGAAGCAGGCTAGAAACAAGCCAAGCTTAAGGCTGGGCATTTATAAGTAAGAATAAGCCTCCGTGTGATTTATTTGGGAGCTGGATGGCGGGGACCCCCAAAAGAGCAAAAAGAGTAAAAAGAGCAAAAACAACCAACAACATCCTTGTCTTAAGCCAGGCAGTGGTGGCGCACACCTTTAATCCCAGCACTCGGGAGGCAGAGGCAGGCAGATCTCTGTGAGTTCGAGACCAGCCTGGTCTACAGAGCTAGTTCCAGGACAGGCTCCAAAGCCACAGAGAAACCCTGTCTTGAAAAAAAAAAATCCTTGTCTTGATGTGTCCTTACTTCTCTGTCCATTTTTAAAGACACCTCTGTGGGACAGCAAGATTTTTTTCACCTTCAGAACTTGATGTGTATTAGCCCAAGCTTTCTTGGCTTTTAACTCTGTGAATGGGAGAACAGTTATTTCAGTATGTTTGCTGTTGATGTCAGTTGGTGTTTTTGTCTTATAGCTTGTAATATTGTTTCTTTGCTTAGTGTCTTTGACATCTTGATTATAGCATGGAGAATTTCCTCTCTGGTTATTCATTTGGAGTTCTAAATGCCTCTTGTACTTGGATGTCCATCTCTTTCTCTAGAACATTTTCTGCTGGTTTTGTTGAGTAGATAATTTGTGCCTTCAGTTTTGATCTCCGTTCCTTTTATGATCCCATGATTCTTAGGTTTTGTCTCTTGATCTTATTTCTGAGTCCTTTGGGCATCGTGGTCACATTCACTGATTTTTCTTTTCTTTTCAAAACAGGGTTTTTCCATGTAGCCCTAGTTGTCCTGGAACTCACTCTGTAGACCAAGCTGGCCTCGACCTCAGGGATCAGCCTGCCCCTGCCTTCTAAGTGCTGGGATTAAAGGCATGAGCCACCACCGCTTGGCTGTCTTTTCTTTACTGATGTTTGAATGTAATATTTTGCCAACTTGGGCTGGAGATGGCTCAGTGGTTAAGAGCACTGACTGCTCTTCCAGAGGACCCGAGTTCAATTCCCAGCACCCACATGGCAGCTCAGAGCTGTCTGAAGATCCAGTTGCAAGGGATCTGACACCTTCACACCAATGCACATAAAAAAAAAGTTAAATAAACCATAAAAATATTTTTAAAAAAATATTTTGCCTACTTTATTCTCCTCTTCTGTTTTTTTTCCCTCTGTTTTTTCCCACTGAGTTGTTTCGCAGTGACATTTTTGTTTGGTGTGGGTTTTCTAAATAAATAAATCTGAATTTCCTTAACACACTTCCCCTTTGCTGATTTATTTCACCCATATTGCTGTTTTCCCCTTCATTTTGTTGACTTTGTTCTCGACACTGCTGGCTTTCTTCTCTGGGTTCTCCATTGATTTCTTTACTTTTTTCATCTGCTTTTTTTGTTTTGGGGTTTTGTTTTTTTTTTTTTTTTTGGAATCTTCTTTGTGGTCATTGCTCATCTTCTAGCTTTTCATTCATTTAAGTCTTTGAATTGGACAGTTGAAGCTTTCCCAATACTACTGTATTGGAGGGCTGGTGTGGGGAGGTGGGCTGGCAGGCTCTAGGGTAAATGCTGGGCGTGGAGCTGGCAAGCACACTCTTGTCAGCAGCCTCCCTCATGACGGCTCTGTTTAAGCCCGGGACAGGAACTATAAACAAGTGCCGAGAGTCTATGTTTGGTTTATCTTTTTATTTGTCTCTGTCCCTCTGTTACGTTTTATTTGTGGCTCTTCGCAGTGAACAGTCTAAGCTTTGGGGCTCAGTCCTGAAGGAATCACTCAGAGACGAGAATACACATATTGTAGTAGCAACAACACAAAGCCAAAAAGTAGGGAGTTGGGGAGATGACTCGTGGCTAAGAGCACTGGCTGCTCTTCCAGAGGACCTGGGTTCAGATCCTGGCACTCACATGGTGGCTCACAGCCATCCCTAACTCCAGTTCCATGGTATCCGGTGCCCTCTTCTGACCTCTGTGGATACCAGGCATGCATGTAATACACGTGTATATATGCCCACAAGGCACCCACACATATAAAAAAATAATAAATCTTTAAAATTTTAAACTATATTAAAGTATTAGAATACAGAAATATAACTAAAATTATTGAATGTTCCCTAATAGATCACCAATTACCACAAAACAAAATGTCAAAATTAATGGAGCGTATGCTATGAAATTAAGAACTATGTAGAGCAGATATGGAAAGAGCTCATGGGGAGGGAGCAGGAGAGGGAAACTAGGAACAAGGTTATGTGAGGAGGAGTTATGAAGAGGAAATGATGAGTAAAAATTAGAAAAAACATGAAACACAAGAGACAATACAAGGAAAGTGACGGCGATGTATTGGAGCAACCTCTGTGTGGACTGAGAAAACTGAGGCTGTCGCCTATGTGGGAGGTGGGGTCAGCTGGACGGCCTCTCCTGTACTATAGGCTGGGGTCCTGTCCATGTGGAACGACTGTCTGTCCTGCTGTCTGCCCTTTAGCAATTTTTCCTATTTGCTTACCAGGGACCTCTTCTGACCATATTTAGCTTTGCGATTTATTGGCCAGTCGTGATGTCCCACCCTCCAGAGACTCCCAGTTTCACACCCCCTGCAGTGGCTAATGTTCTCACACAGGGGTCTCTCACTGGGAGTCTGGGCAGTGACCGTAGCATTGGCATTGGTACACAGGGACCCGCCTTCATATTTCCAAAGCCCACAGCCAGACTCGAGTTGTTCTGCGTTGATGAATGTCTCTTCCTGCCACTGAGGGAGGGCAGGTAAGCATCAAGGCCTGAGGGGAGCTTCTGCCAACCTGCACTTTTTGGGTTCTCAGGGTCTGGCACACTGCTCCCCCCTCCCCCCACTCTCTACAGCTGTCTCCTAGGGCAGTCTCTCACCCTCTGACTGTGAGGAGTTCAGTTCTGACTTGTGTCCTCCATTCCCTGGCCTCAGGCTCCCAGTGCAGCTCACTGTAGAACAATGCCTGGCTACAGCCCTCTAGGAAGGAACCCCCCCCCCCACTGCCGACCTGTCACTGTCTCATCAACACAGGTGGCTGGAGTTGGGACTAGTGAGTGCCAAGAGTCTTCCCTGTGGGCAGTACCTCCAGTATCTTTTCACTCAGGCCTCTTCTCTTACCTTTTTGGTTTTTCGAGACAGGGTTTCTCTCTGTAGCTTTGGAGCTTGTCCTGGGACTTGCTCTGTAGACCAGGCTGGCCTCGAACTCACAGAGAGTCACTTGCCTGCCTCCTGAGTGCTGGCTGGGATTAAAGGTGCGCACCACCACCGCTTGGCATCTCTCTTAACCTTTTAGATAAGGCTTCTGCTTCCCCTCCGCTCACTGGGGAGCCACCAGGCAGCAGTGGCTTTCTTCCTTTGGTCTCAGGCCTTTCTGTCCTCCTTGATTTCTCAGCAGTCCTGTTCTTGCTTCTGTGTATTTCTCAGGCTCTTTCTCTCTTTGGGAAAGAGTCCATTTGCTTCTTCTCCTGACCAAATCCTTCCCTAGGCCGCAGAGAGGCAGCTAACTCACCTCCTTCCCTGGAAATGCTTTGTCTCTTTATTGGCTGTGAGACCGGGTAGACATAATAACCACGACTATTTACTGAGCATTTGCTATATGCCAAATCCCACGCCCGTGTTATTTACTTAATATTCTCAACAACCCCGAGAAACAGAGACAGTTGTTCTGTGTTTACAGAAGCGCCCGCCGTTTCCAGAATTGTAGATAACTCAATTACACTGTTAACGGGAGGCAGGGTATCAATTCTGAGCCTTTTATTCAGGATAAGGAGTGCAGCTAACAGCAAAAGCTTACTTGGAACTTGACTTACACCCAAGTTTGCATAACAAACACATTCAGTTAACACGGAGCAGATTAAGACAACTGTTAAAAAAAAAAAACCTACAAATGCTTTGGTTCTCTCATACGGAGATTGAGAAAATAATCGTGCCTGCGTTAAAAAAAATAAGATCAAAGTGGTGACAATGAAGTGTCACAGGTGTGGCTGTGAATTCCTGACTTCTGTGGGCAGCAAGGTGGCTCTGAGCCTGCCCAAGGTTTCTGTGATAGAGCTTCCGGTCCCAGAGGAAATGACAGGAACCAAGACTCAGATGATGGTTGAGCATGCCTCCCAAAGAATCGGGAAAAGGAAAAAGTCACAAAGGCAGTTGAAATATTTCATCTGTGATTAATTATCAAAGGATAAAATGTAAATTCCCAGAATGATTTAGACCAAGCTCACAGACCTAGGAAAGCCACGGTCTCTACTCTTCTCATCTGTTAGTTATGAACGAAGCCACAGGAGTCTCTTGGGCTGGAGTGAGGGCCTGAGACAAGATGCGGTGTTTACTTGTTCTGTTTTAATATTTGGGCAAAAAAAAAAGTACCTAAATCCATGGTCGTCATGGGATCTAGGCACTCAAAGGCTTTATAGACTCTCAGCACTTGTTTATAGTTCCTGTCCCCGGCTTAAACAGCCATCATGAGAGAGGCTGTTGACAAGATCGTGGGCTTGCCAACTCCACGCCCAGCATTTACCCTAGAGCCAGCCAGCCCACCTCCCCTCACCAGCCCTCCTTCCCACACCAGCCCTCCAATACAGCTGCCTGCATCTCATCCTTCCCCATGTCCCTCCAGGCCCTTTTCTAAATTCATGTCTCCCATTCTTCGTCCTCACCTTTCTTTTCCTAACTGGACTATCCTTATGCAGACGTACACCGAGAATTTCGTAACGGCTAATGTTCTGGGTATTAGATAAAAATAACCCTTGTTTCTCAAGAGTTTCCAGCCATACGTTCTGTATTGTATATCCTTAATTGAATCCTCAAGCTTTTGTGGTTCTGTCATCTCCATTCTACAGATGAGAACTTGAGAAGTGGGGAGGTTTAATAGCATGACGTCATGGAGGTTTTTGGAACTCTGAAATCCTTAACCATAATGATCCATAACTGCTAATAATGATCCTGAGGATACAATGGGTAATCCTGTTGAAACCTCAGCTGTTACTTGAATGATTTGACCTCCAAAGGATATCCTACCACCCTGAGCAAATGCAAGCTCCGCAGGAGACTCACCTTGGTATCTCGGCACACCTGTGCCAGGTAACAGCGTTTAAACTTCTGATACCAGTGCGCTCTCTCCCTTCCCAAAGTCTCTTTTGTACAGAGAAGCCGTAGCTAGAAGTCACATTTCTCAGAACCTCTTGTCAACAGGGCTCTGATTAGACTCTGCCAATGGTGTGCGTGCACTTGAGATTTGAGAGGTAGACGGAGACCATGCTTTCTGGAAGCAGCTTGGGCTCCCCAGGTTGCCCTCCCTGGGAATAATCGTCTGAATGTTGGATGCTAAGACTCTGACAGCTATAGTGGGATTCTGGGACTTAAAGATTCTTTATAGTGAACCGGAATCTTGCCAATCTTTGTTCTTGGCTCTTCCAATCATATATGATCCTCTACTGCCTTGTAGTAAATTTACTTCTAACCTGAACTACTTACACAACACATTGCCCACAATAACCCATTAACAAGAGGCATCCTAACATATACATTAGTTGTGTGTGTGTGTTCAAGATACAGCAGGATAGCACTCTATTCCTGGGAACAAATCACCTTGAACCGCCTAACCTGATGTGAACTTTCTCATCTGCTTCCCCTCCCCCACCACCACAGCTGCCCCCATTTGATATGTCCCTGGTGTGTCTTGTCCTCCACAGCGAACAGTCATCTAGGGATTAAACTTCTGTCTCCATTGCTTTTCTCCTGAAAATTTGTCTCTGCTATGTTTATGTTTTCTATCTTCAAAAGTGAGGTAGAGCATGAAAAGACAAGCCAACAGCGGGCGAAGGAAAAGAGACGGCTATAATCTCATTGCACAACCTGCTGGGTCGCTGTCAGAAGTAAACAGTCGGTCCTCATTCTTCCCTCTCTCTTCCAGGCCTCTCAGCATCACTCCTAACTCACACAGAGCCTCCTGGAGTTCCCCTCAGTCCTTCTCCTCTGCTTTGCCTTGTTTTCTGTTTCCTCCATAGAGTTGCACAAACCTTTGTCACTGTTTACTGAGTTCTTACTCAGCCCACAAAATAAGCTCATATTTGAACTGTTCTAGAAAGCCTTCCCTGCCATTTCCAGTCCATCAGAATGGGATATTTCTGTGTTTTCCCTCCTCTCTATGGTTAGCATGCATTCATGACTGCAGTAACTGCTGTCTCGAGGTAGCCTCGTGTCTGTAGCTTTGGCTCCTAGCACAAAACTTGTCTCTGAAGACAAGAGGAAGGAAATGATAAAAACCCAGAGAACTGGAGACAAAAGAAGAGGACGTTGACACGGGTTGGTTGTTTCCCTGCGTCTGTGTTCTCCTCCTACCTGATTTCCTGTACTCAGCCCTTGTGGGGGAATGTGACTGACACACCGTTCAAGCATAGACTTAGATGGACCCAAGTCACAGCAGCGTTCCAGGTCTCTTCCTGCAGATCAGGTTGGTTCAGAGATGGGTGTCTAACCCTTTGGGGATAGTGTCTAGACTCAGAGAATGATCAACCTCTTTCTTTTCTGAGAGCCACCTGAGATACTTGGCTCTTCTCCTTAGACAATAACTAGGAAGAGTGGCATCCTGAGATACTTGGCTCTTCTCATTAGATGATAACTAGGAAGAGCGGCATCCTGAGATACTTGGCTCTTCTCATTAGATGATAACTAGGAAGAGCGGCATCCTGAGATTGCCTGGCACTGCTTTGAACTTCAAAAGGAAACTTCTCTCAGAACGAAGCAACATTTGGAAGGAAAAGCCAGGAACAGAAGAGAAAAAAATGAAAAAAAAAACACCCTACATTCTCTAAACCCATGCTCACTATATATTCAGACGTGAACTCACGACTTTTACAGCTTAAAAATTCTCTTTGTCAAATGTTAGGTTATTGTATGCTTTTTTCTTATATGTGGACACTAGCTTTGAAGCTCCCGGTGTGTGTGTGTTTTAGCCTGAAAAACCAGAGAGGTTAAGTAGCTACTAAGGGACCAGGAGAGAGAAAGAGATCTTCTAAGGAAGGGGAAATCGAGTACAGTGTTATAAAGCAAAAAGGGCGTACTTAGAACGAGAGGATTAAATGGGGAAGGGGCAGGATAAAAGAAGGAAGGAATATGTGGTGAGATAATTAACACTCTGGAAAGCTACATGGGAATCTACACTATAGAAATGCCCTAAAATGTACACATATATGAAAGGAATGTAAATGGAGCTACTAAATGACGGAGGAAACAATACCCCAACCAGATATCATGCTACTAGAGAAACCTCCACTGCCAGAACTGGGTTCCATATTGTTTAATTATTGGTCCAAAGACCACATACCCCATGCCAAACATCACAGGCTACTGCTAAAGCTACTGATTACTCTCCATAACCCGATAGTAAGGCTTCTACTGCAAAAGACACAACTTACTTATGTTATCTAACATGGAGAAATAGAGATAGTGCCCAGCTTGGAGCTCCACCCATACTGACTAGCATTCACAGTGCTGGAAGGTACTTTTCAGGCTCCTGGAGGAGAAAACTAATCACAAACATGACCCAGCTACAAACCCTGCAACCTACACAGAAACCTGCTTGCAAGGTATACTGGTGCAACTGTGGCACACACGTTACCGAGGAAACCAATCGGTTTGATCGGATTTAAGGCCAACGTCATGAGATGGAGCTGACACATCACACTGCTAAAGTGACCAAAACATGAGACTAGATAGGTCATGGGCCTGGGAAAAAATCTACTGCTATTCTGCTAAAGGAGGCTAGCCAAGAAAATAAGCCCTAATGGCATATTGTTAAACCTGTAGACCACGGCATCACTCAGCCCTCATCCGAGAAGCTGCTTCTTGCAGCAAATGTTAATTAATAAAGAGACCTACAACCCAACAGTGTGCAGAGAGTCTCTGGAGCACTTAGTCCTGCCTTTGTCTTCCAGACACAATGGGGCTGGATCTCACAGGGACTGAGATCGCACACACAAGAAAATGAAGTGGACACAAAATCACTCCTAACCAAGAAGCTATTTGTAATTGATACCTCCTGGGAAAGAAAAAAGTCAGTTTTCTGCAATGGGGTATCACTAGGAAATCAACTACACTCCAGGGCAGACCCTGTGTCCAGGAGTAGCTGCCCAAAACAAGATGGACTCCATGTTTTCTTGCGTACTTTTTGTTTTGTTTTGGTCTTACAGTCTTTGGGTTTTGTTGTTTTTCTTTTTCTTTTTTTATTTGAGAGAGAAAAAAACATAAAGTTGCCTGGGTAGGGAGGTGAGAGGATCCAGGGGGAATTGGGTGATGGGAAAGCATATAAACCAAATATATTGTATAAAATATTAATAAAAATTAAAATAGATAGAAACTTTATTGTTATTACAAGTTTCGAATGAGCTTTATATTATTTGTGTAATATGTTGAAGGAAGCACATAAATTTTCTCAACAAGGTATTTAAGAAACACAATTTGGTACTTAAAAGAACAGGTTTCATTCATCTGGGTAATTCACATCCCTGTGATGTTAGATTAGAAAGCCCTTACTGCTGTACCTTTCTGCCTAAGCAAGGGAAGTCAAGTAACAAACACACTCAAGGCAGAAGTATTTCTTCATCCAGTCATTAGCTTGCACCTTCCAGAGGGTACCTAGCTAACACAAGGAGATGGTGTCCAAGTTGGGTACCTGACTAACCCAAGAAGATGGTGTCCAAGTTGGGTACCTGGCTAACACAAGGAGATGGTGTCTTCATCAAACGGAGAGGAGGGACAATGCGTCAAGTCCGGTGTGCCACAGGAGTGATACTGAAGACTAATGAGCTCCTGCTGCCGAGAACAGCCTCACAGCCCCTGAGCATGGCTTACGGGGAAAGCAGGAGAGAGGAGAGACAATAGGAAATTGGCAACAGAAAGAACACGAGTTGTCCCGGGATAAAGAACTTCTCAAATGGTTTATGAAAGAGAATGTCAGTCAAGAGACCACATAAAAATGAAATCAGGGACCACATGAAAGAAAAATATAGCCCCATGAACTTGCAGAGACTGGGCCTAGAAAGGATGTGTGGTTTCTAGGGTCGTGCTAATGTGAATGTGAGTCTGCCATGTTAGGGTGGGGGGTCACCCGTGCAACTGTCACCCTCTGGTCATCCTGCAAATGAAGTCAGTCCAGTGGCGTTAGAGACGTGCCTGCCTTCACTCTTTGCTCCCAGCTCTCCTTGAGTTCCTTTCCATTCTCCAGAGCCCTGACATCCAAGATGCTTCTGTGCTCCTCCCCCTGCTTAGTGCATGGTCCAGGGCACCTATAGGATAAACTCAGTCTAGCACTCTTGCCCACACTGGTCTCCAGCTAATTACTGGATTTTGGAAATAACTTTGCCACTGTCATATATATATTACATACACACACACATATATATATATATGTAACCTCACCTCTCCTGCTACCTCCTAGGCAGAGACTGCTTTGTATTCATCCCAGTGACCCTTGAGCTTAGCTCTTCTCTTGCTAAGAGTTTGACTAGGCAGTGTAGTCATACTAAAGGGACCCTGGATTTACCATGGCTCCTGCCCTTCCTCACTTGGGATTTGGAACAAGCTATGTGTACACAGAATTCATCATTACTATATCGGGATTCTCAGATTCGTGTGCCCTGGTTGTTATGAGGCTACAAAAGATTATACAAGGAAAGCCAGTACCTTGCTGTGTTACAAGACAAAAGTTGTCTGTACTGATGGCATTGGAGAAATGCAAAGTTAATCTCAGGCAACTTTTATGTTCCAGTCCAAAGCTTCAAGTCAGGGTATGTTCAATCAGTCCGAATAACAGCTAACAGAGAGATGCTTGTGCAGGTTACTGTGTGATGGGCAAACTTGGCTTATCCTTCTCGGCCTCTCTCATCCATCCCACAGTGGGCATCAGCGTCTGAAATGTTTGCACTACATGTCCCGAGATGCTAGGCCACAGGCCTCTTCTCCAGTGAGTGGACAGCAGGAGTTATTTCCTTAGGGCTAGAGTGAGAAATCCCCTCGAGCTGGGTGGCGCCAAGCAACAGCAACGATGCTCCCATAGGTCTGGAGGCCTGAAGTCCAGCATCAATCAAGCGGCCAGCTGGTATATGGTCCCTGCAGAAGCCAGGAGGAAAGTCATTCCTGGCCTTGTCCAGCTGCTGGAGGCTCCAGGTGTTTTCTGGCTAGTCACAAAATCACCCCAACCCCCCCACCCCCATCACCACCATTTTTGTCACATGGCCTTCTCCTCTGTGTGTCCAGGTCTTTTCTCCTTTGACTATTTTAAGGCCTTGTTTTGGGCTTCCTAGGATAGCTTCCTAGATGATTTTCTACCCAAGGCCCCCTAAGTCATTCTATTGGCAGGAACTTTTATAAAAAAAAAATTTTGTTTATTTTACATTGTGTGTGTGTGTGTGTGTGTGTGTGTGTGTGTGTGTGTGTGTGTGTGTGCCTGAGTATATGTTTGTGCACCATGTGTGTGAAAAAAAAAACTGGAGGTCAAAAGAGGACATCAGACAAAAGAGGACATCAGATCCTTTGGAGCCGAAATTACAGATAATTGTGAGCCACCTTGGGTGCTGAGAACTGAATCCTTGTCTTTTGTCAGAGCAGCAAGTGCTCATAACTGCGTGGCCCTCTCTCCAGCCTCAGGTCCTCATTTTTTAAAAATAAGTTTGTATTCAAGTGGGGTTCTTCTAGGGGACCCTCTATTCCACCTACCTCAGTATAGGTATTCTTGCTCAAGGCAGAGCTGAGTCCACATGGTGTTTAGAAGTTGGGGAATGGGCTTTCTTTGTCATGGGAAAGTGTGACAAGGTCACTCCTACAGGCAAGATTGTGGTTATCAAGCTTAGGAAGGAAGTGTCCCTGACCCAAACCCATGCCCTCCACAAGTTCCCACTAGGTTTGGATGATGGGATTCAGGCCCTGGCCCCTTGACTTTCTTTGCCTGCCTTAGACCCTTTGCCTGCTGCAGTGAACTGAGCAAAACAACTTGTTTACCTGTGCCTGCAGCTGCTCTGAGCACGAGACCCTTATGAGTTCCCGATGGCAGGGGAATGGTTTCTGGTGGTTTTACAACTGAAAATCCCAAGAGCTGGGGCATGGCTAACAGTTAAGGATCCCTATATAAGCTTCCCTAGAGCACAATAAAATTGGCATTCTTTTATTAAGGACGACCCATATCCCCATCTGTCTATGTGCGTGTGCTTTTAAGTCTCCAGCCTAGTTCCCAGCTCGCTTACCGTCCCCGTAGTGCAGGTGCTACAAGGCCCCTAGCCAAGATGAGCAGGCAGAGGAGCACAGCTGTGCATCTCCCAGAGGGGTGAGGGAGGTCTATGCCCAGCATCTGCCCTTTTACTCTTGAGAATGGACTGTTTGCTGGAAGACTGTGACCTGCCTCCCAGTGTAGGCGATGATTAGAGAAATGGCGTGAAAACTAGGTGTGGCCTTGGAGCTGAGCAAGGTCGCTGCAAGGCACCTATGAGATCCCACGAGGCAAAGGCACCACTGTCCTGGAGGAGCACTGAATGATACCCGAGGAGCAAGAGCAATTAAGGACCGCTCAGTGCTTTTGTTGACTCTGCTAGGCTCTGGGAAGACAGATCAGAGAATTCTAAGACCTTTTCCCAACTGGCTGGGAGTCTGGTGTAAAGAACCCAGCATCAGGAGGTTCAGAAAGCAAGCCAACGGACTCTTGTAATTAAGACTGCTTTGGCTACCTAAGCTACCAAAGACCCTTAAGCTACTAGCTGAAAGCACTAGACCGGTCAGAGCGCTTGTTTGCTGTGTGCAACACACAGAATTTATTCTTGTAGTGTTCAGTCATCGTCTTACAGATGAGGACAGTGTGTCCAGACAGAGTAGACTCCCAAGGCCATGCAGCCAGTAGGATAGCTTTAGCTCTGAGCTTGATCCCGGGCAGGCTGGCCTCCGCTGTCTGCGCTAGCTTTGCTGCACACTCCCAGTCATGCCAGTAATGTGGGGGGAAACGAGAGGATGCTGTCTGGTCCTGGCAGCTTTCCTGAAACAGGTAAAGCCAGGAATTACTGTCCCCTTGGCAAAGCCAATACTTAAAGAGAGTGAGTGACTTGGTTAATATCATCCGGGAAACTAGAACCATTATTGAGACTGCAGCCATTATTTAGATCTAGTCTCTGAGTCCTGGCCAGAACATTTAAACTCCCGAAGGCTGCTTTCATTCACTGAAGCAGCTGCTGTCCCAGGCCCCATGTTCTTGTGCTTCCAAATCCTGAGTTTATACTCAGCAGCCCAAACTCCTCAGCATATTGCACTCAAGGAAGAGAAAGAGGGGAGATTAGGCAGGAGGTACTTGGTTCTCAGTGCTGAGAGCCTGTGTTATCCTAAGGGTGTCGGGCATTCCTGAGAACTGAGTAAATATGAGCTAGATCCCTGCTCTACACCAGAGGTGTGGAGGGATGGAGGCTCCATGTTTAGAGGTGCCTTTATCTCCAGACTCCCACCCCAGGGCTAGTGATCCTTTCAAAGCCTGAAGATGCTCCCTCCCTCCAGATGAAGACCTTGGCAGTAATTGCAAATGACTGCAGAGATAAGAGGGAGCGGTCGGAAATGCTTGATGGCAGCCCCATCCCTTCATCTTAGCCCAACACACTGTGCAATTGTTCAGAGCCTCCCGTGTAAAATGAGAGTACCAGACTGGGGACTGGGTATCTCTGGAATGCTATTAGATAGTAACTGATTTATATGAGGTGGCTGAAATTAATGGGGTGTGAATGGCCCTCTCACTTCCTCCACAACCAGCACAGTTGGAAGGAAGCATGTGACTAAGAGAAATCCAGTTGAGAGTCAGAGTGCCTGAGTTCAAATCTAATGCTGACTTTCCCTCTATGTACCTTGAGAAGGTCACACGGTCTTGCTTCCCTTCCCTTGTTTGTAAGATGTGAATGCTGTTAGGTATCTCGTAAGAACAATCACTGAAGACAGCAAGAGCTGCCTGCGGAACTCGGCATCTCTTCAGGCCCGTCTACCCCAAAATGAACGCAAGCACTGCCTGCTAGGATGCTCACATTTTCTAAATTAGTTTCCAGGCTGTATTTTGCTTTATTGAGACAGTCTCACTCTGAAGCCCAGGCTAGCCTCAAAGTTACCGCCTCCAGAGTGAGTGCCTGAGCCACCACGCCCAGCAGCTTCCAGATTGCAGTTTGTGCTGGGAACTGATCTGCAGTGGCAAGACCACTTATATGGCGCTGAGGGATGATCATATTATCAAATGTTCTTCCGCAGTCACTCCCTGAGGTAAGCCGGAGCCTCCCTCCTCCAGAGAGGGTCCTCAGGGTTAGAGAGTTAACTAGCCCTGTAGAAACATAGCCAGCGAGATCTGCACTTGGGTCTCCCTACTGTCAGAGGCAGAGCCCTGGCCGAGGATACCAGTTCTGTCTACTCACTCCCACACAGCCCTACGTGGGCTGGTTTTCACACGCAGACGCCTGACTCTGTGGGGACTTGTCATCTCGAGTTGCCTTCACAATGACTAGGAAAACTAGGAGTGTATGGTCAATCCACCTAAATTGAGACATTCAGTGATGCTGAGGAAGAAGCAAGAGCTTCCCATGCCAGAATTCTACTGGGCAAAAGCCTCCGTGGGCCTCCTCTCTACTCCCTTGGCAGTTCCCAGTTCCAGGGGGTACCCAACAACAACATTTTTGAGGTTTGCTCAGCTTTTGAGTCTACCCACGTTCAAACACTTGCTAGGCCTTGGGCCAAGCCCCCGGAAATGCCTCTGGCAGCAGCAGCTGCATCCAGATAATCCAAACAGACGTAACTCCTTGTGGCCTTTGAGGCCTTTTCCTTGTGGCCAGATGCCAGGCATGAGAAGAGATGCAGACCCCTAGAATGCTGACAAATCCAAGGCTCAAACATCAGAAGGGGATGCCAGCAGGGGGGCTTACACAGGGGCTGCTGGGTTAGGCAAACTCGGCCTCAACTGGAACCACATACAGCAAAACAAGAGCGACACACTCCTTAGTCCCTTCATTACCCTGTATCCCCTGAGCGTGGAGTGGAATCCAGCCAGCTTCCTGGCCCTTCCTCGTCAGCCCTGTCTCCTGCTAAGTGTGTTGATCTGAAGAAAGAAGCCTCAGAGTAGATTCCCTTGTCATCACTGCTGGATACCACGCCAGCTCCTATTCACTCACTCTTGCCCAGCTCACTCACTAGCTGTGTGGCTCTGGCAAGCATACTTGACCGTATGCACAGACTCTGTCCGTCTGTGCCTTGCTATAAGATCTAGGGCTAGTAGCTGTACTTCACAGGAATATTATACATAAAAAGCTTCAGACATAACATACAGCATGTGTTGTTAGCTCCTGCTAATCGACAAAACAGCTCATGAGGCTTGCCATGCTTATCACGGTAGACTTGGTTCTGCACCCATGGTTCTCAACCTTTGGGTCACAAACCCCTTTGGGGATCTAATAACCCTTCCACAGGGGTTGCTAAGACCATCAGAAAACATGTTATATTATGGTTCATAACAGTCACAAAATCACAGTTATGAATAATTTTATGCTTGGGGGGGTCACCACAGCGTGAGGAACTATATTAACGCGTGAAGCATTAGGAAGGTTGACCACCACCGTCCGACACGGTGAGAATGCAAGCATGAGCGTCCCGTCTATAACACTTGTAATTCCCATAGTGTAAATACCCCCAGCACGGCACCTCCAGGCTAGTAACATCGCGTCACTGAAAGAGGAGCTGCGCAGTCAGCACTCTCGAGGCAGAGCTACGCATGCTTAGCTCTCAGACAGTGCAAACTGGTGTAACTACTCACAATGTCCTGAGCCTGGATCTGAGAGACGAAAACTCAAGCTGAGGCACTGCTTCTTCCTGGCAGGAGCTAGGAGTCCCTGTCATCTGTGCACCCTCTCTAAAGGGAAACTCCTCTTATGCCATGCTTAACTAAGATAGGGGCTGGAGAGGCATATCTCAAGAATACCTGACGTTTCTTAGTTTAATTAAGTCCCCTGTGCCTAATTTTGGGATATGATCGCTCACCTTGTCTTCCAGAGGCAGGCACATAAATCACTGTGTCTGCTCACACCGCTTACACTCTCCATAGCATATGGTACGGGCTTGTGACCTGCCTTCACGTGTAAGCAGAAACCACTGAAAGGCAGATACACTGTGTGCCTAGTCCCAGGACAGGGTCTTTTATTTGGTTAAATGGGATGCTGCTTTGGTTTGGTTTGGCTTTTTAAAAAAAAAAAAAAATATTTATTTATTTTGTATACAATATTCTGTCTACATGTATGCCTGCAGGCCAGAAGAAGATACCAGACCTCATTACAGATGGTTGTGAGCCACCATGTGGTTGCTGGGAATTGAACTCAGGACCTTTGGAAGAGCAGGCAATGCTCTTAACCACTGAGCCATCTCTCCAGCCCTGGCTTTTTGTTTTGAGGGAGGTTTTTGTTTATTGTTTGTTTGTTTTGTTTTGTTGTCAACTTGACATAAGCTAGAGTCATCTTGGAAAAAGAAACCTAAATGGAGAAAGTGCCTCCATCAGACTGGCCGGTAGACATGTGTGTGCGGTGTTTTCTTGACTAATGATTGATGTGGGAGGGGGCAGCCCACCGTAACTGGTGCCACCCCTGGGACTGCGGTCCTGCGTTATATAAATAAGCATGCTGTGCAAGCCGTGAGGAGCAAACCAGTAAGCAGCCCTCCTTTATAACTTCTGCCTTGAGTTTCTGCCCTGATTTCCCTCAGTGGTAGACTGTAACCTGTAAGGTGAAATGAACTCTTAATTCCTCAAGTTGCTTTGGTAGCAATGCTTTCTTACAGCTATAGAAATCAAGGTAGGACATTATAAGTTGAACTGATACACAAGAAACTGAATGCTAAGGCCACTGAGCAGAGAGTAAGGTTGCTCAGCATGACTCAGCCCTCTTTCTTCAGTACAGACAAGTTAAAAACAACCAAGCAAACAAAAAAGCCCCTGTACCTCACAGGGCATCAAAAATAACTTAGGGTAGGTATTTTATCTTCTTGGAAACAATAGGTATCCCCAAAACTTTCCTGAGGAATTTAGATGAACCTGGAATGTGGCCTATAATATTTGAGTGGAAATCTCTCTATTGAGAGCAGATCTTTCCTGGTTTGAGGAACTAGCTTGAGTGTGATCAATGTAGCTCACTGCTGGTGGATTTACATTCAGGAGAAGACATGGTGGCCTTAGCTGCCTAACATTCCTCTCTTCTAGAAACAGAATTCTCTTCATCAGCATCCTCCCTCCCCAGCTCCATCCCTGCCTTCTGAGTGAGTGTCACCCAGTTCTGGTAAACCCTCTGCGGTAGTCCCCAGTAAGTCTAGGACTTTTGAATATTTGGACTTTGGTTGGTGGCCTTTCTTTTTATCATAGGTTTTGCTGGGGGAAGAGTGTCACTTGTGGGTGGGCTTTAAGATTCAAAACCCCTGGGCTCTTTTCAAGATGCTCTCTCAGTTTCCTGCTCAGGATTAAGAGCCCTTAGCTACCAGGTCTAGTCACCGGTTCCTTTCCCCTACCATGATGCTGATGGGCTGTTGGCCCTCTGACTGCAAGTCCCAAACAAACCCTTGCTTCTATGAGTCTCCTTCATCATGGTGTTTATCATGGCAACAGAAAACCAAATAACGTACACCCTTACAGGTCACAGTTGGCTGGATCTGGGATTAAAAATCCTTTATACTGAGCAAAAATTTGCCAATCTTCCTTCTTTTCTTCCTTTTGCTTATTTATTATTTACTTACACTACTGGGAAAAGGTGTTCCAGTCTTTTTCTGATGGAGGAAAAAGTCACAGCTGTGAAACCTGGGGACTGACTACTGGTGTCTTGGATTCCCACCAAGCCGAGAAGATTGCTCTGTAGGGGGGAAAGAAAACCAGACTCAATATGAAAACAAAAAAAGGTCAGAAGAGAGTGTAAAGGTAGGGGCCAGCAGCACATGCTTGGGATCCAAGCAAACCTATGTCTCGTGTTCGTATCTCTCTTCTAAGGCATTCATCACCGTCTTGGAAGCCCCAGGTTCCCCACTCGACACTTCCTCTCCTGGTCCAGGGGAGTCCCACGGGTGATTCTCTGCTCCTTAGGCTGAGTTTCTCTTGATTTGCATCTCCAGTCCTTCATCCTGCTTTGCTGAATAAGGCTGAACACTCCTGAGAGCCAACAGAAAGACAGCTTTCTGGGACCTAAGGAGCAGCCTTGCCACCAGGGTTTGAATTGAGAATGTTGGAGGAAGAGTGCGGTGCCGTCCTCAGATCATTTATTATGGTCTGTAACCTTCCCAGTGACCATTAGAGGAAGCATTATTACCCCCGAATTACAGAATATTAGCCAAGGTTTGGACCGAAGAGTAATTTACTCAAAGCCCACCCGTGGAGAAGATGGTTGGAGTCTTCTTCCTTGTCCAACTTGTTCCAAACTCCTTGCTTTCTCCAATCCGTCTGCCCCCAGGAATTCAGTGATGGGGAGGAAACAGTCTTGAAGCCAGAGATACCTCCTCCCCTTTGCCAATCCTGGCCAGCAATTCCTTCCCAAGGCTGGTGTTTGCCTGAGGAGAGAGGAATGGCCTCTGCTTGTATTTGCTCACACCTCTGAGCCACAGGACTTCTGTGCCCCACTCCTGACACTTCCCATGGGTGCCAACCCTGATGTTTGGCCACATTCACCGCAGAAGGGCGTGGTGAGAACAACGGCCCCCCGCTTGTCCCTCCAGGCCTGCTTCGCCTTTAAGCTCTTTAAGCATGTAAGTGCCCAGCCTAATAATGAGAGATTATTAGAGGAAGTTGGTTATGTAACCAGCTTTGGTACCAGATCCCAGGAGTCTGTAACCTATCGAAATGTGGGTAAATCCAGATTCCTCACTCTGCAACAGAAGGCAGAGAGTGAAGACCAACGAGCTGGAGCGTGATGTGAGAACAAGGCCAGGGCTTGCTCCTTCACGCGGGATCTCAGGCAAGTTCGTCACCTTTCCATGCCTGGATTGCTTCACTCAAAATCAAAACAGTGCAGGGCGTGGTGGTACAAGTCTTTAATCCCTGGGTCTCTGTGAGTTGGATGCAAACCTGGTGTATATAGTGAGTTTCAGGCCAGCTAGGGATACGTGGTGAGGCCCTGTCTCAAAAGAAAATACAAATTAAAATGGTAACACTTTCCTTTGAAGACTGTGTGTCACATACGGGACACCTGGCACCCAGCAGCCAGTGCACAGCTGTCACGGCGGTGATTTATGCTCTCAACCTTTCTAAACCACAGAATGCTGCCATGGAAGGGTCTGAAGATTTTGTTTCTCAAAACTAGATTTTCAAATGACATGAAGAACACCCACCATCTCTCTGACACCATGTATCTCTCTGTGGTATAGCATAGTCTGGTGTGAGCAATAAAAATAAAAAGTGCATTTTAAGATGGGAAGCCCCTGAAGTTTCCTGTTTATTTGATTTCTGAGTCAAAAACCCAAGTGCTTTAGAGCCTGAGTGGAGAGACCCCCCCCCCCCAGTGAGCCTTTGAGCTCATCCTTCTCAGATGAGGTGTGTCTCCAGAACATTCTATAGCATTGAAAGAAATCTAATACAGCAAATATTATTATTAATCTCCCACTGTAATAGAGAAACTCAGAATTTACAGAGTGTAAGAAAATTTCCCCACGTCCCTTGCTAGTACTGGACAAAATGAAATGTTAAATTGAGGTCATTCTAACTCCAAAACCAAGACTCCACCCATTAACACTGTCCAGGACTCCACCAACTAACACTGTCCAGGACTCCACCCACTAGCACTGCCCAGGACTCCACCCACTAGCACTGCCCAGGACTCCACCCATCAGCACTGCCCAGGACTCCACCCACTAACACCGCCCAGAACTCCCCACTCACTAACACTGCCCAGAAGTTCCTGTCTCTTGGCTCAGAGCCATGTCATAATTGCGAGTGGGCACCACAGTTGCCTCCAAAAGTCATTCAACCCCAACCCAAATACACTAGCGTAATCCCTCTTGCCAGTGACTGACTTGGGGTCGGGTAAGCCTACTTTGGGGTGGTGAGACAAGTTTATTGGGTATTTGCTGGAGAAAACCACATACTACTTGATGTCTGAAAGAATCACTGGAAATGAGCCTCACTTTTTCCTGCTGGATGTTGACAAGGTGACATATCTTCTTGTTGTTGTGTCGTTTTGTTTGTTTGTTGAGTCGGGGTTTCTCTGTGTAGCTGTCCTGGAACTCACTCTGTAGACCCAGTTGGCCTTGAACTCACCAAGATCTGCCTTTCCTCTGTCTCTGGGGTGTTGGGATTTAAAGGCGTGTATCACCACGACCTGACTGGGAACATGAATTCTTAATGGTGGAGGGAAACAGCTTTGGGACGAAACCGACACTGTAGGGCTCACAATAAGAGAGACAAAGGGATGTGTGGTACTAGACAAGTCTCCAGGTCTTAATCACACAATCCTAAGGTATCGCTGCTTAGACTTCCTCGGACTCAACAAATCCCTTTGAATTGGACTTTATAAGACCTGCAAGCCAAGCATCTGCCTTCAAACAGATAATGGCAGCATTGCTTTGCACTGGCAACTGACCAGCACTTTTCATTTAAAAGGACTGCTATGCATTCTGGGTCGAGGTGCCCTCAAATATCAACATAATACATCATTAAAATCACTGTCCCTGGCATCTGAATTTAAATTCCATCTCTTCCATTAAATAACCAGGAAATTTTGCGTGAGGAAGTTGCTTCATTTCCATTTACTTGTCAACAAAATCGACACAATAACAGTGTTAGCCGCAAAGGGATGCTCTTCAGCTTAAAAGAGATAACGGGCCTGGAACAGTGAAGATAGGACCGACACAGTAAACACAGAAACTTCAGTGACAAATTAAAGTTGGTTCCATCTTCCAGGATGCTTTGTAGCATATAATAGCTCAAGCGACCATGTAATTTATCTCAAAAGCTAGAGTGCTTTTTGTCTGAGATAAATGCTAAGCTGAAATAAAGGAGCAATTCATCCCAGAGACTTCTGGAGGTATGACCGCGTTAGATATACCAAGATTGGATCCGGGAAAGCATCCCTTTCCAAAAATGTTCGTGCAGCTAAGATACAGTTATCGAGCTCAGCTGCATCTTCTCCCAGCATCTGGAACTTCACATTGTGGTCCACGATGAATGGGCGTTCTTCCCAAGACCATTCCAGAAGAGCTGCGCTGCAACACGAAGCCCATGTCTAGCGTATTTCCTTCCCACACTTATAAAAACGGAAACTTTTTTTTTACAAGCTCTTTGCAGACAGCACTCAGCCTTCCCTAATCCCATATCTGCAATGTATTTCAAGGAGATGTTAAGAAGACAGTGTGGAGGAATCATCTTAATGTAATTATATGAGACGGATTATTATCCCAAGTTGAAAAGATGACTCTCTTTTTCTTTATTCCATGCCAAAGGAAATTTCAGAAAATGAGTTCAAGCTGTAATCCTTCCTGCTGTTACCTCTGTGCCAATGTGAGAGTCCACGACCCGAGAGCACATGGCCCGTGCCAGGAATACTGGACTGAAGGTGGGTACCATGAAACCTGCAAGAAATCCTTCAGATTTGAGGTGCTTTCATCAACAAAGCTGCCAGGCTCCAGTGAGGTCCACAATGGAGTCTGTCTTAGGAAACAGCAAGGCTGGATTCTGTTCTTTCTCTTTCCCAACAGACACCTTCATTTCTACAAATGACTTCAAAAGTTCGCCCTGGAGGTCTTTCCTCTGTCAGAAGGGACTTTGGGGAAAGGGATTCAGACCCCATAAATCCTGGACAGTTGGCTGTCTCTGCCATGCTATTCCACATATGCTTACACACGTGGCACGGTAGGACTGGTGTTTGGATGAACTTGGCATCTTTTAGTTCCTAGGGTCCAAGCTCTTGTGAACCAGCTTGGCCTAACCAGAGAGAAGTTGGGGCTTTTAAATCCCTAGTTCATGTAAGTAAGTTCCCTTACTTACAATTAAATTCCCAGTTGACCATTGGTAAGTCTGTCCTTCTCCACCAACTAAGAACAAGGGTGCGTGCTGCTCCAGAAGATGCTGGCCGCATCTCCACACATGAGGGACTCCAACTGAGGCAGCAGCTACCTTGCTGCGGAGACAGTAGTGGGGAGAACGGTGGGGCAAATAGGAGAAGTCCATAAGCAAACCATACATAAAGCCATCCTGCTCCAGGATCACCCCTCCTCGCGCCGTTTATGCTCTGCAAACACTATTGTAGCAGTTAAGAAAATTTACAGTTGTTTTCTTAATGACTTCGTCCTTGAGGAAGCATAAATGCCACGAAGACTTAGAGAAAATATTAAGTTGAATCATATTCAATTGCCTACATTTGCTTATTTTTGCCATAGAAAACAATTGCATGTTATTCAACCAATTAGTAAGAAAAAACTTGTTTTTCAAAACTACATGACCAAGGAGTTTTGCCCTACTTACAAAACATCTTCTCAGCCTTCTCTCCAGCCCTGATCCAAAGCAACACCACCTCTTGCCTGGAACGCTGCTATAAACCCCAAGGAACCCCCGCTGTCTCTTTCACCCCTCCAATCCCAGCCACTCTCTATTGCACCAGAACCACCCTTCACCATCAAAATCTGACCCTCTCCTTCTTGAAATCCTCGAATGATCTTGTGTTTCAAAGTCCGCAAGTAGCTCCGGAGGCCGTCTGCAGCCAGAGCTCCGGGCTCATCCAGAGACTTTTTGAGCTCTCCTCTTACTTGCTCTCTCTTTCCTTCCCAGCTGGGCACAAGCTGTTCAGTCTCGAACATTCTGTCATCTGTTCATCAGGCTTGTCTGTCATCAACTTGGCCCAGCCCTGCCTGTCTAAGAATAGAGACTGCGTGCAACCAGGCTCCCTCTCCTATGGACAGCAGGGGGATCTGTCAGATCGGAAAAACAGAAAGAAAAATCCTTTATTCAGCCAAGGCCACGGTGGCTAGTTGACCACCGTTACAGAGCTGGGTCAGATCTGACAGCATTCCAAACCTTGACACACTGCACGGGACACGGCGTGGGGTAGGAGGTGGGGAATTGTTCATTTTACTTTCTCATTCACCTGTCCTATTTTATCTTGTGGGCACATATTAGACACCTACCATAAAGACTTGTACTAAAATCGGGGGAGTAAAATTCAGCAGCTTTTTCTAGCCTTCAAAAAGGTCTTAGTCGGTATCCTACACTGTGAAGAAACACTGAGACTTTGACAACCCTTATAGAAGAACGCATTTGAATGGGACTTACAGTTTCAGAGGGTTTTGTTCATTATCATCATGGTGGGGAACGTGGTGGCACACAGGCAGACGTGTTAGCTGAGAGTTCTTTTTTTTTGTTTTTTTTTTTTTTTTTCGAGACAGGGTTTCCCTGTGGTTTTGGAGCCTGTCCTGGAACTAGCTCTTGTAGACCAGGCTGGTCTCAAACTCACAGATATCCAAATCTGAAGGGAGACTTGGGGCCTGACTTGGGCTTCTGAAACCTCAAAGTCCACGCCAAGTGACATACTTCCTCCAACAAGGCCACATTTACCAATACTTTCAAGCAGGGCTACTTCCTAAGCATTCAAATATAAGAGACTATGCGGGGGGGGGGGAGGACATTCTTAATCAAACCACCACACTGGGAAAGGCAAACACAGAGACAGATACTTACAGCTTACGACAATATGTTGAATTCATTATAGCAAAACCTGAAATGCCTCTGAGAGCCCACCAGACAGTGGCTTAGAAAACAAAGAAGTATGCACCTATATTATGCACTAAATTCAAAGAAGAGAGGTGGGCCCTTTTGCTCCACACATTCAGGGACGTGGCTGGGCTCCTTTCATTCTCGTAGCCTTAGACCCTGGTGGCACTGTCTTCATCTTTGTTCATGAGGCTGGGCAGCATGCCTGTGCTTCTACTAGCAGGAAGGGGAAAGCGTGTGGAAGAGCCAGGAGTGGAAGTACAGTGGCATGGTGTTGCTATTCACTTAGTCCCCTAAACATAGCCAAGTGTGGTATAATCAGGTCTGGCCATGAGCTCCTAGCTGCCGGTCAGGGAACACATCCAGTACTACTGTTGTCCTAAACGAAGGAAAAAAGAAGTTAGGGACAGCCAAACCAGTTGTCTAGCTGAGGGAGGATGTAATAGTTGAGATGGCAGGGAATTTCCTCATTGGGACAGAAACAAGGACGTCATCATGAAAGAAACAGCTCCTGAGCTATGACTCTTGAAGGGTAAATAGGATGCAGGCATTCCAGTAAGAGGGCAATTGCTCTCAGGGTGCAAAGGACAACCAGCTCGAGAGGTCGTAGTCAAATGGATGGATGAAACTGAAGCCATATTTCATAGCTTTCTGGTCTTTCTGAGATGATATGAAGTTCAAATATATAATCAAAATGCATCCACACAAACCTCACACTCCCGCCTCCGCCCTCTCACGGACACCTCCGAAAGGAGAGGGTGGTACAGTTGCTTCTCCTCTCTTTCCCTGTTTTATTTCTCCCTTTAGTTGGCTGCCACTTTGTTGCTTGCACAGACCACCAAGAGAGAAGAGACACAAAAGCCAGGGACAAAGTTGCTTGGTCTTGTGATGCACTGGCTTTGTGTTTTCCTAATACGGAAAGAGGTAAAACTGTTGGCTCTTCCTTGTATTACATTGAGTGTGTGCACACACACGCATGTGTCTATGTCTGCCTGTCTGTCTCTGTGTGTATGCGTGTCTGTGTGTCTGTGTGTGTGTGTATCTGTATGTGTGTGTCTGGATCTCTGTGTGTTTTTGCATCTCTCTGTGTTTCTGTATGTGTCTGTATCTCTCTGTATGTGTGTGTCTGGGTGTGTCTGGGTCTCTGGGTCTCCGTGTGTGTGTATGTGTCTCTCTGTGTGTGTCTGTGTCTCTGTGTGTGTGTTTTTGTGTGTGTCTGTGTTTCTGTGTGTGTCTGTGTCTCTGTCTCTGTGTGTGTCTGTGTCTCTGGATCTCCGTGTGTGTGTGTGTGTGTGTGTGTGTGTGCGTGTGCGTGTGTGTGTGTGTGTGTGTGCGTGTCTCTGTGTCTCTGTGTCTGTGTATATGTATGTGTGTGTCTGGATCTCTGTGTGTTTCTGCATCTCTCTGTGTTTCTGTATGTGTCTGTATCTCTGTCTCTGTATGTGTATGTCTGTGTCTCTGGGTCTCCATGTGTGTGTGTCTGTGTGTTTCTGTGTGTGTGTGTGTGTGTATCTGTATGTGTGTGTCTGGATCTCTGTGTGTTTCTGCGTCTTCTGTGTTTCTGTATGTCTGTATCTCTGTATCTATGTGTGTGTTCGTGTGTGCTGTGTCTCTGGGTCTCCATGTGTGTGTGTGTTGCTGTGGGTGTGTATCTGTATGTGTGTGTCGGGTCTCTGTGTGTTTCAGCGTCTCTCTGTGTTTCTGTATGTCTGTATCTCTGTCTCTATGTGTGTTCGTGTGTGCTGTGTCTCTGGGTCTCCATGTGTGTGTGTCTGTGTGTTTCTGTGTGTGTGTATATGTATGTGTGTGTCTGGATCTCTGTGTGTTTCTGCGTCTCTCTGTGTTTCTGTATGTCTGTATCTCTGTCTCTATGTGTGTGTTCGTGTGTGCTGTGTCTCTGGGTCTCCATGTGTGTGTATGTTTCTGTGTGTGTGTATCTGTATGTGTGTGTCGGGTCTCTGTGTGTTTCAGCGTCTCTCTGTATGGGTTTGAGTCTCTGTGTGCCTGTGCTCTAGGTCTCTATGGAAACAGCACACAGCGACACTCTCGGGTGTCCATTTCACAATATATACATGGAGGTTAGATGACAACGTATAGATAGTTCTCTCCTTCTGGATGTGAGTCACAGGGAATGAGCTAATATTGTCAAACTTGGCAAAAAGCACTTTTACCTACATTGACATCTAGCCAGCCCCGGCTCGCCCTTTTCTGAGGAACTTTGATGGGTCCCTCAGAGATTTCCTGATAAAAGAACCTTTTCTGAAGTTTCGGCGGGACAAGACTGTGGCCTGCAATGAGCCATAGGGTGATCTGACTCTCTGTTGAGTCCTGTTTTTCTCCTTAGCTTCTGGGTGTAGCAGAAGAAAATACAGAAAGGGCATTGTAGTTATGAAAAGCCAAGGATAGCACTTCTTAAAGAAAAGAAATATGGCCATAGAAAAAGGAGCCTGTTCTAGGAGGACCCCGGGGAGAAAAATGGGTCCTGCGAATTCCTGGGAGTTCACACCAAGTTCTCTGGATGAAGACCAAGATGACCATCACAGGAGTCGGGAAAGGTGAAAGTCAGCACAGTTAGGACTCTCCAGTCTCTCCTCTCTTCTAACTACTGATCTTCTCTAGGCTGGTGGCCGGGGGTGGGGGGATGGGGAGGTTGTTGATTGCCTGGAGCTCTTCTTGGCAAGTCAGGCACAGGGGACCTAGCCCTCCTAAGGATGTGGGGGTGTTCTTGACCTTTTGATCCACAAGGGACACCCTAAGGGGTGGGGAAATAGGAAGGCTTTCTTTTAGCATATTAGTATACTGAAGGCAATCATTTTTTTGAAGGATCCCGGATGAGGCCCAGTGGTAGAGTACTTTCCTAGTATGTATGATGCCTGGGTTCACTCTCCAATAGAGAAAATAAAAGCGGGAATTTTGTTTCACAGTATCGCTTGACCATACGTTGGCTCAACAAAATAGTGGGTCATTAAACAAGATGTGGTGGTGTGTGTCTGTAATCCTAGCCCTTGGGGCCAAAAGCAGGAGGATTGCAAATTCACAGGCCACATAGCTTAGAACCTTATTCCTCAAGAAAGCCACACCAAATCAATGATAAGACCCTGACAGCAGTACCAGCAAACATATCATCCCAGTACTCAGTAAGCTGAAGAAGTGGGATCAGGAGTTCAAGGTCAGCCTGGGCTGTACACCAAGGTCCTGTCTCAAAGCCAGTATGGTTTACCGTCTTCTGCGACAGTCACTTAGGAAGCCACCCCTTTCCCTGCGGTTCTGTTCCTCCCCTGCCCAGTCCCATCTCAGGGACAATCCACCATCCTAACACCTGCTCTTCGCGGGGCACTGTCCTGGGTGCTGAGATCAAACCTTGCCCCTTAAGGAGCTTGCGTTTTAGGGAAAGGAGATAAAAACTGAAGTGATTGCGTGCTGTTGGTGTGAGATAAATACTGCTCCAGATGGGAAAATTCCTAATGTCAGACCCAGTGGCCCTGGGAGCCAGCATCCCAGAGAAAGGAATGATGTGTAAACACAATTAGAATACAATGCTGCCCCGGAGTCAGATAGGCAGATAGGCGCGTGTGTGTGTGTGTGTGTGTGTGTGTGTGTGTGTGTGTGTGTGTGTGTGTGTGCAGAATACTGAGTGAGTGACTCACGCTGCTTCAGGGCATCAGGGAAGATTTTGCTGGCTTTTTGTTTAGAGAGCACACTATTGTATTATAGAAAAGTAGACGATAACTATCTTCAAATGCAGTCTTCTGCCAGCTCTCCTCCCCAAAGCCCCAGGCCGTTCCCACCCAGACGATCGCTCTGGTTCAGAACTGGAGCCAAAGCCTGACTCCACAAGGTACCTTCTCCCACAAAGGCAGCAGTGTGGGACAAAAGACCTAGGGAGAAACTGAAGGAAGGACTTCATGATCAGTCCATGAGACCCAGAGAGAAAGCAGCCAGTTACTCTCTGTGAAGTTGAAGCCTGGCTGGGCCTGGGACCATGGCCTTACTCATCAGTGATGCTTTGTAGACAGGAGCTCCCGGCAAGCTCTTGGTTATGATCTCATCCTATTTTGCTTGAGTTCTGGGTCTAGACCCATGACCTCCACAGCACCTCAATAGGTAAGGCTAATTTGTCAAAAGAGCTGGATGTATATATAGGTGGCAGTGTTTGCCTTAAAAGTGCAAGGCCCTGGGTTCAAATCAAAGCACCGATACAAGGCGGGGACAAGCTCAGTCACAATGCTGAAGTGTTCCACTGGACTTTGTGCTGAGACATGTTGCTGATGACCGGAGTGATTTCTAAGCCACACCAGAATTCTAATTCAGGTCCCTTTAGTGTCGCTTTGAGTAAATTACTCCTCCTCTCTGGGTCCCTTCTTTGTGTATATCAGGAATATTTGCTGGTGAGATAAATGTGTTATGAAGATGAATCAGAGTCCTAGCACCAGGACAGGCATATCACACTTGCCCAAGGCAGAGCCACTGTCACGGTTACAACTCCACGGTAGAGGGTAGACTGAGCACAGTAAAGGAGGAAAAGGCTATTTCATCTTTACCATGCAGCAACAGTCTAAATGCTTTCTTTAGGAGGTAGTGAGTCCTCCCTCACTAGAGGGATCCAAGTAGGAAGGCTGGAAGACAGCTTTCCATCAGAAACTCCTGTGCTCAGCGTCAGGTGGAGCTACATATGGTGTGTCTCACATGCCTTGGACAGGCCTAGCCTACCACGATTGGTTCTGCAGGACAAATTGACAATTGAGAGCCTGGGCTTTGGAGGTAGCCAGATTGCATTCAAATTCCAAATCCCAAATCTCTAGTGCTAGGAAAGTCATTGATCTCTCTATGCCTCAGTTTCCCCTATTTATAAACTAGTGATATGAGTGGAATGGATCATGCAGAATGGGGATTGCCAAAGATGATAGTGTCTTCCAGCATCAGCACAGCCACCTGCCCCAGGATCCAGTGAATTGTGACTTGCTTGACATCTCAGCTAATCTGCCTCGCCTGAACAATGCAAACTTCAACAGAACTGCATTATTAAAGAGGAAGTAAATGCGATAGTTTCCGAGGAAGTAACCAAAACCTGTACCGAAAGTCTTGAACACTGGAATATTCTGGAAGTGGGAGCCGCCCAATCTTTTCAAGTCTCCTGGAGGATAGAAATGGGTGGACGCAGCTTCTCAGAGCCCTCTTCGGCACACACATGCTCACCTTGGGAAAATATGCTACAAGAGTTAGCACCCTTCCGTCTCTGGGCACCCTTCAGCCTGCCCCATCCACTAAAAGAAAACAGACGGCAGAGGCAGAATCATTCAAATCTTGACACATGGCCTAAGCACTCTTGGCATTGTCTTTCCGTCCTCCTAACTCCCTGACCCCGGGGAACCGTCACACACTTCCTCCATTGTCTTGTTCTCTGCAGCCTCTTCTATAATTGACGAGAGAGAAATGTTCCATTCGACAGCACACTCTGGATCTCCAGCATAGCAGTGTGCTTCTCCGGCAGATCCTGAGCCTACATAAAGGGTTTAACATTCCTGTGTCCTGTGCCCAATTCTCCAGGAGCAGCCTCCCATTCTTTCATTAGAGACAGTTCTCTCTACAACCCAGGCCTTGTAGAGATGGGTCTATCACCCAAACATCATGAGGTGGTTTGAATGAGAATGGCCCCCATAGGCTTGTAGATTTGAATACTTCGTCACCATGGAGCGGCGCTATTTGAAAGGATTAAGAGGTGTGGCCTCATTAGAAGAAGTGTGTCACTGGGGGTGAACTTTGAGGATTTTGTTCTAAGCCCTGAGTCTCTCTCTACCTGCTGCCTTCAGATCCAGGTGTAGAACTCTCAGCTACTTCTCCAGCACCATGTCTGCCTGTATGCCACCATGCTTCCCACAATGATCATAATGGGATAAACCTCTGAAGCTGTAAGTAAGCGCTAGTTAAATGCTGTCTTATACAAGACTTGCTGTGATCATGGTGTCTCTTCACAGCAAGAGAACACTGATGACCAAGACACATGATTAGTGAGTTACACGCACCGCTGCTGCAATGCCAAGTCAAGGACTGGCCATTGACAACAAACATCAGCCTTGAGAATTCTTGCTAAGGATGTGGTTGTGGAACTCTGGGGATAAAAGGGAGGCTCCTCCCTGGGGGACTCAATAGAGAATAGAGCCAGCATAGGAACTAGATATAAGACACATTGTTATCATTTGTAAAGATAAGGTGGTGGGGGACTGGTCCCACAAGGGATCACCTGAGGCCTCGGCAGGAGACAGATAAACAGATACATCATGCAGAGAGAGTTTGGGTATAGAGTTTATTTAGTGGGTTATGAAGGGGAAAGGGGAGAAGGGGAGGGGGAAAAGAGAGAAAGGGAGAAGCTGCTTCTCCAGAAGAAGGGCAGACAAAGAGAAAGGGAGGAAAGGAGTCGGGGAGAGAGGGAGGGGGAAGGGAGGGAGGAGGAGAGAAAGAGGGAGACATAGAGGGAGCTGTAGAGGAGGTGCAAGATAGGCTGGCCTAGGCAGAAGTGGGGAGGTTGGAAGTGGGCAGATCTTGTCTCTTAAAGGGACAGGGTACCCAGGTGACAGACCAGGCCAGCAGATTACAACACACAGCAACACAAAGCTGCCCTGACATGGCTTATGCTCCTGGATTTAAAAACACCTCAAGTGTATTTCCCTTCCATTTTTCATTGCAAGAGTCAATAAATTCCCTTGTTGTAACTAAGAGACCAACACACATAGAATAAATAAAAACTTTTCAGAGATAAAGGGTTTGCTCTCTTTGTCAAACAACTATTAAACTTAGGATTACTGTGGAAGTAATGTTTAAAATGAAAACTCATACTGAGAAGGCAGCCTGTTGATTTCACAGTGTCAGAGAAGAAACCTACCTCAGTGATGTAGCATGCAAGCAAGACTCAGGGCTGCATAGGACCTATACATGTGCAATGTATGTCCCAGTGGGAAGAGTTCTAGCCTGATAAGAGTCACAGCTAAACTAGAAAAAGCAAAGGATTGTTTAGGCCTATGGGCAGATTCAGGTCAGCCGGAATAATCATTTCACTCTTTATAGAAAAGTGCTGAGAAAACACCGGGCACACAGGACCAATGTAGTAGTTCTTATTACCGTTGTCACCATGAGTGTCACCATGTATGGTGATGCCAGAGGAGCGGCCACCCAGAGCAACCCAGTGTTACTACTCAGGACTCGTTTGAGTTCCTTGGTATGTGGGGCAGCGAGGGACACTTCTCTCATGGCTCCACTTGTCTCTGCCTCTCTTGGTATGTGTCTTAGTTGGCTTTGTCAACTTGACACAGCAGAGAACAGCCTGGGAAGGGAGTCTCAGTTGAGAGATTGCTTAGACAAGATCGGCCTATGGGCATGCCTACCAGGGATTGCCTTGGTTGTAAACTGATATAGGAGGGCCCGGCGGGATGAGGTGTGGAACTCCCAACACTGGCACAGAAGAAATGACCATTACCCTGCCTCTTAATTTCCTAAATTCCAACTTCCATAGAAAGTGTGTGACTGGCCCATTTTGAGGATGTCAAGGAAGGGGTGGAGCTTAGCAGCCCAGGATGAACACTGTCAGTGTCTAGTTAGATCCCTCGAACCCTTCAATTTAGCCTGCCAGCATCTGGAGGATACGTTATTTCAGGGTTGTGGAAGCCTGTTCTGTCCTGGGTGGGTGATAAACAGAGGTGATAGGAACTCTGAACCCCTGGGAATAGCTCTCAAGAAAACTGCCTGGGACTGGTGTATCAACACCCCAACTGTATTTCCCCTGGGAGGGGTAACCCTGAGGACCCCAGCTGCACCATTTCCCAGAACAGACACTCCAGTGGTAAATGGCTTGGGAAGGCTCACAGAAATCTATCTTCCTGTTTCTTGGTCTTATGCTTAGGTCTCTAAAATAACTATTTGCTCAGGCTCTGCTTCTGGGGAAGCCCAAGTCCAAACACCAACCAGGGAAGCACCAAATGCAGGGCTGAGAAGAAAGCTCAGTTGTAAAGCACTTGTCCTCTGAGCAATAAGGACCTGATTCTGATCCCCAGGCCCATGCAAAGAGCTGGGACCCGAGACACGCAACTGTAATCCCAGAGATGGGAGAACGGGGACCAGAGGATCTCTGGGGTTTGCTAACAAGCCAGCCTAGACAAATTGGCAAGCTCCAAGTCCCAATGAGAAACTGTCTCAAACAGCAAGGTGGGTGACTCCTGAGGAGCGATACCCAAGGTTAGCCTCTGATTTCCACACCTACGTGTGCATATGTGTGCATACGTGTACATACACACATATACACAGAGAGGACAGGATGGGGAAAGGTGTGTGTGTGTGTGTGTGTGTGTGTGTGTGTGTGTGTGTGTGTGTGTGTAAATGTAAAACTCTAGAAGAATAATAAGTCAAGGAGAAGTTGGCCTGAGGTGGAATGCCTGAGGCAGGGGGATTTCTCTGTTGGCCTCTGCAGCTCTTGGCAGCAAGGTCTTGGGAGGGAGCAAGGCAACTATAAGAACAGCTCTAGAAGCCAGATGGACAGTCCAGTGCATGTTGGTTTGGGAGCTGGGCATTCCCTTTGCCCTAGAGGTGAGGTGTGGGGCAGTCTGAGGAAGGAGCAGGCTGTGGGTTATGCATTTTCCCTCTGCACGCGTGGCAGTGACTTTCCATGCCACTCCGTCATTTCATGCCGAAGGGAGAGAAATGTGGCCCCAGAGAGGGAATAGGAGCTTTGAAGGCCGTGGCGCTCCATCTACCTGTCAGAAAAACCTTTAATAAATGAAAAGGAAAGGGGAAGAGGGAGGGCTGACAGTGACAGGGAGAAAAAGATGAAGTGTGAAAACTTCTGTCCCTGGCTCTGAACTAAAGCATTTCGGCCCTGAGATAAAAGACAGGGAAGGTGGACTGAAGCTAGGCCTGCCCTCAGAGGTGCAGCGGGGGACCTGTTTCCAGAGAAGGTCTCTTCCCTGGCTGGGGCTGGTGATGTTCAAAACTCCCCTAAGGAGGGAGCCCCCAGGGAAACAGTCCGACCCAGGGTGTACAACATGGCTGGGGGTGGGGGGACCCCATGGCTGGGGGTGGGGAGACACAGCAGTTAGGTGCTACATAGCACTGGCTTTAACTTCTCCCCAAAAGTATGGTGCTGTATAGGGTTTCCAAAGGCCCAGAATAGTTACCCATCATGAAAAAGCAAGTTGACACATCCTATCTTTGGGACTCTCAAAGAACATTCTGGAGAAGTCCTTTCTTACCACCTCACCTCAGACAATAAAACAGAATCCCAAACCAGTTGGTGATATGGTCTAAAAAAACACCCCAGGGGCTCAATGTGACTGGGGGTTGTGGGGAGCGTGGCCTGCAGGAGGTAGCAAGATCCATGTCACCTTCTCCTCAGTGCAGGTGCCATCTGCTTGGCCTGGAGAGCTTTGTGCTCAGCTTTGTTGAAAAGGGGCTTTTGCAAACCAAAGAAAAAAATAAGAAACCAAGAAATAGTTATGAATTCACTGGACTCAATTACTAGCGGTTACCAGTCATTTAGTGCTTCGACTAAATGTCCCAAAGGCTTTCTGTTCACTAGTCTTTAATCTGCTTAACTCCCTGAGAGTGGCACTCTCCCACCCTACTCTTGTTGAGAAAAAGAAGCTAAGTCATAAGGGAGTGACTGGTCCCCAGGTGAGCAGCAAGCAAGGCAATGGGGCCATAAGGGATTATCTAACCAAAGGTTCTCCCTTGAGAACTGTAGCTAAAGGTTCCCTGTGAACCAAAGGCCTACCCTTAGGACTTTCTGAATGTTTCTTTTTCTTTTAGATATTTCACTAGGGTATAGTAACTATACCAAGTCAAAGGCTGGGTGTCATTTCATTTTGGTTTGGTTTGGGCTGTTGCCACACTGAGTATTAAACCCAGAGCTACCAGCGTGCCAGGCAAGCACTGTGCCACTGGGCTGTAACCCTAACCCTTTTCACTTTTGATTCTGACAGTGGATCTCACAAGTTGCCAAGACTGGCCCTGAATTTGTGGTTCTCTTGTCTCAGTCTTCCAGGAAGCCGGGATTTCAGGTGTGCACCATGAGCCCTAACTAACTGTACAGAAGAATGTGTTTGCTTGTGGCATTTTTATGCATGTGCATGATATTCTTTCAGCAACCTCACATCATCCTCCCCCACTGGTTCCCTACTTCCCAAATAACCTTCCTTTACATCCACGCTCTTGTTTCTTAAACCAGAATCTACATTGAAGAGGAAGAAGGCAGTTGTGTGTGGTGGTACACACCTCTGGTCCCAGCACTCTGGGGGCAGAGGCAGAAGCAGGTAGATCCCTGAGTTGGAGTCTAGAGTAGTCTACAGAGTGAGTTTCAGGACGTCCAGGGCTACACAGAGAAAAACCTGTCTCCAAAATAAAAAGCAAACAAAAAGAAAAAAAAAAGGAAGAATGCAAAGTCTGTCTTTCTGAGTCTGGCTTCCTTCACTTAACAAAACGATCCCAGCTCCACCATTTTCCACAAATGGCAAAATTTCATTCTTCTTTATGGCTGAGTAAAACTCCATTGTGTGCCTATATCAGCGCCTGCTCTTATTGCCAAAAAGGACTTGGCAGATGTGATTCAATTAAGGGTCTTGAGATGGGTTATCTCAGGCTGCCCAGGTGGGCCCTAAATGTGGGTGAGACATAGGGAAGTTTGACAACACAAGAGGGAATGCAAGGCAATATGAAGCCGAGATTAAAGTGATGTTGGAAATCCCAAAGGCCAAAGCCAATGAGGATATAAGGGCTACAAGAACAGCCGATATTTTTGTCCCTGCCCTGACATCGATCAGACCCCAGGAGACAATGGGGCACTTCTCAGAGGATTCTGAAACTCAAGAAAGTCACCTGTCCTCCTGATCAAAAAAGTCTCTTTCTCTCTATTAAAAATCTTTTTTTGTTGTTGTTGTTTCTGTTTGTTTGGTTAGTTGGTTTTTGGTTTTACAAGACAGAGTTTCTCTGTGTTTAACAGTCTTGGCTTGATGGAGGAAGGTCATTGGTTAAATAAAAAGAAACTGCTTGGTCCTCATTGGTTAGAAGATAGGTGGGAGGAGTAAATAGAACAGAACGCTGGGAGGAAGAGGAAGTGAGCTCAGACTCCACATCTCTCCTCTCGGGAGCAGATGCCTCAGAGAGAGACGCCATGCCTCGCTCCCGGGCAGACACATGCGATGAAGCAAGCCGCCAGGTTAGACATGCTGAATCTTTCCCGGTAAGACCGGTGCTCACAGATTATTAGAGATGGGTTGATCGGGATGTGAGAATTAGCCTGTAAGGGCTAGAGCTAAAGGGCCAAGCAGTGTTTAAATGAATACAGTTTGTGTGTTGTTATTTTGGGCATAAGCTAGCCAGGCGGCTGGGGTGTTGGGTGTAGTAATATGGGCGCAGCGGCGGGGCTACGTCCCCAAAACCCCAGCCGCCTGCCCGGCTAGCTTATGCCCCGAAATAATTACACGGAAACTGTATTCTTTTCAACACTGCTTTGGCCCATTTCTATCTAGCCTCTTCTAGGCTAATTCTCACATCAGTTGGGGATGCAGCCCCACCGCTCATATTACTACAAATGGCGCCCACGTGGACAACTGTATCCACTGAAAGCCTGAGAAAGCTTGGGAAAGAGTAAAGCATGTTTTCTTGATTGTGACAATTTCTCTGGTCTACTTTGCTTGCTAGAGGCAAGCAAGCGCCTCATCTAAGAGAGGCTTCCTGACTCAGCTTTAGCTGCAAAACCCTGCAGCTCATTAAGAGGTCCTGCCACAAAACACTTAAACAGTGTTGATGAAAAGCTGAACGCATGCTTTTCGGTTTTCAGCCGTAGCAGGAAAAAAAGCTGCGCTGTTTAAAAATGCCGGCTTTCTGGGCCATCCTGCCAGGGCAAACTCTGACTGTTTGAGGCAGGAGGGCCGGCTACCGAGAGAGGACTTGAGTGTTGTCTGTTGTAGCTCGCTGGCTGGCAAGGACCTTGAAATGCCATAGAGTTGTGGCTATAAACATGGCTACAGCCAGTACCTCAGCCATGAGGCTGGAAAGCTAAGGAATGGGCTACATCTAGCCTGCAAAGCCACGGCTTTAGTCCTACTGATATTGCTTGGTAAATTAAAGGCTCATGTGGTCAGAAACAGAGAAATATACAGTAAAGAGAGATTCAAAGACAAAGAAAATTTCTAAATGGTTTACTGTGTGTTAAAAATATATGCAAGCTAAAAGTTGAAGTTCTTAAAGTAAAAAAAAAGGAAGAGAGTTGTTGTGTGTGGTAGTACACACCTTTAATCCCAACACTTGGGAGGCAGAGGGAGATAGACCTCTGTGACTTCAAGGTGTGGTAGCACACGCCTTTAATCCCAGTGCCTAAAAGGCAGAGATAAACAGATCTCTGTGAGTTCAAGGTGTAGTAGCAAACACCTTTAATCCCAATGCCTGGGAGGCAGAGACAGGAGGATCTCTGAGAGTTCAAAGACAGCCTGGTCTACAGAGTTATTCCAGGTCAAAGATATACGCTCAAAAAGCAAAAAGTTAACCTAGGAATGTCACAGCTTAGATTCTTAAGCCTAGTGATTTAAAGGGGCAAATCAAAAGTGCTCCTGGATAGTAAAAAATTGTAGATTCACAATAGGACAGATTCAGACCACTAAATGAGTCACACTGTTGGATGAATGTACGTAGGCTTGGGGGAGAGAGAAGAAAAAGAATATAGAGAATAAAGTTAATGGTTTAAAAAAAAGGTAAAGTCTTTAAAGAGACAGAGTACAGATAGTTAAGAGATTAAAAGAAATAAAGAAAAATAAGCCACATAAAAATGGAAAATTCACAGAGAGTCTAGATTCTTTGTGTCATTGTGTTTTCTTTAAAATGTTTGACTGTAAAGGAGCTAAGTACAGACAGACATTTCATTATATGGACTGCCAAATGGAACCAGAACAGATATGATAAGGGTATTACGATTTCAAAATTTGGGTCTAAGGATATGATGCTTTGGAGAGGGTCTTCTTTTGTTTTCACAGAGGACCAGACCCTGTGGATTGCATCTATCCCGATATGGTATGATAGACCACGACCTCCCGAAAAGTTCCTGTGAACACCCTCAAAAAATTACTTCACTCAACTGCCAACTGAGATAAACCTGGCACACAGGTTACACCCTAAATGATCTGATTAACAGCGCCCCCATTCAGCAGGAAGCAGTTTGGAGAGAAAAAACTGCGCCCATGTCCCAAATATGGTTTATAAATGTTCTTTTACATTTAAAGGGGGATATGATATAGGTATGAATAATTTGCATTAGTATAGATTTTGCTTTATTGATAGAGATTTACGGTCAATTTTGTTATATGTATATGTATTTCTGATATTGATTAAGGTATTGTGATTGTGTAGTTCATTTAAATATGTAATGTATAATTAGAAATATAGATTGTTAATAGATAATCTTAATAGTCAAGTTTGTAGTCATGTTAGTTAATATTTTCTTGATGTGCGTAGATATATTTTAGTAGGCATTCTTCATATTTTTCAAAGATTATAGAATATGGCATTTTAAATGTTTTAATAACTTAGGACTTTTCATGACAATGAGACACTCTGCTCCTGGCAGCACCAATCTACTTCAAGAGGAAGATGGGCATCGAAGAGGCTCGTTATGGAGTTTGATAGCCATTTGGGCAAGAAACTGCTCTTGCCTGGACTATTGCATAAACTGGACACAGAGAACCCACAGAGAGAGGACTACTGAACTTGCCTAAGGTGAGATGATCTTTCGGGGTTCCTGATTCATGAAAGAGTCTGTGAGACATTCTGCAGGACACAACAGATAGTGACTGAACTGACTTTGAATTTTCCTGCTTTATGGAAATGTCTGCTGGATACCATGGACCTGAAGGCTGAAGATGGATGCCCCAACGGTACACAGGAACTTTGGGTGACTGTCCAGGCAGTGAGATGTCATTTCTAGAGTTTTAAAAGTTGCTTTTTTCTTGTTTGCTTAGGTAGTATTGTATCTTTCTGGAGTCTTTGATGGAGTTAAGAATAGTTAGTTATAGTTATAGTTTTCCTTAGTTATGATAAAGATTATTGTAACTTTTACTTGATAACTGTTTCGTTATATGTAATTTTGCTATGTTAAAGTTAAAGCCTTTTTTTTTTTTGTTTAAACCGAAAAAGGGGAAATGATGGAGGAAGGTCATTGGTTAAATAAAAAGAAACTGCTTGGTCCTCATTGGTTAGAAGATAGGTGGGAGGAGTAAACAGAACAGAACGCTGGGAGGAAGAGGAAGTGAGCTCAGACTCCACATCTCTCCTCTCGGGAGCAGATGCCTCAGAGAGAGACGCCATGCCTCGCTCCCGGGCAGACACATGTGATGAAGCAAGCCGCCAGGTTAGACATGCTGAATCTTTCCCGGTAAGACCGGTGCTCACAGATTATTAGAGATGGGTTGATCGGGATGTGAGAATTAGCCTGTAAGGGCTAGAGCTAAAGGGCCAAGCAGTGTTTAAATGAATACAGTTTGTGTGTTGTTATTTTGGGCATAAGCTAGCCAGGCGGCTGGGGTGTTGGGGACGCAGCCCCTCTACCCATATTACTACATTGGCTGTCCTGGAACTCGCTTTGTAGACCAGGCTGGCCTCAGACTCACAGAGATCTGCTTTCCTCTGCCTCCAGAGTGCTGGGATTAAAGGTGTGTGCCAACAAACCCAACTAAAAAAATTTCAAAACTCATCCTCCATTGCTCATGAAATACATTCTTTGAGTTTATAAGGGCCCTCAACGTCACTGGCTCAATGCAGGCTTTGGTGACAGTGACTTCTGGCACCTTCCATCCTAGGTTAAGCCTACCTGAAATGAGAACATCTCCATATTTCTCAAAGATCCCCATTCTCTCTCCTCTCTTTATGAGGCCACAAAGCCCTGGATTGTTAAGAACCTCCAGAAGAGAAAGAGATCGGAATGATTCCCTAACACAGTCCGCAGAGGCCTCGTGAGTCTTCAGACACACTGGTTCTGTCCTAGTGAGACTGACTGCAGCTGCCTAGCCTTCAGGATGCACGTTGCTTTGAGGTGCGGGAAGTGAAGGCAACCACCAAATGGCGCTGCTTCACAGAGAGTGCCAGGGCTGGGTACAGGCCAGAATCTGGCAGGGAGAGAACTCTAGGCAGGGAGGCTGTGGAGCTTTGCTGCTCAAGAGGAGAGCAGGGACCCCCTCCCCCACCACACAGTCAGTAGCATCTCTCTTTGCTCAGAGGTTTGTGAGAATTTGAAAGCTGAGTATTCCCCTTCATTCAAGCTCATTTTTCTTGTTTTAAGATTGCTGTGTGACAGGTTGCTAGGGAGACGGCATCATGAGGAAGGACACTTGCTATGCAAGCATGACAACCTGAATTCCAAGAATCTGTGTCCAAAAAAGGCAGGCTTGACTGTGCTGACAAGTAATTAGAGACAGGAAAATCACTGTTTACCACCCTGGTTGAGGGCCACATTCAACAAGAGATCTGTCACCACAAGAGAATAAGGTGGAGGAAGAGAAAGAGGAGGAGAGCTGATGTCACACTTTGTCTTCTGCATGTGTGCACACACATGTCACACACTTAAAATTGTTCTAAGAGTGTCTTTTTGAACTATGAAGTCACTTAACCCTCTCTCTATGTGTAGACTTCATTTGAAAACATCCCACCTGCTAGACAGTTATTAAAAAAAATAATTTCTTGCCAGGTGGTGGTGCACACACCTTTAATTCCAGCACTTGGGAGGCAGAGGCAGACAGGTCTCCAGTGCGCTTGAGGTCAGTCTGGTCTACAGAGAGAGTTTCCAGGACAGCCAAGAACTACACAGAGAAACTCTGTTTCAAAAAAAACCAAAAGCAAATAAACAAAAAACAATTTCATCTCCTACTGCTGCTCTAAGAACACAAAGGACAGTTTTGACTGGACACTAACAGTCACAAGTTACATGAGTATCTATCTAGTGAAGTAACTAAGTAGTGGCTGCTCTGGGCAAGACTGAAATCCAAGAGAAATGTGGGGCAGGGGAAGCAAAGGGCTGCCCAAAGCTGGGCTCTGAAGACACAAAGCAAGACCCAGGTTATCCTGAGGAAGACGTGATGAAAGGGCACACATGTTGGAAGGATCAATACCATGGGCAACGGCTTGAACAAGGGCTTCATGTGTAGACAGGTTCTCTCCCACTGAACTATACCCCCTCAGAGTGAGGATTGTCCAACTTTTTAACATTTGTTCATTTCAAATATGTCAGGAGGAGTTGGGGTTTGAAGCAGGAGAACAATGATGTGATTTTAGGTTTGGAAGACAGCGAACAAAACGAAACCACTTCAGGGGTGTTTATAACAACTGCACCCAGCATCCCTGGTCTGGTCTACAGACCTTGTTAGCTCCCTTTAGTGACATAAAGGTTTTTGAAATGATGTCCTAAAGTGAGCATCAGGCATGAGACTCACAGGCACAACCGTCTCAGACTCTACCGCTGTCCTAGTCAAAGGACCCTAATTCTTTTTTTTTAAAGATTTATTTATTTATTATATATACAACATTCTACCTCCATGTATATCTGCAGGCCAGAAGGGGGCACCAGATCTCATTACAGATGGCTGTGAGCCACCATGTGGTTGCTGGGAATTGAACTCAGGACCTCTGGAAGAGCAGCCAGTGCTCTTAACCACTCAGCCATCTCTCCAGCCCCAGGACCCTAATTCTTCACGAACACCGCTGTAGCCACTTCACTATCCTCAGATCTGCTCACTTCCAGTGCCCCCTGCAGCACACGCCTGCGCAATCTTGTCCCTTAGAGCTCAGTTCTCAAAGACGCCTCTAGGCTAACGTCTCCCAGCTCTCCCCTCTCTAGGGCACCCTCTTTCTTCCTCCATACAAAAGGCAGTAGAGCCATGAGTTCCTTGGGGCTACCAACACCACCCCTCCAAACCCCAAACAAGTTGTTTTTTTTTTAAATAATAAATAGATAACTAAGTAGAACCTCACAGAATCTACTCAACCTTCCCTTCCTTTCCACATGCCTCTCCAGGGATCTTTGAAAGCCAGGCCTCAGTAGGTCATAAATCTGCTTGGTGGCTACAGTTTCACAAGCAGGAGACTTCACGGCTCCTTGCAAGCCAGAGATGTAAGTAGATTCGTTGCACCCTGTGTCAGGTCTCCTGAGGGCATCTCAGCTGGCAGGAAAGACAGACCCCATTCTCTGCCAGGATCCCACGGCCAGATTGCTGGCTAGCTGGACTTGACGACAAGCCCTGACTCCCTAGCCTCAGTTTCCCCAGCAGGAATCTCAGGGCCTCCCATATTGCCCTGCAGAGAAAATGCTTTATAAATATTTATAAAACTAATGACTTTGTTGCCCATGAAAAAGACAATCACAGATAGCCTTACAGATGAGCTGATGGGGAGATAGCGCACTGGAGATCCCTAACTCGGGGATCCCTCTCCTTCCCTCACTCTCCCTACCCTCCCTTCCTCTTCTTCTCCATGCGTCCTTCTCTGCCCATTGTAGTACCATCTCCTTCAGTCCCTTTCTCTCGTGCTTTGGAATGTCTTCCTTCTGGTTCTATTGTTAGCGAAAGAGGTCTTCTACTTTGAAAGCTACAGGAAAGGCAAGAGCCAGAGTTTTCAAAGGCAGTCTCTACCTGGAGCCAGGAATGGCTAAGCAGCCACCCACCCCCACCCCGCCGCATGTGGGAAGATCTGAGCACTCCAGACAGGCCCGTCCTATGCATCTAGTCTGCCAGGGCTTCTGCTTCCCTGGCCTTTCTTCCTGGAATTATTTCTGGGAGAATGCAATCACAGTGGGGTTTCTGAATTGGTTTGTCTCTGGGAAAACACAGATCCGAACTTTGCCTGCTCCATCCAAACAGGACAGCTTATAAACTAAGCCCTGTGTGTCCCTGAACTCAGAAGAAGCAGCTGTCTATTGTAGCATTTATGGCTAAAATGTATTTTTACTACAGGCTTATAAAAGCTGCTCGTCAGAGCCAGGCGTGGTGGTGCACATCTTTTTAAACCAAGCCCTTGAAGACAGAGGCAGACAGATCTCTATGCATTAGAGGCCAGCCTAGTCTACACAGTGAGCTCCAGGACAGTCAGAACTATATAGTGAAACCCCTATCTCAAAACAACTCAGTGTGCGGGCTAATTTTAGGTCAATTTACACAGACTAGAGTCATCTGAGAGGAGAGAATCCCAACTGAGAAAAACAAGACTGGGTGGCAGACAAACCCGTAGAGCACGTTTTAAGTCAGTGATTGATTGGGGAGGACCCAGTCCATTTTGAGTGGTTCTATCCCTGGGCTGCTGGTCCTGGGTTCTTTATGCAAGTTGACTGAGCAAGCCAGGGAGAACAAGCCAAGAAGAAGCATCCCTCCATGGCCTCTGCATCAGCCCCTGCCTCCAGGTTCCTGCACTCTCTGAAGGAGTCCTGATACCCTTCCTTGATGGACTATGGATATGGAAGGGTAAGCCAAACAAACCTTTTCCTCTCCAACTTGCTTTTGGTCATGGTGTTTCATCACAGCAATAGGAACGCAAACTAAGACACTCAGAGCTTCTCCAAGACAAATATTTGCCTTTTTCATCTCTGTGCTAGTATCTAGTATAGAGGAGGCCTTTAAAGAACATATTGAATAAATAACGGTGTTTATTTAGTATTTATTATTTGCAAGGCCCTGAAGTACAAAAATGAAGAAAGCTTAGCTCTACATCCAGAAATTTACAACCTTCCAGGAAGACAAGTAGCTATCATCTTGTAGCAGTATATACTATGCTGTGGAATCCAGTATTAACCCATCCACCCCTTAGTACTCACTCTTTAATACATAGTCTGGAGTCATAGCGATGGCTGAGTAGCTAAAGAGACTTGTGGCCAACCCTGATGGCTGAGTAATAGAAAAAGAGAAAAAGATAATAAAGTTATCCTCTGACCTCCACATATGCCATGGTACAAGTGTATCTAAAAACACAAAACATAAATATATGGGGGGAAAAGGATTTAACTATTGTCAGTGCTGTACTGAAATCAGTTTTGTCAACAGGGTATCACACCTGCTCAATTTGAGGTTTTCATTCCCAAACTGAACAAACATCTCTGGCCCTCCACAGCTGATTAGCATCTCCTGGGTACCATTTATACTGTGAGTAACCATGTTGCCACGCATGAGAGTTGGCTTTCCATCTACCTGTCTGTTATATCAGCCTCACAATCTTCTTAGAATCTGGGTGTGATCATTGCTGTCCCCTCCTCCTCCATCCCCAACCTTCCTCCATCCCACCACCACCATCCTCATGATAATAACTCAGCAGCCCCAGGGTTCTGTCAGAAGCTTGCTGGGGAGCTGTCTGTCTGTTACTTACTTCTTTTCCTCTGAGGCTTCAATGTTCCTTTAGTCGTTGTCAGCTCTTCAAGGCAAAAATTTTGACAGCGTATTATGTTAAATTCCACAAGGGACATTTTTCGCTTGCCTCCTTGGAGATCCGGCCTGTGGGTTGGGAATGGACCGTGACACAGTTACACACTCTGCTTTTCAGCGGGGCCTCATAACTCACGTTGTGATCTGTGATGTCTGCCAGGGGAGCTTGTGTTCCAGGGGGGCATGTTAAATGCAAGACATGGAAAGGTGGAGCCCTCTGCAAAACTAATCAGGCATCCCTGAAAGGCTTGGCATTCTAACAGTAAACTATCAGGGGAGTTGGGGGGTATGTGAGTTTCCAGTCTCTCTTTCCTCTAGCAGAAGGAAAAGCTGGCTTCCAGAAGAGGACCCACAGACACCAATTGTAGTGAATAAGAATAAAAATGTATGGTCAGAGGACCACGTTAAAAGCGCAGCCAGCTTCACCAACCCACGGTGCTCTCATCAGCTGCACACACTCAGTGTGTGTTCAAGAGGGCTCTCATCTCAAGATGGTGGCTTTTCTTGGACTGTGAAGGTCACATCTGATGCAAGAACCCCGTCCTCCATGCTGGCTGCCCGCTTTTCTTCACCTGTTTTCCTGGTTTGATCTCCGCAGCTGTGATTCCTCTGCTCTGATTCCCGAACTGACAACACCCTCGGCCTGGTCCAGTTAGACAATTTGAGTTTCTAGGACTCTTTACAGTACTTTCACCCACCCTGAAACTTCAGCTTTCTCATTCGTAATGTGAGGAAGGCAGGGCGCTTTTAGTGTGGTCATGGTGAAAATTCCCAGATACTTGCCGCGTAAAGGATGGCGCTTTCGCAAGGCACTATGGGTAAACAGAGCAGTACTGATTGCTTGTTTCTGCTTCTGAGGAACCCCGATTGTAATGTAACTGCGCAACTATATGAAAAACAGGTCCCCCAAAAGTAAATGTAAATCGCCACATGATTGACAGGTCCACTTCTTGGATGAACTCAAATGAATGGAAAAGCAGGGGATTAAATCTTTATTTGTAAGTGGATGTTTGTAGCAGTATTAGACTATCCATCTGCATAGGAATAGGAGCACACAATTGGGCCTTATAAAGGCAGGGAAGTCTGTACCAGTGATGACATAGATGAACCTTAAAGACATTCTGAAAGGAAATCATGCAGCCATTACTATACAAATGCTACGTGATTATGCGTATGACATACCTACGGTAGCCAAATTCACCAAGATAGAACACAGAATAGTGGTTACCAGTAGCTTGGGAGCAATCGGGGATTAGTAAAGAATTGTTAATTACCGAATCCAGAATTTCACTGGGAGAAGCTAAGGAGTGGGGAAGCAGATGCTGGTGGAGGCTTGAGTCCATGCAGAAGTATTTAATGACACCAAACAGCAGACCTAAAAACTGACTAACCTAGGCAGCTTACATTATATATGTCTCCCACACCTTAAAAAAACAACTTGAATACTATCCAGAAAGTAAGAGAAGCCTACGATTGGATAAGGACAGAGTCTAAGAGTAATGGGAAACTTGAATTTTCTTTGGGACACACTTTCTCCATATATATAAGTTCTACTGCTGCAAAGGACAGCTATATCTCCTGGGTTCTAACTTGACAGAGAGGAGTGGGAAGCCAGATTGAGAATGAGGGAGCATAGCTGCTATTTTAAGTC
Organism: Microtus pennsylvanicus; assembly: GCF_037038515.1. Lineage (NCBI taxonomy): Eukaryota > Metazoa > Chordata > Mammalia > Rodentia > Cricetidae > Microtus > Microtus pennsylvanicus. The sequence continues at coordinate 36,940,271 of NC_134591.1, forward strand.
AATATTTACTACAGAGCACTTGGAAATGAATGACAAGGAAGTCCAGGGAAAGTCAGCCACACTCTTTATAGGAGTGAGGAAAAAAATCAAAAATGATCAAACCAATCACATATCATCCCAGAAGAAAATTCTAGATGGCATGTTCTAGATCTCTGTTTACTCGTTTGTTTGTTCTTTTGTGTTCAAGTCCTCCAGGATAGCTTCTAACTCTGTGCAGTCAAGAATGACCTTGATCTCTGGCTCTCTTGCCGTCCCCTCCCAAGTTCTGGGATTACAGGTGTGTTTCACACAGCCATCTCTCTTTATTTATAAAAATGAGACGTCATACAAGGGGCTAGGCAGGCAGCTCTGTGTTTCAGAGCAGCTGTTGCTCTTCCAGAGGACCTGGGTTTGTGTCCCAGTACCTACATGGTGGCTCCCAACCAACCGTGACCCCAGCTCCAGGAGATCCAATGCCTTCTTCCAATGTCTTTGGACTCAAGGCATGCATATGGTACACAAACACACATGCAAACAAAGTACTTATAAAATAAACATGTCTAAAGTTTAAAAAGAAATCTTACATAAACCAACAAAGATAAATCCTGCCGTAAGGCTGGGAAAAGTAGTAGACCTGCCAGCTCTGTCTGCCCACTCACTCTCTGGAGAATGGGAAGCAACACATATAACTCAGTGAGACCACCACTGACCAGATGCTGGCTTTAAATACACCAGTGTAGGCACCTGAGGTGTCCTCACTTTGGGAGCAGGATGTGGTTTAGTTATTTGGGACAGCATTTGTTATAGAGCACAGGTCAGCCTTGAACTCACTATCCTCTGCCCAAGTCTTCCAAGTTCTAGGACTCTAAGCACGTGCACCACACACTGCTTCACAGTGTTATGCTGTTACCACGCTATACGCCAACTTCCTAGGGTCCCTATTGTTTACATTCCTGTGTGTGTATGTGGCATGTGTGTTGTGTGTATATGCATGTTTGTTTATGTGTGAGTTTAAGTGTGTGTGTGTGTGTGCGTGTGGGCATCAGATGTCAGCATTGGGTATTTTTCCTCAAGTGCTGTCTATTCTTCTTATTTTTTTTTTAAGATAGGGTCTCCACGTGTCCTGGAATTCACTAAGTGGGCTAAACTTCCTGGCCAGTAAGCTACAAGGATCCCTTTGCCTCCATTTCCCCAGCACTAGGTTTACAAATAGACACCGTGATACCTGTCCTTTGTTTCTGTGTTTGTTTGGTTTGATTTTTAGCGTGGGTTCTAAGCGTTAGGGCTCAAGTTTTCATGCTCTCGGGGCATACACAACTGAGCTGTCTCCCAGCCCTTAGTCTCTCTTTTCTTTTCAAATGATTAAAAATACATTTTATTACTCACTTTAATTTTAGTTCTTGCATTGTCTGAAGTTCAGAATGCAAAAATCTTCAAATTGTCATTTCATATAAACTTTCCACACATGGTACTTGAAGGTCTCTATATCAGTGTGATTGTTGTCTGTAATGGCCTGGAAAAGGACATAGACACGCACTTCTCTATTTTAGGACAAGAAAAACAAGCACTGTGTTTTCACAAAAGAATTCAACTTCTTCAGTTTCTGCAGCTAATTAAAATGTTTTGGTTCAAAGAGAAGGAACAGACCAGATTTCTGGATCTACATTATCCAAAGGGCGGTGTCAACTTAGAAGATCAATCATTTCTGCTCATTCTCCCCATTCCCCTTGGCATAAAAGCAAGTATTTAAAACTGTGCGTGTAAATTAAGATGGATCTCAACAGTCGCTATATAAGGTTATAGATTCAAACATATAGAAGGAGGAACAGTTAGCCAAGCTTTTCTCTTGGAGGTGCAGACCAGAAGTGGCAATGTAGCTCCTTATCCTCAGTTATGGCTCACATCACTAATCACTGAGCCCAATGTGACCTAAGATACGTTTCCTACACAATCACCCTATCAATACTACCACGTAATTAGTTTCAAATGAAAGCCTATTGTAATGTAATCTAATCATTTTACATTAGGAGAATATTTGAGACCCATGAAGATTAAGTGACCTGCCCAAGACCACTAGTGACTGGCCGAGCTGGAACTTGAATCCTTATTTCGTATGGTATAAAAATCCATTCTATTACCAACTCTGGGTCTTAATTGACAATAGCCCAGAATCTAGAAGGGCACAGAAGAGTCTGCACAAGAAGTATCATTCCTGCCTGGTTTCTATGGCTCAGTGGAGCCCAAAGAAACAGGCGGAGACAAACAGCAGAGCGGTACCACTCCTTCATGTATGGACATATGGGGGAGAGACAAGAAAATGAAAATATTTTCACAGACCTTCTGGGATTTCCTAGCTGAGCACTGAGGTCAAAAAGACTTTCCTCTACTAGCAACAGCTCCCAGCAGGATCACCCAACTGTCTCAGGCCTTGCTCAGGTTCCCACAGTCCGGGCTTAGAAGTCACTCACAGAGGTCATGTCCTTGAACCTTTTCTCTCTGGGTGCTGGTACTGGGGTGGTGACACAGTTGCCCGTAGGGAAACTTTGGTGGAACTTGAGAAACAAGAAGCCACCAAATGAGGGCCACCCCTGCTTGTGGTTTCTAAGGAAACAGAATCTATAGCTGTCACCACTGCGGTTCCAAGTCCCAGGGTGGATGTGAGACTCTGAAGGGAGGCCACGAAGGAGGCTGGATGGCAAGTGAATTCCTGCTGAGGGACTTTGTCTAGGTCCTGTGTATGGTTCAGAGTGAAAATTGGTGGGCAGCCTTAGTCTGCTTCAGAGCCTACAGAGACTTGAAGCCAAGGCCTTGGAGGATTTAGAAAGGAAAAAAAAAGCCAAAAGTAGGGTTTGAACACCATTAATTTGTCATATGTGAATACTCCACACTTCATAAAGTGCCACTAAACCATTTTCTTGAACAGAAACGGACTTCAAGATGCAAACAGCAGCCATGTGAGGCGCAGAGGGAACTGAAGCATGTAGGGAGAAAAATTTAAAAACCCGAGACACTAAGACCAAATTATCCTTTTTCTAAGAGGGACCGATGTGGGGAGCTATTGTTTCCAGAGGGCTGGTTTAAGTCAATTACACTCTTCCTCACTGGAATTCGGTTGGGAAATGCAACGGCTGAAGACACAGACAGAGTGTCCCATGCTGGCTTTCAAAGGAAGCCTGCTTGCAGGCCAAAGGGCATCCTGTGTCAGCTTGTACACAGCCCTTTGCTTTGCCAGTGGTCTGAGTCTCAGGAAGTGATCGGTTGAGTTCTCAGGCTCCGTGAGTGCCCTTGGCCAGCAGTCCTTCCGGAGATGCCTGTCACCCCGGTCAGAAGGACCAGACGTCACTTTAGCGGGCAACTGGGACAGACGGACCAGAGCACCATTTGCATGCTTTTTGTGACAGCATTCCGCGCACTTTCCTCTTGGCATTTCCACACCCTTTGTCTCATTCATCCTCACAGTACATCCTACCGTGACACCTAACATTTCCACTTGCCAACAGAAAGCTGAGACTCAGAGAATTTGGAACCCTGACCCAAGATCCTGAGCTGGCAAAAGTCTAAGGCACGATCAGAAACCGGGCCTGCATGATTCCACACTCAGGCTCTGATCAGGGCTGCTTACCCCGCAGTCATGAGTACCCAGTATCCCATCAGGGATCAGGATAGCCAGAGGCATCAGCACTTCCTGTTTGGCTGCATTTCTTTGGTTACCTAAGGTCATTTTTGTACCATAAATAATAAAAACACAGAGAAGGATATTGGGGTTCAGCCTGAAGATCAGAAAAGCAAAGCAGCCAGTCACTGGCTCTTATCCCTACCTTAGCCTAAAATGGCTACCCAGCCTCCACGAATCCTCAGAATAAATACTGAGCTCCTCCTGTCTTATATTCCTTTATAGTGCTGGGATTAAAGGTGTGCACCAATATTGCCTGGCTTCTATGGAGAACTAGTATGGCTACTGGGATTAAAGGTGTGTGCCACTACTGCCTGGTCTGTAAGGCTGACCAGTGTGGGCTGTTTACTCTCTGATCTTGAAGGACGCTTCATTTATTGAAATACAAATAAAATATCACTACACGTTTTAAAGCATATAACAGACCTGGAGCACCTATAACCCCTCCCCCAAGATCTCCAACCCAAATACCCTGTTATCTTCTCCCTTCTATAACCTGCCCTGCTCTCTAGACGGTTTCATTTCTCATTTCATGTCTATAATAATGTGTATCTATGACATCTGAGGACTGTAAATAACAGAAAACATGATATCTCTCAGAGATAGTTTGAATAGGGAGTGGTACTATCAAGAGGTGTGGCTTTGTTGGAGGAAGTGTGCCATTGTGAGGGTGGGCTTTGAGGTCTCCTATGTTCAAGCTACACTCAGTGTAGACTCAGTTCCCTTCCTGTTGCCTGTGGATCAAGATGTAGAACTCTCTCAGTTCCTTCTCCAGCATCATGTCTGCCTGCACACTGTTCACCATGATCATAATGGACTAAACCTCCAAAACTATAAGCCACCCCAGTTAAATCTTTTCCTTCATAAGAGTTGCTGTGATCATGGCAACGCTTCACAGCAACAAAAACTCGAAGACACTCTCTGAGACTGCCTTAATTTGCTTTGTGGATTTTTTTCCAGTCACACCCATTATCCTTCAAGTGACACAATTTCATTCTCCTTTATGGATAAACATAATTCTATCATGTAAATGAGCCACATCCTTTCTACCCAATCCTCTGTTGTTGGACACCCAGGTCTATCATGAACAGTGTGATAGAAAACACTGAGGTGCAAATATCTCTGTGATTATTTGACTTGGAGCCCTGTGGAATGATACTCAAAAGTGGTGTAGCTGGGCCATATGGTGGCTCTATAGCCAGTGTTTGAGGACCTTCCATAGAGTCTGGACGGGTTTATATTCTCAGAGCAGTGGATAAGTGTTCAGTTTTGTCTGTATCTTTGTCAGCATTTGTTGCTGTTTGCTTCAGGAGGATGGCCATTCTGATTGGGGCAAATTAGGATTTCTTTTTCTATTTTTAATGTGCACTGGTGTTTTTGCAATGGGTGTCAGGTCCCCTGGAACTAGAGTTACAGACAATTGTGAGCTGCCTAGCAAGTGCTGGGAATTTAACATGGGTTCTTCGAAAGAGCCGTCAGTGCTCTTAACTGCTGAGTCATCTCTCCAGCCCTAAGATAGAATTTTAATGTAGTTTGGTTGTGTCCTTTGGAGGCACATTGTTGCTACTTTGCATTTCTCTGATGACTAGTGAGGCTGAACTTTGTGTGTGTGTGTTTATTGTTCATTTGTATTTAATCTTTTTGAGAATGGTTATCCCGTTTATTGACTGGGTTGTTAGACTTCTTGTTATTTACTTTTCTTAGTTCTTTGTATATTCTAGCTATTAATCCACTATCATATGTATAACTAACAAGAGATACAGGTTTTTTTTTTTTGCTTACTTTTTTTTGAGACAAAACAACATGCTAGGATTTTCTTTTCCCTATTGTGGTGTCTTGGAAAAAAGAAAGTGTTCTAGATGCCATGGTCTTGGCCTGTAACTATTGATATCCCCAGAATCCGAGGGAAGCCCCAGTTTCAAATTATCTTCCCAAAACTAAATTCTCCAATTTCTGCTCCTAAAGACATCCCTATTAGACGTGACTTTACCCTAAGATTTTGTAACTTAAAAACTCATAAATATTGAGATGGAAAAGGCAAGAGTGTATGCTTCTGTGAGAGTCGAAGTTTGATACCAAGTGAAAAAGAAAGAGGAATGGGAGATGGAGAAAGGGAAGAGAGGGAGATCATTTTATCATTTCTGCGAGCCAACAGCCTTCAATGGCTTAGCCAAGTGTCTCTACCTGCACGTTCTCACAAAGGTACAATCGAGCTACCAGCTGGGTGCAGCCTTGTGTGACAGGACAGAGAGAGCCCAGCTGCTGCCAAGTTCCTTCCAGTTCCTTCCATTCTTCTAGTTCCTTCCCCGACAGCCTCTCCACAGGGCAGCTCACAACATGGCAGCTTCCTCCCCAGCAGGGCAAACAAGTAAAGGAACAGAGGAAGGCCCACAGGAGGGAAACCAGAGCCCTAGATAACAACCTGATTGATTTGAGAAGTAGCCCTTAGTTGTTTTTTTCCATATGATATCTGCTAGAAATAAGTCGTTGTTAGTCCAGATCAGAGATTACAAGAGACTGAATTCCAGGAACCTGTATGCAGGAAGGCCAGTCAGGAGAGCGTGTTGGCTCGGTGGAAGGTGGTGAAGAAGTCCACCTCCTACTTTCACGCTAAGGAGCAAACTGCTACTCTTGAAGGCTTTGCTAGCTGAGCTTAATCAGTAAATGTTCTGTGGGTGTGGGCAACACCCACAGCTGGGTCAGAGGGGACCAAGCTCTCCTCTGAACTCCTCCAGTTGACAGAGTAGACAACGTGCACAACAGTTAGCCTTGCTAATGCTGAGACTGTAATTGTTTGCCATCCGTAGATGGCAGATTCAGAACAAAGGAACATTGAGGTTACTGTTCGCTTGAAGCTTGATCACAGTTTGGGAAAGGAAGACAACATTAGAAATTCCAGAGCCGGACCCTCAGAAACATTACAAAACAACTGCAAGAAAATTGATACCCTTGGAAGAAACCCATGTTTCATCTTTACATAGCCTGGGGCATAAAAAGACCAAGGGATATGGATCAGTGACTTTTCCCCACGCAGATGAACAAAACCGAATCCAACCCCACAACAGACAAGAGCCTAGTCCTTAGGGAACAGGATGGTATTACAGTTTCGTGGAGAGCCCACTCAGTTCTCTCCGTGTCCCCACACGCTGAGCCCAGGATGCTTTAACAAGGCGTTGTCCTTTAAAAACAAGGATTTAGGATTAGTTTTTCCCTTCTAACCTCCCCTCACCCCCCCGGAAATCCACCTAAGTATATGGGTTGGAGCCAAGAAAGCTTCCTTAAACATTCACGTAAAACAGGTTGCGACTTGGCCACAGCTGTCCCGTTAGGCAGAGGAAAACACAAATAACCAAACACTCTTTTAGTACAAAATTATAACTTGGCACTGTTGGGGCTGCTGAAGGGGGTTCAAAGTGGCATTTTGGACTGTCCTCACCTACCAAATGTGTACCTATGCTAATTCCTTTCTTCATCCCAACTACCACACATCACAGACACTATCATCTCGGGTTCTCGGAGGCAAGAACTCAGCTCGGCTTGGAAGAGCCCAGCAAGGATTGTTTACAACACCAAGCCCTTCCCGACCACAGTCCTGCCCATTTCTCTGTGCTTTGTCTCAGCGATTGTTCTGCTCTCCCTCCTTGACACTCACTGAGCCTTGAATTACACATCAGTCATACCCGGTCCACGCTCTGCTTGTCTTCACTCCGAGAATGAATGTCATTGGTGCATTGGGAAATAAGAGCACCAGATTAAATCAGAAATTATGTCAGGCATAGAACTGCAAAACAGGCTGTGGCTCTGTGAGGAAGGATTCGGAGAATTTGAGTGGCCCGTGCCTTCCAACAGCTCCAATGTCAGGCAGGAATCAACTTCGCCTTTTGGTAGCCGCGTGACTTCGGGACAGCTATTTAACTTCCGTAAGCCCCAGCTTCTTTGTAAAACAAGAGCAATAATTATGTCGGCCTCACTAAGTCCTGTGGATGGTAAATATGAAAATTCATAGCCAAGTAGTGACCTATGCCTGTAATCACAGCATCCTGGAGGATAACACAGGAGATTCTCCAGCTGGTAACCAGCTCGAGTTCCAAACCAACCGGGGATACTGTCTCAAAAGAAGAAGGATGGGGAGAAGATGGAGGAGGAAGGGAACAAGGAGAAGTGGGATGGGAAGGATGGAAGAGAAAGAAAGGAAAATAACAAAAATCTTATATTTCTGAGGATAAGTATCTATAGAGTGCTGGGCTATAAATCACATCACATACACACCACACACACACACACACACACACACACACCACACACAAAAAAAAAACGTTCAAGGAGCATTGAGGAAGAAGAGGTGAAAAGATCCTAAGAGCCAGGGAGGGGTGAAACCATGTCTTCTAGATGTCACAGAACCCCTGCATTTATAAATTCACAGCAGTTGTGTTTACTTACATAAGACCTGCCCAAGATCAAGTCAATGAACACTCCAGCATGGAGCGGGAGAAACTCCCTTAAGTGTGGAGCTATGACAATTCATGGATGCTAGAGGAAGGCGAGTCAGTTTTGTTCAGGGATGTTAAGTGAGGAAGAAGGGTCTATGCATCACCCTACACATGTTCTTCCACATGCTAAGAGAGCAACCAGGAGATCATTGGCTTAATATAGGATGTGAGGCGGTAGGGGCAGATATTAGTTAATAGTTCTCAGTAATAGCCCTCCCATGAGGCCTAAACGTTATTTAAAATAACTGAAGTTACTAACTAGATGCATCTCTTCTTGAGATGGAAGGTTCTAGTAAGCGTGGTTATTGCATCCTCCATGGAGCAGCTGTGCCTTTCGGCATCTCTGAAAATATGGAAGTTGACTGGAGATACTGAAAATCCAAGTAATTAGTTCTGTACTTGTATAAGGAATTCATTTGCTCTCAGCCTATTGCCTAAGCCAAGCTCCACCTTTGTAAAGCTCTGGAGTAGACAAGTGTAGGCAGGGCTGAAAGTGCGGCTCCATCCCCAGGTTCACTCCCCAGCACTCATGCAGTAGGACGGAGAGAGAGGGACAGTCAGATTAACACATGAAACAAGCCACTACTTGGTGGAGAAAAACTGGAAGCCTTTCTCAACCTGGGCTCCATACAAGGAGCATGCTCAAGTCTGTGTGACGCAAATACAGGGGAGGTGGATACTGTCTATGTAAATAATCTGCCAAGGGCCATGAGCCCCAGGGCCTGGGCCAGAATTCAGTTTTCTCTCAGCCATTCCCATTCTCAGGACTTTCCCTTTCTTAATAAACTGTGTTTCAAACTCTGACCGTGTGTCCCTAGTCTGGTTCTTTTTCCTGATAAACAAGAGCCTGGAAACTCAAATGGGTGACCTTGGAACTCAGCTCCAAGCCTGTAACAGCCCAGGGAGTGGAAGGGAAATGAAGGAAAACAGAGGTTCCTGATGTCGCAGAGAATTTGACTCTGAAAGGCCAAGGTTGAAGCTAAAAGTCTGTTTTATTCTATTTCATTTTCTTCCCTCTCTTTGTTCATTTCTTCCTTCCTTTCTCCTTCTTTTCTTTCCCTGGGTTATTTTAATACAGTTATCTGGGAACTGCCAGGTTAAAAACATGCTCTGAGCCTGAGTTCACTGTAGTAAATTAACTCGCATTTTTATGTATAAATAGTTGACAGGGTTGCACTGGATGACACAGGGACACTGAAAAGGAGATTCGACATATCTTGGAAAAGAAACTATCTTTCTAAGTGTCACATTGTAACAGGTCACCAGGGTAGTGGTGTGACCAGAAGGCAGAGGTAACACAGCCTCACTGCTGAACACCGGGAAGGAAGGTCTGCCGCAGCCTTTCCAGAATCATCCAGGATCCTTCTCAGCTGTTCTGGATCTCTGGCTCCAGAAGTGATGCCCAAACCTGGGCTCTGTGTAGGAACGTGACAAGAGCATCACCCTGCTGGAACATAAGGCCAGAACAGCTATCCCAGTGCAGGCTGAGCTTCTCTTGGGCATCCTCATCTGCACGGACTTTCTGAGCTGCCTTTTATCTGACCCAGATGGTCTACAATAATTTCCTACGATTACTCTTCGGTTCCTTTTATCTTTCATTTCCATCCAAACATATTTTTGTTCCCCTGCCAATGTATTTATTATGTGACATTCTTTCTCCCTTCAGACACAATATCCGCCCTGACCCATACTGGCACAACTCCCCCTAGCCTGTTGTGTCTGCCCTTGTATAAACTTTCCATATCCAAATTATTCAGTCTGTTTCTGGTTTGAGCCCCTCCTTAGCAATCCTGGTTGCATAATGTGCCTATTATATCTCCCGGTATTTGTTTTCTTTCAGTCACTTCTTTGCATGCATCTGAAAGCCATTTGTACGGAAAGCTCTTTAGAATTTGCTTTTAGGGGTTTCCCCACTTTGGTTTCCTTTAGGGTTCTGCCTCCATTCGTAGAGTTCTTTAGACCTGACTCTCCTCCCTCACCCCAGGCTCCCTCCATTGTCCCCGCTACGTGGTGCCTTCTTCTCTGATGTATGCATTTTTACCACAGGGTCTTTGTGCATTGCTGTGTGATTTTGCAGAAGAAACTGGCATCTTTCATTTGCTATCAGCGTCCATCAGTCATTGGTTAGTGAGAACTTATTCAAGATTGCTTTTATTTGCATATGGCCTGGAGTCTGAGGAAGTACAAAAAAAAACCTCATTTTATACTTTTTTGAGATTTTAGCTCTCTGTAATTGATAATTATTTTAATCAACTGGCTATTTGGCCTACAGGGGTCACATAACTTGAATTATTCTTTTTCCTTGTGGAACTCTCTCTCTCTCTCTGTGTGTGTGTGTGTGTGTGTGTGTGTGTGTGTGTGTGTACGCCACATGTATTTTGGTTCCTGAAGAGGCCAAGAAGAGGGTGTCAAACTCCCAGAGCTAGAATTATAAACAGTTGTTAGCTGTCTGATGTGGGTGCTAGGAGCTACACTTGGGCCCTCTGGAAGAGCAAGAAGCATTCTTTTTAAATGTGTGTGTATAATTTTTATTATATATATGTATATACATATATAATATTTGCCTGTGCGTATCTCTGTGTACCACATGTTTGTGTTTGAGCAGCTAAAGTCATCTGTTAACCTTGTCAGTCTGTTTGGAGTGTATATCAAGCCTCTGTCCTATGAAAGGATGGCATGTAATAGTCAGCCATGAGGACTCTGTAGCCAACAAGATTTATCATGTCTCATCCATTCTCAGAGCTGTTCCCAAGTAGAGGGCTCAGCATATACATCAACTGTCTTGTACTTTTTCTTGTTGTTTTTTTTATGTCTGTAGCCAAGATTTTCAGGAGGTCTCCCCCAATCAAATCAGAATTTTATTAATTTTGAAGCAATCATAGCTTTTTGTTCCCATGGAAACAAAATCAAAACCTCTCCCCCAACACAACAAATTTTTTGACTTCCATTTTGAAATGAAGACACTCTTAAAATGTATAGGTTGGTTTAATTTATCAGTTTCCAGAATCCAGTGTTTATCAGCAGCTATTGTTTTTTGTTCATTAGCATTTAAAAACTTCAAAGTCAACAAAGCATCATCTAGAATCCAGACACCCTCTATAGTTCCCATCCTTGTGTGTCTTATCCTTTTTATATTATTTTACTCTCTCTTTAAAGATTTTACAATTTTTAAATTTTTATGACTGTCTACATCCTTCTTTTCTTTCTTCTGCATTTTAAGTATATCATACTTTTTCATAGTTTTTTTTTGTGTGTGTGTGTGTCTGTACCTGCCTCTCTGCTTGCCTGTAGCATTCTCTGACCAAGTGAGCCAAACTTTAAACTGTTAGGCTATCGTCCCATGGCTCCACTCAGCACATGACCTGGTGGCTGCCTGGGTTTCCTTTCGGTAGGTTCTGTGGGCATGGTGCCAGCCTACATGTCCCAGCTCTGGTAGGCGCTTCTACCTGGTCTCCCTCCACTGAGTAGTATGCCAACTGCCAGTCATAAACCCCATTCAATAGCTCGGTAGCAGGGCCCCTTCAAAGAGCCACTCCTCTCTACCGTGCAAGCACCAAGCCTACTCAGAACTTTATTTTTCCAGCTTTCTCAGGTCCTACGTGGAGTTACATGCCCCATGTTGGGTGCCAAATATAAGACTGACAAGAAAAAATCAGATTAAATTATGTCTGAAAAGGATACCATAAATTCCTTTTCCCTGCCTTTTCTTGTTGCCACAGAGCTTTGGTTTAGTCACTCTTGTCTTATGTTCCTGCGAGGGAGGTTTAAGTAATATGACCTTGGAAAAGTCACCTAACTTTGACAATTTAACTTTTGAGCCATGGTGCCCTTTGTAATAGTAAAAAAAAAAGTTAATGATATATAACAAATCCTAAGAATTAATGATATTTAATAAATGTCCCAAGAAATGGTTGTTGATGCATGATCACTAACTTTCCTGAATTGCTTTCTGAGACATAGCCAACCCTTGACACTTAACTCAGCAAGCTTGCCATAGGTAAAGGGACCATGATGACTAACATGATGAGCAATTTCACCCATGACAAACCAATCACCAGATCAGTGGCCTTTACCGAGGACAATGGTCTACCTAAAGTAATAAGGATTTTTCTTCTCCATGACCCATTTCATGGTGACAAAAGATACTGGATGAAACAGAGTAGAAATGAACATAGAGAACAAGTACCGAGGTCACAGTGGAGCAATGGAAGATCCCTAACAGTTGGCATCAGCCAAGAGAATCTTGACTTTGTTCTTCCACAGTAACCTTTTGAGGTTTTGGGAAGCAGAATTTTGAGTGTCAGCTTCCCCAAACAGTAATAATGACAGCAAATTGTTATTTAGTGCTTACCGTGCACCAAGTACAGGGGTCAAGATTTTCTGGGCATTAAAAAGAAATCCTCACAGCTTCCCTATTTGGTAAGCACTATAGCAATCCTTTCTTCTCATTGGAGGAAACCAGGGTTGGGGGCAATTAAGTCACATGCTTATCACAAGAAACATGAGAAAGAGTTTCTTGTTTGGTTTTATAGAGACAAAGGGACTTCTAGATCTGTGTTCCCAATCCAAACACAACTGTGGTTTCTTCCCCTTTAAATTTCATGTTTCTGAATACAGAAGGGATGCTCTTGGCTCAAGGTTTGAACAGCAAAAATGCTGAGGAGATTAGGAAGACTATGTTTATACTGTGGATGTAAAGAAGAGAAAATCCCAATCTGGCCCATTTCCTGATTTCTGTCTCCAGAGCTTGGAACCATACTTCCTTCAGTGTGGATCTCAGCATAGGGAACTTGGCCCTAGGTGAACAAAGACAAGTTTTCAATGTGCCCATCAGTTTCTCCAGCACTGATCTAAGTCTACGAAGGTACATCTGCTTTCCTTTTTAAGGTTAACCAGTGACTCACTACTTCCCTCTGTGCACGCATGCACACACACAAATGTTCTTAATAAATGGGGGCAGTTGTGGAATATTTGTACAGTCTGTGAAGCTGGGTTGCTGTGATTGGTGTATTACAAAGATGAATGGCCAATAACTAGGCAGAAGAGGATATACAGCATTTCTGCAGAGAGAAAGGAAAAGGAGAAGGTATCTAGGTGAGAGAGATATGCCAGTGAGACACAAAGAGGAAACGGGAGGTGCCAGAAAAGCAAAGAGAAAGCAAAAGTTAGTTCTAGAACCATACCTGGGAGTGAAACAAGGAAGTCAATACCAGAGAAGACGGAAGGATGACAAAAGATGAGAGACCGAGCTGGAGCTCTGTAATCATGTACGTCACTCAAAAGGACCAAGTGTGAGAAGAAGAAAATGTGTCATACAAAACAGAAAATGCACACACCACTCATGAGCAGACAGCGTAGGCAGCACCGATATCCCATGAGGACTTAGAGGCTGGAGAGGGGGGTGAATAGGTTATGAGACAGATGCTATCAAAGGCAGGGTCATCAAAAAAATCAATTAAAAATTGACAAATTAAGAAGCCAATTCATAGTAGTCATGATGGTGCATTCCAGTAATCCCAGCACTTGGGAGGCAGAGGCAGGAGGATTACCATAAATTGCACACTAACATGGTCTACAGAGCAAGCTCTAAGCTAGTCAGGGCTACACAGTGAGAGGCTGTTTCAGAAACAAAAACAAAAAGGATTATACTATTTTAGACAACAATATAAACAGCAAAAAGAAAATACGTAATATTTTTGATACATTTATATTTATTAAAACACTTTAGGTAGTCAATATAAATACTGAAGAAAAAGGCAAAGATACCAAAAAAAAACTAGCTGGAGCATTGCAATGCTAATAATGGAACCATTAGAAACATTGAAAATATGAAGGGATATATTGCAAGAAATATTCTCAGGAGCAAAAGAACTGATTTTAGTTACTTTGCAACATACACCACATGCACATACATACATTACCACACACACCGTACTCTCACACACCACACTCACACACACACACACACACACACACATATATATATATATATTCACACACACATACACACACTCACACACACACACACTCACACACACACATTCACACACACACACTCACACACCACACTCTCTCACACACACACACACATATATTCACACACACATATACACCACAGAAGCAGAAAACAAGTGATATGAAAACAGGCAAATTTATAACATTTTAAGAATTCTCTAGGTCTCCAGGTCCCTTTCTGCCATGCAGTAGGGCAGAAATCAAATATACAACTGAGAAAAAAAAATCAGGCTATTTACTGCTAACAACCTTGAATGAAAGAAAAAAAACAAAACAATGCTTTTAATATTTGAGGAAGAGAAAAAAGTTCTGCTCAGTGCTGTAGAAAGTAGTCCTTTGACCAAGTGGTGGCCATCTGTATTAGATCAATTAGATCAGCTGTCCTGACTGGGAGCTGTTGTCCTGGTTATTGAGACAGACTTCATTGACGACTAATACATCTCTTTAGACAGGCACCTGACCCTTCAGCTGTTCCTCCCTGCCGTTTTATATGCAATTCTGTCCTAATTACACTTGGAGAGGGGAGGGGGGTCTCAGAAGATGATAAAGAGCTTAGGGTAGAGGAGGTCAAACCAAAGGGGATTTGTTTTCTCACAGTAAACTCCGTGAAATCCTATTTTGGTTATGATAGGACCTTATAAGGCTGGGGTGGACTCTGTTTATATCTCCCCCAGAAGGGTTTCCAGCAACACTCAGCCGCATAGTGACTCAAGGAAAGAGGCCACTTAGAATTTCTGTGTTTTAGAAGAACATGCTGGCCACACCACTTCTCAACAACCTACCAAAATGAAGGTCACGATAGGAGGTACCCCTGTGATCCCCGTGACTGTTTAAAAACACAACTATACTGGAGCAACCAAAAGAATTTTGACAACCAAATAAAAGCGAATTTGTGCCCTCTGACTAAATCAAAATAAATCTGTAAAGATGAAGAATTGTGAGTCGTTGTGTTCTTTTAAATCTTTCCCAACAAGTTGTGCTCTCTTGGATAAATCTATAATATGCCCGTAAAAACAGTAATAATTCTTACCTCTTAGAGGTTGACCTCTACCTAACCAACCCCTCAACCACCTGGCATTTCATCCACACAGCACCTCATACATTTACATATATCATAAATAATCATGTTTATGAAACATTAACAGGAGTTATTTGGGGAATAATACCATTTTGAGTGGTTTGTAGCTTTCTCTTTCTAATCTTTATTTTGTTTGAATTTTCAAAAGGAGACTATTATCACAGTAGTGAATTAAAGTTAGCCGGAGATTCTTTGTAGAGTTTCTCCTCAGGAAGTAGAGGCGTCCAACTCCAGTCATTGTGTCTGAGGTGAACTTGTGATTAACATTCATAAACAACAGAAGCAATGTGTTAAGACACACACCCCATGCTCACCTTCAGGACCCTAAAATAGCTGTGTTATAACGCCTCAGACGTGGAAAATAAAAACAGACAAAAAAACAACTCTTGAAGAAATGGTCACCGTGTCTCAACCACTCTAGATGAGTTCCTAGCCTAGCCATCAAGTAAGACTCTCTTTCTCAGCTGAATTGCCCGTGGGCTGCACAAGGGAACCCAGGCAAATCTTGCAGAACATTCCAGTTAATCATAAATTTGTGAGTTTTAATGATCTATGTTACTAGGTTTTGGAGTGATTTCTTTTTTTTTTTATTGAGAAAAGGAAAAAAAAGTGGAGTGATTTCTTAAATAGTGTTTTAGTTCCTTTTCTATCTCTGTGGCAAAGCACCATGGCCAAATCAACTTATAGAAGAGTTTATTTGAGACTTACAGTTTTAGAAAATGAGACCATGACCATCATGGTGGGGAGTGTGGCAGCAGGAAGGCAGGCAGGCCAGTGGAGCAGTAGCTGAGAGCTTACATTCTGAGACGGAAGTATCATGCAGAGAGAGATAACAGAGAATTCTATGGGCTTTTGAAACCACAAAGTGCACCCCCAATGGCACGCCTCCTTCAACAAAGCCACACTTCCTAATCCTTCCCAGATAGTTCCATAAATGGGGGACCAAGTGTTCAAACATATAAGCCTATGAGAGTCACTATCATTCAAACCACCACATACAGCAATAGATAAGGTTTGAAAATTCAAAGCAATATTTTCAAAGCTCTAACTAAGATGTTGAAGGCCCCATTATACATAGAAGGAAAATTATTCTCCTTTATTACTACTCCTGAGAGTCTCTGTCACTCCCTGTCACCCTCTCTCACCAGCTGCTCCACTCTACACTGAGAAGTAGATTGTCCTCACTGTGCCCCAACACAATCCTTGTATATGTCTCAATACTCACTGAAGGTAAACAAAGAGCTGGAACAAAGGTTTTGTGTTACTAATCTATTGCTAAGTGATAAATTTCTGCAAAAACAAAAAATCTTTGCCGCTTAAGATAGACAAAAGATACTTACCACTTCACAGTGTGTGTGAGTCAGGTATCTGGAGAGCAGTTTAAATTGGTGACTCTTTCCTTGGTTTTCCATTGAGCTGTACTGGAGAAGCAGGTCAGAGCTGCAGGCAGTGTGAGACTTTACTGGAGCTGGTGATTCGGCTGAGCTTTTGCAGGATTCGTGGAGCTGCTGAAGTTTTAGTAACGTGAAGCTCATCCCCTCCAAAGCAGCCATCAGGAAAGCAAGCACAAGATTCCAATGTTTTGTGCCGGGCGGTGGTGGCACACGCCTTTAATCCCAGCACTCGGGAGGCAGAGGCAGGTGGATCTCTGTGAGTTTGAGGCCAGCCTGGTCTACAAGAGCTAGTTCCAGGATAAGCTGCGCATTGATGGGCTCCACCAGCTGTCCCTCCCTCTCCATTGTCACTCATTTCTTCAGTACCATTCTGCCCTTTGTGTACTTGAACCGTCTTGTTCCGATAGATCATGGTCATAACCAATGACATACGGAATACAACTTTGTGAGGATTATGGACCTCTCTCAGAAAACAAAGATACCACGGTCCCATCAAGCTACAGTACCTGCCTGCACTGCAGATCCTTGCCCTGAGTCCTTTGCTATCATAGTTCCCAGTTTCCTTTGTGGCACTTTTTTTTAAATTTATTTATTTATTAAAGATTTCTGTCTCTTCCCCGCCACCGCCTCCCATTTCCCTCCCCCTCCCCCAATTAAGTCTCCCCCCAGCCCGAAAAGCAATCAGGGTTCCCTGTCCTGTGGGAAGTCCAAGGAACCCCCACCTCCATCCAGGTCTAGTAAGTTGAGCATCCAAACTGCCTAGGCTCCCACAAAGCCAGTGCGTGCAGTAGGATCAGAAACCCATTGCTTTGTGGCACTTTTGAAGGGGCCCCACACTATGGTCCAGGGTCACAGCACCTGGATGACCACGTGCTCCAGGGTCACAGTACTTGGATGACCACGTGCTCCAGGGTCACAGCACCAGGATGACCACGTGCTCCACGGTCACAGCACCTGGATGATCATGTGCTCCAGGGTCACAGTACCTGGATGACCACGTACTCCAGGGTCACAACACCTGAATGACCGCGTGGTCCAGGATCACAGCACCTGGATGACCATGAGCAGACAATGCACTTTCTCCTGGTATCCTTCCCACATTTCCTTTTCCTAGACCATCTATAATACTCAGCCTTTTAAAACCCTGGTTCTGTCAACCCAAACCTTGTCGTTTGAAGTCCTGCCTCTGCATCATCTTTTCCTATGGATGCTGCAGATGAGCAGAGAGGAAGGAACATCAGGGCCTAGGGGAATCAGAAACTGGAGGCAAGAATCCCTCACAAGAAGCTGGTGTTTATTTGAAAAACCTTTTAAATTTTTAAAGGGCTTCTGTCTGGGGCTGACTTCTCGCTAGCGAATCTTCCCCTCTTTCATGCTTGCTCAGTGTCTGTCTCCTTTGAGGTCTTCTGTGGCATCTCAGAAAACCCACTTCCATCTAAATATAATTGGAAACCGGATTCCGAAAGGGGGCTGGAAGGAACCAAACACTGACTGTTCTGTCCCAGTGAAAAGCTTCATCCTCAGCCGTGTCTAAAGCAGTTCATTAGCTGGCTTGCCCTCAGCAGTCCTCTGGGCCCTCCATCTTCAGTTCCTCAGCTCTCCACACAAAGATCCTGATGAAGGCTACAACAAGCAAAGGGCCATTTTGTCCAGCAACTAGAGTTCTTCTCTCTGGGGCAAGAGACAAAGGGACATGTGGCTCGCAGTAACAACTGAGTTAACTGCCCCAGCGATGCACACGGCTACTGGAGAGTCTGTGAAGAAATGGGCCACTTGCCAAGCCACCCAGAGCCCTATGTCCGAGGTCACTTGTTGACTTCCACTGTTTACTTTAAAACTGTGTTGAGATGGTTCCCCAGTGCACAAAAGGTGCACAGAGTTTCCGGTTCCATTTGTAAGCGCTGTCACTCACAACACAATCATGTGCTCCACTGTTGGGTTCCGAGTGTGATGAGACTCTGATTAAACATAAATCTGTCTCTTTGGTGTAAGCGGCCTCATGTGGCAACTACACAGCATTTAGTGACTGTACTTAAAGAACAATGTAGGTCATCCCCAAAGTTCTGATCCCCATTTCTTGATTTCTCATGACTACTCCAAGTCATTTCCAATGACATTAGTTCTCATCATTGTGCTTCAGCCTTCGATGGTAAGACACAACAAGCCCACTCATCACTTCAAATCATTTCTCTCCTTCTGTATGTCCTACTCTGTCTAACTGGCTGGTGGCTGCCTGGCTGGCTGACCCCCAGGCATCTTCCCTCTCCTTCTCCCCCATTCTCTCCATTCATTCTTCTCTCTGTTCGCTTTTCTCCTCCTATTTATTCTCTCTACACACCAGCCCTGCCTATCCCTCTCCTGCCTAGCTATTGGCTGTTCAGCTTTTTATCAGCCCAAACAAGTCCTTTAGGCAAGCAAGGTGAAACAGATGCAGCACATCTTTACAAGTTAAACACACATCCTTACATCATTAAACAAATGCAGCAGAAACCAATGTAACACATCTTTACATAGTTAAAGTAACATTCCACAACATAAGCAAATGTAACACATCATTACATCGTTAATTTCCACAACACACACACACACACACACACACACACACACACACACAGAGGCACACCCGTACAGTAATTAATTCATTGAACTTTAAAATAATACATATTTTTAAAATGTAAAAGACAGTCCACATGTGAGGGGGAAAAGTTAGATGGGCCTCCTGGCTGCAAGACTTCTCAGAAGCTTGGGTGAGCTAAAGTGTTTCAAATAGCAAAGAAGGTATACGTGTGGCCCTTCCCGTGTACATTTGACTTAGGAAGTCTGTTATTGAGAATCTTACAGGGGATGTTCTTTTGGAAGGTGAAGGTGGCCTAGTATCCAACTTTCTTTTTCCTAAGTCAGAAAAACAAGCAAACAAAACAGAAAGGCATGAGAAGAAAAACTGCTTTTGTGAGCAGAAACCATCTCTGTGGCTGACGCCTGAAAGAGCTGTCCCCTGTCATAAAATATCTGGACCTTCATCATGTACAGACCTCCCCACCATCACAATCCCAGAGGACTCCTGTCTGGCTCTGCCCTGCCCTCCAGGCCTGCTAGTCCCATTGGCTTCCCGCTGTCTCCATTGGTTTCTCTCCCTGGCCTTGTGGTGATTGTTCTTTCTCAGAACCATCCTCTTCCTGGTTACAAGACATCTCCTTCACCAAGTTTTGAGAGAGCTCCGCTTGCCTGAACCTCTCGCCGTCCACCTGCCTTCGGCTGCCTATTCTCTCACACCCACCTCCATCCAGGCTTTCCAGCTGCCCTGTCTCTGACCTTCACCTGCGGCTTGGCCCACAACTAC
This sequence comes from Microtus pennsylvanicus, assembly GCF_037038515.1. Taxonomy (NCBI): domain Eukaryota; kingdom Metazoa; phylum Chordata; class Mammalia; order Rodentia; family Cricetidae; genus Microtus; species Microtus pennsylvanicus. The sequence goes on from NC_134591.1 coordinate 36,960,240, forward strand.
AAAGCAATAAAATCGACTATTGAAGCTTGCCAGACAACAAAACATTGCAAGAATTTCCCTTGCCACATAAAAGATCCACCCAGCTACAGAAAGAGTGTGCCTGACTATGAAGACTCGAAGCCTCCCTGCCAGTGTTTGGCTTCTGCTGAGGTCCCCATGGTTCGGTGATCTCACGCTGGTCCCTGGGTGCCTGCGTTGTATTCCGATAAACGAGGATGTTGTGAAGATGTGTTCTTCCTACATTGTTAATGTAGAACCAGAGCCTTCCTTATTCGCATTTTATTAAGAGCCATGACAATTCCCTGCTTATAAACCAGATTATGATCAGCCTGCCATTTTATTTGATATTCTTTTGGTTTTGTTATTTTTTTCTGTTAAAGTGCCCAAAACCCTGCAGGCAGGAATGCCTTGAAATTAAAATGTATTGTTAATATTCCAGGCCACACACACTGGCGCTTCATGTGGCTTTGAGGTTTGCTGCTGAGGGGAGTGTGCCTGATATTCTGAGGCTAAGAGAATGTGCCCCATCCAGCCTGTGTTGCAGAACGCCTTTGTTCCTGGAGGCAAATTTGGCAAGGTTCTGTTGAAGGTTCATCTGGGATTCACTCTCGTCTTCCCTCAAGGTCACTTGTCAATAAGTTAAAGAGAGGCAAATAAGGAAGTGACTTCAACAGAGCCAGATTCGCTTTTCAGATGTGTGTGTGTGTGTGTGCCTGTAAGTGCCTGTGTATCTGTGTGTGTGCCTTTGTGAGTGTGTGTGCCTCTGTGAGTATGTGCCTCTGTGTGTGTGCCTGCACCTGTGTGTGTCTGTGTGTGTCTGGGGGGGGGTGTGTGTGCCTGTATGTACCTGTGTATCTGTGTGTGTGCCTGTGTGTCTGTGTGTGCCTCTGTGAGTATGTGCCTCTGTGTGTGTGCCTGCACCTATGTGTGTCTGTGTGTGTGCCTGTGTGTGTCTAGGTGTGTGTGTGGGTGTGCCTGTATGTGCCTGTGTGTCTGTGTGTGCTTCTGTGTGTTTGCCTGTGTGTGCGCACGCCTATGTGTGTATGTGTGTGTGTTCATGTGTGTATGTGCGCATGTGATTGCATGAGTGTGTATGTCTGCGTATGCCTATGTGTGCCTCTGTATGTGAGAGAGTGTGCTTGCGTCTCTACAAAAGTGTGTATCCATGTGAGAGGCTAAGGAAAGAAAACAAAACCCTCACAGAGTGACATCATAAGACCAGAACACTTAGACAGTTGACAAGATTACTCCTCAACTGAGAAGAAAGTACTATTGCAAACAGACATCTGAAAAATGCTTGTTTCCATTAACCTGGACACTTACAAAGGCCTAAGAATGTGCTATGCATCGTCATTTAAGGACTATGACCTCTTCAGGCTGAAGGAAATCAAGTCCCAGGCTGATTCAGATAGCTGTCCTTACCCACACTCCTGGTCCTTTGAGTCCATACCATAAGCTGGGTACATTATAAAGAAAAGAGATTTATCTTGGCCCATGGGTAATGGTCCAAGGTTGAAGGACCAAATATAACTGTGATCTTGCTGACCGAAACAGGAGGTGGTTCAGAATATCATGGCAAGAGATAGAAACACGGGGGAGATCTAAACAAGCTACCTTTCATAACAAGCCCACATTCAAGATAACTGCCCACACGGTCCCGCGGACCGAGTCTTTGATTAGTTTCCTTGAATAGCAAAGGAATGAGTGTATTTCAGATAAGGACTAAGGAGTCAGGAACACTTGGGGTATGGAACTTTTTGTAAAAGTCAGGCTGAACCCTGCTCAAAGCCGCTGATCCTGCAAGAGCAGCTTTGGTTAGCCACTTGTTTGGTCTCTTGATGTTGACTGAGCCTGCATCCTTCTAGGCTGTGGGCAGGGAAAAAGTGAACCCTCCACACCTTGATCGTCTCATAGAGGGAATCAGATATGCACAATAACGGGAATGCAAGGTCCAATGGGACTGAAAGGCCAACAGAAAAAAAAGCCAGGAGAAATGAGGAAAGGGATTAATTATGTAAGATGTTTACAGCGGGACTTTGCTGTGTCACTTGAGAACAACCAGAGAGCCAAGCACCCCATTGTGATGCGGTTACCACAGAGCAAGGCGTCAGGGTGTACACAGGGATCATCTCCAGAGGGCCAAAGAGAGGATTTACAGGAAGGGAGGGGAAGCATCTCTGGAAAGAAACATGTGCAGGGTGTGCCCCTTTGGTACCCTGGCAGTGGGAGGGCGTGCCCTCCTGGTACCCCAGCAGTTGGAGGGTGTGTCCTCTTGGTACCTGGGCAGTGGGAAGGCGTGCCCTCCTGGTACCCAGGCAATGGGAAGTTGTGCATGCCCTCCTGGTACCCAGACAGTGAGAGGGTGTGCCCTCCTGGTATTTTAGCAGTGGGAGTTGCTGTCTTCGCCTCCAGATGAGTGTCAATCAGTCAGCAAATGAACAAAGATGAATTGAGAGGTGAGCTGATGGCAGAACTGACCAGGAACTGACAAGACCCTCGAAGGCCTCTGATCCTGGAGCCAGGGCCAAGCACCAGTACAGGCGCAGCGCAGACTTTACATACAATAAGTTTGAGGTTTGATTGTTACATTGGACCACGCTCATGCGATTCTGAGGGTGAAGTGGGCTCTTGAAATGCCGGAATAGCAAGACTGTCTCGAGTCAAAGCACAACGGGAAAAGCTGTGGGATTGGCTCCAGATATTGCAGGGTTGATTTAAACTAAAGAAGAGACAGAGAAGAAGAGAAAAAAAAATGATGCTCTCTGGGGACAATCATCCAGTGACAATTCATTCAATAAAATTAGTTGTCAGATATTCTAGAAAAATCCTTCTAAAGAAAGGCTGGAACAAGAAACAGAAAGCTACTGTTCACGAACGTCACAATAGCATAGACCATGTCTCCAAATATCAACAAAAGAGGGGAAAGAAAAGTTGAATGCCATTGATAATAATTTAAGACACATAAAAAAATAAATACAAAGACCTAATCTTTAGAATTTAATAAATGCATGCAGCCATGTAACAAACACCCAAATCTTGAGAGTAGTGCTTCCCTCCCTTCAGAATGTTTCTTATTGGTGTTTCCTGAAATGGCCTGCAGAGGGAGCCACTATTCCAACTTCTTCCAAAGGAGATTAGCTTTGTCTTACTAGCCAGCAAAACGTTCCCTTGTGTCTGACTTCTGATATTTGGCATACTGTTTTAGAGACTCATCGATAGCGATGCACTTGTACATAGCTCATCCTTAATACTTGTCAGTAAAGTTCAGTATAACAAACACTCTACCCATTCTCCTTTCTCCAACCCCCGGGGCAGCTTGTGACTGCTACAACTGAAGTCAAGATGAATCATCTTGTGCAAACATCCTTGTGGGAACCTCATTGCCCTTAGATGACTACCCAAGAGCAGGATTGCTGAGTTAAGTCTGAGTGTTTGTTGACCCCAAGGAGAAATGGTTGTTTAAACTCATCCCTAGTGGTAGAAGAGACCTCCAGCTGCTTCCCAGCTGTGTTTGTTTACTAGCACTGCCATAGTAACAGCGTGGCAGGGTGGCAAGGCAATAAACTTCTATGGTGGTGTAGAGTCTGCAAATTCAATAACAAGAGGTTGGCAAAGTCAGGCTCCCCTTGACACTTCTCCGTGTCGCTTTTTGTAACCCAGCAGTCCAAAGACCCATGTACAGGTTACAGGGCTCCCTTACGCAGAATATCCTCATCAGCTGCATCCTGCAACCACCTTCTTTACAAACAGGAAGGATGAATCCTTTTCGGTAGGATGCAATTCCACCCATAGCAACATTTTTCCAATCTTTGATGTTGTTGCTACATCTACCAGATGTTATAATCTATCAGGTGTGAGGTAGTATAAAATTGTGTTTTAAAATAGTGTTGACCGGCAGGTGGTGGTGGCGCACACCTTTAATCCCAGCACTCAGGAGGCAGAGGCAGGCGGATCTCTGTGAGTTTGAGGCCAGCCTGGTCTGCAAGAGCTAGTTCCAGAACAGGCATCAAAGTTACACAGAGAAACCCTGTCGTGAAAAACCAAAAATGTAAATACATACATACATACATACGTACTTATGTATGTACATACGTACATAAAAATAGTGCTGACGTTTGGGAGGCAGAGGCAGGTGGGGCTCTGGGATTTTGAGGTCAGCCTGCTCTACAGAGTGAGTTCCAGGACAGCCAGAGCTACATAACAGAAAGACTCTGTCTCAAAAACAAACAAACGGACAAATAACAGTGCTTGACCCAATGGTTCTATACAGCTCCACGTATCTGTATGGGCAGTTGTTCATGGTTCCTGGTCAAAACTCCCTTTTTTTTTCTTCAAAAATGATTCACAGATAATGAATTGTGTGTATTTATGCCTACAGTGTGATATGTTTTTACTTAGGTATTTTTCTTTTTTTCTATTCTTTTCTTTTTCTTTTATGGATCTGGGTATCCAAGTCAAGACCTTGTGCATGCTAAGTAGGTCCTCTACCACTGAGCTATACCCCCAGGTTCTAATTTCTCTTAATGTTATATATAAAATATTTCCATTATCAAAATTTTGTGTAGGTACTCTCCTAAAGTTTCTTCTACAAGTTTTTTACATAGAAAGCTTGATGGGGAACCTCCTTCAGCCAATGGCCTTCAAGAGGCTGGACCAGTCAAGAGGCTGGGGTGTGACTTTGGGGTACCCAAAAAGCCAAGGTTCCACCCAGCTCACTCTCTTCTTCCCGTGCTCTATACCTTGACACTGGAACCCCGTTCCTGTTCCATGAGTTTTCCCTTTTAATAAAGAAAAACCTTAGAATACTCTATTCAGAGTTAGCCTGGGATTATCTGACTTGCGTTCAGCATCAAAAGCTTTTTTATAAATAATCTTTTTACATCTATTGAGATAATTATATTGTTTTTCCTTGTCACTGAGGTAACAGTGGATCTCATTAGTAAGTTTTAAAGTGTTAAGCCAGCTTTGGATTGCTGGGATCAAGCTCCTTGTTTATTATAGTGTGTTAACTCTGTGCTGGTCTGTTATTGTCAACTTGACACAAAACAGAGTCACCTGTGAAGAACGAACCTCAATTAAGGAATTGCCTCAGTCAGATTATTTTGTGGGCATGTCTGTAGGGGCATTTTCTAGGCTAATAGTTAATGTGGAAGGACTAAGCTCACCCACAGAGGTGATGCCACACAGGGCTGATGAGCCAAGCAAGGCAGTAAGCGGATTTCTCCGTAGTTCCTGCCTCTGCTTCCGAGGACTTAGGTTCAATGCCCAGCACCACAACCAAAAGGTAGATGTTATGCCCAGTACATTGTTTGGCTACAATAGAATTAAACTGGAAAAGACTAACAAAGTATCCAGACTATAACTAATATTAATAAATTGTGCAAAACATCTCCACTCAAGTGACAGGGCAAGAAAAGTTCACAAAGAAAATCATATTTTAACAAAAATTTTTTTCTATTCCTGGTTTCCTCATGGCTTTTATTATAAAGGGACATTGAACTTGATTGAAGTACTTTTTGTATAAATTGAGATGATCTATGGTGTCCACCCATCTATCTATTTATGTACTGAATTATACTTGATCTGTGACTGCTGAACCAACTTTCCATCTCTGGGATGAGTCAACTTGGTCATGATTTATGATATTTTTAGCAAGTTCTTGAGTTGCATTTGTAAGAGTGTTTGTTATTGAGCATTTTTGCGTCTGTGTTCTTTGGAGAAACTGGGATTTATTAGTGTTCTTCATGCTGTGTCCTTTTGTGGTTTGGGTGTCCGGCTCTTGCTATCATTGTAGAAACACGGTGGTATCTTCCCTTTCCACTCACCGGGAACATTTGAGGTGAGTGCATTAGCTTTTCTTCAGATGCCTGGCTGACAGCCAGTATCCATGTAGTCCAGGGCATTTCTTTGTTGGGAGAATTTTTACTCCTGCTTCCATCTTGATTGCTGTATGTATGTTGAAATTGTTTATAATTTTGTTGTTTTAATTCTAGTTGGCAACATGTGCCTAGGAACTTATTATTTTCCTCTAAAAATTTCATTTTGGTGAAATATAAGTTTTCAAAGTACTTTTTAATGATTTATGAATTTTATTGGAATCTTACGTAACCTCTCCATTATCACCTCAAGTTTTACTAATTTTCATATCCTCTTTTTCTTTTGGTTAGTTGTGCAAGAGGCTCATCAATCTTGGTTTTTGTTTGTTTGTTTAAGACCAACCCTGTGTTCAATCAATTCTGTCTATTCTTCAGTTTCATTTATTGTCCTTTGGTCTTTATGATTTGTTGTCATGAATTGATTCGGTTTTTTCAATCTCATTTTTCTGAGACCTTGAGATTCATGATAAGGTTATTTATTGTAAGTAATTCTTATTATTTTAAGATTTGTTATTATTATTATTGATATCTGTGCAGCCACAGATGTGTGTGCATGCATGTGTGCATGTGTATGTGTGCGTGTGTGTATGCATGGTGAAGCCAGGCAAGAAAGTCAGATCCCCTGGATTTGAAGTAATAGGCAGTTGTGAGTCAGTTGACATGTGTGCTGGGTATAGAATTCAATCCTCTAGAAGAGCAGTGTGTGTTCTGGATTGCTGGAACAGCCCCCATTCTTATTTTTTAGTGTAAGAATTCATAGATATAAGCGTTCTACTTAGAACTTCCTGGACCATGTCTCAAATACCCTGGTATGCTGTTCTTTAATTTTTACGGCACCCTAGAAATTGCTTTCATTTCCTCCCTGACTTCTTCAGTGTCCCGCTGGTCATTTCGAGAGTACTTTGTTCAGTTCCAATTTATCTGTGTAATTTCTATAGTTTCTCTTGCTTTAACTTCTAGTTGTAGTGCACTTTTATCTATTAAGATCCAATACATTATTTTGATTCTGTTGTACTTGATTAGACTTGATTTGTGGTCTAGAATGTGGTTTATTTCACAGAAGGCTCCATGTGATACAAGATGGATGTATGTTCTGCTTCTGTTGGGCGAAATATTGTACAGATCTCTATTAAGTTTGTTTGTTCTTTAGTGGAGCTTAACTCTGAAGTTTCTTGTAAATTTTATTTTGGATTATCGGCGTAGAGATGACAGTGGTCAATGAAATTAACCTCTACATCGTATCTGACCTTTTAGCCCATTAGTGTTTGCTGCGTGAGTTTGGAAACCACAACATCTGGGGTGTGTGTGTGTGTGTGTGTGTGTGTGTGTGTGTGTGTGTGTTTCTAACTGCAATATGGTGCATTGTTATCTTTCATAATATGCAGGGTAACTCTCCAATCTCTGCTGTTTTCGCTTGAACTCTGCTCTGTCAGACATTAGAACAGCTACACAACCTTTTTTCAGGTGTTTTGATTACAGATTTCTCTCCTGTGCTCTCATTTCTGGTCTTTGAGTATATTTATCAGGAAGATGGGATTTTTCATGACTGAAGTTTGGATCTACTTTTTTTTTTTTTTTTACTTTTTTACTGGAATCATCCCGGCCATGTCACTTTGGCGGTAAGTCAAGGTATTTCACATTTAAAGAGATTGTTGACAGAAGTTTTCTAGTTCTTGTGCCTTGTCCATTGTTTTTCCTGGCTTTGTAGGCTGTTGTCTGTTCCGGGTGTTCTCTTCTATTCCTAGCAGTGGTTTCTGACTTACTGTGTTATCATAACGGGTTCCTTCATAACTTTCCCTTGTTATCAACTCCTTCATGAAGTTTATTCTTTTTTAAACTCAGAAATAATCTAGTCTTAAGACCAACAATATCAAGGGAAAGAACGTACAGTTTCTCATACCAGAGATTATGTAGTTGGGAAAATTGCCAGGATCCAGAATGCAATGAATATGCCTCACCCTTGTGTGTTGATACTTTGTTTATGGTCTAACAAATAAAGCTTGACTGAAGAACAGAGAGCGGAGCCAAGCCACCAGAGACGGACAGGGCAGTGGTGGCACACACTTTAATCCCAGGACTCAGGAGACAGAGGCAGAGGGATCTCTGTTAGTTCAAGGCCACTCGGGCTACACAAGATTAAATCTGTCTAAAAGAGAAACAGAGATAACACAAAGGTGACCCCAGTACTTGGGATCCCACACCTTTAATCCCAGCACTAGGGAGGTGAAGACAGGAGTGATATATCTTGGTGTGAAGAGTGCAGTCTGGGGTTTGGTGGAGAAGTTGCAGTCTGAGGTGAAGTCTGAAGCAGTCGGAGGTGCAGCCTGAAGCAGTCTGAGGTGCAGTGTGAGGTGCAGTCTGAAGCAGTCTGAGGTGCAGTCTGAGGTGCAGTCTGAAGCAGTCTGAGGTGCAGTCTGAGGTGCAGTCTGAGGTGCAGTCTGAGATGCAGTCTGAAGCAGTCTGAGGTGCAGTCTGAGGTGCAGTCTGAGGTGCAGTCTGAAGCAGTCTGAGGTGCAGTCTGAGGTGCAGTCTGAAGCAGTCTGAGGTGCAATCCGAGGACAGGATTACCTCCCTTTCGTCCGAGCATTGGCTGAGGTAAAAGGTCTCTCTAGTGACGGGTTGTGCTGCTTCTCTGATTTTTCTGCTTTCACCCAATATCTGACTCTGGGTTTTTATTATTCAGACCAATTAGAATTAGTGCTATACCCTAAGAAAACCACCTCCATGATCATATTATCTCCCCTGCCAGATAAGTATCATGTAACCTAGTCTCGCCCTGGCTCTCAACACAGAAATCGGGGGAAGGGGTCAGGGAGGGCGATGTGTGACTAGGTTTCTCTGTGTTGTCCTGCCTGACCCAGCCAAGGCAGGCTTCGAACTCACAGAGGTCCGCTCGCCTCTGCTCACCGAGTGCTGGAATTAAAGGCGGGCACTACCACCACCCAGCATGATTGAGACTCCTTATCACTCTTCTGTGTATAGCTTTCGTCTAAGTAACTTCTTAAGCAGTGGTCATGAATTGCCTTAGTTTTCTTGTCTTCAATTGTTCTTACTTCTCTATCAGTTTTCAAAGACACCTTTGCCAGATATCACACTCTAGGTTGGCAGTTATTTACTTCCAGGGCTTGAAATATTTATTCTGTGCATTTGTGGTTCTAGGGTTGGTGACAAGAGATCTGTCATTATTCTGATGTTTCTGCCTTGTGGGTGAGTCGGCATTTTTCTCTACAGCTTTTCATCATATTTCTTTGCTCCGCATTTTTGACATCTTGACTGTGTGCCATGGAGAGCCTCTTCTCTGGTCATGTCTATTTGAGCTTCTAAATGCTGCTTGTGTTTGAATGTCTATTCCTTTCTCTAGAGTTGGGACATTTGCTGCTATGATTTTATTGAAGAGATCTTCACACCGTGAGTGTTTGTCTCGGCCTCTTGTTCTATCCCATGCAGTCTTAGGTTTGGTCTTGTCATTGTTTTCCAAAGTTCTTGAACACTGTAATCATGCTTGTACATTTTCTTGTCTGTATTGACATTTAAATATAGTGTTCTATCAACCTTGTCTCCCATTCCTAGCAATCTCTGCTTGGTCAAGCCTATTGGTGGTATTTTTCCATTGTGTTCTTTATTTGATTCTTTGGGTTTTTCTTATGAGACAGTATCCTAAATCCTAGACAGCCTTGAACTCAAAACATACCTGAAGGTGACCTTGAACTTCTGATCCTCCTGTCACTACACCCATGTCCCGGGATTATAGACCTTCGCCACCACACTGGGTTCATGAGGTACTGGGGACCCCATTCAGGGCTTCGTGGATGCTATACAAGCTCTCTGTGAAGTGGGCTTCACCCTCATCCCTCTGCACTGTTCATTTACAACATTTCCATTTGGTGGTTTTCTTCCTAATCTCAGTTACTTTGCTCAACTTTTCCTCATTATTGATGATTTTTTTCATCCACGTCACTCATTTTGTCACCTGTCCTGCCTATTCTGGCTTTCGTGTTGCTGACTTTCCTCTCCACATGCTGGACTGAAATTGGCTATTTGGTTGTTTCCTCTTTCAGGTCTTCGATTGCTTTTACCGGAAACCATATGAACCCTTCATCTGGCATAGCTTTTAGTGCAGACTGAAGGAATTAGGTTCTCTAGGAGGAGTCGTGGTGGGGCCTTTTTATGCTTCTTGCATTTTTTTTTTTACTGTAGTTTGAACATGTGTGGGTCTGGATACCTCTTCCGGTCTGAGGAGATGGGCATCTTCTTAATTTTTTTTTGGGGGGGGGGCCTACTCCTGAGGAGGAAACAAATTTCTGCTGCAGCAACATCAAACCAAGAAAAGATGTAAAAGCACATTTAAAACCAATTACAGCCCCATAAACAACACCAGGAACCATAAAACTAAGGCCAGAAAACCCACTGTGCATTGGGCGAGAGCACAGAGAGTCAAGTCAGCGTGAAGACAGCAAACAAGAGAGATGAAGTGGGAGTCGGGGAGAGGGAAGAAAAAGAGGCCATGTAAACAAAGAGAGAAAGAAGAAAAGAGATGCAGAAGATTTCTGGGGGGAGAACAGTCCATTGTGGGTGGGGCCATTGCTGGGCTGGCCAACCTGGGTTCTATAAGAAAGCAGGCCCAGCAAGCCATAAGGAACAAGCCAGTAAGCAGCTTCCCTCCATCAGCTCCTGTCTCTAGGTACTTATCTTGTTTGAGTTTCTGCCCTGACTTCCCTCAGTGATGGCTTAGATATGAACGCATAAGTCAAAGAAACCCTTTCCTCCCCAGCTTGCTTTTGGTCATGGTGTTTCATCACAGCAGTAGTAACGCAACCTAAGACACCAACTGAGCCATCTTCTAAGGCCAAGAGTTGTCTTAAAATTAGTTCATCCATTAATTATTATAAGAAAGTGTTTGATTTGTATGCCTTATCTATACACTTAAACACTTGGAGGTTGCATAAAATTCCTAAAATGAAAAGGGTTCACAGGTGAAAAATTTTGAGCCTAGAGAGACAGCTCAGTGATTCAGAGAGCCTGATGCTCTTGCAGGCCATCAGAATTCAGTTCCTACCACCTACGCCAGGTAGCTTACAACCGCCTATAAATCCAGCTCCGCGGAGTGTGATGCCCTCTTCTGGTCTTCATAGGTGCCCCTAAGTCCAATATTAGGTTAGGAAAAAGTTTATTTGCCACAGCCCTGAACAATGACACATGACTAATTGAAGAAAAGTAGGACCTTCACATTCTCAGAGGAGCTACCCAAAACTCTTAGAGAATGTCAAAAGCTGTGGACAGCATCGGATCTAGTATTTATTATATTTCTCTTAAATAAACATATCTATGATAAAGTTTAACTTATAAATTATACATAGTTAGAGATTAACAATAAACAACTAATATACCGTAATAAATGTTGCATAGATCTCTCTGTCTCTCTGTCGGTCTCTCATATCTCTCTCTCTCTCTCTCTCTCTCTCTCTCTCTCTCTCTCTCTCTCAACTGTGTCACTGTTCCTTAGTCTCTCTTCTCTGTGCCCACCTGCTAAGATGGAGGGAGGTGTGCCAAGCAGCCACAGCATTGCAACATCGGTCTACAGGAGCAGGGTCGCTCAGACAAAAGCTCCACCATCAAACATCAACTGGCACGACTACCAGCTGAGCAGTACACTCAGCACTAAACAAAGGGAGGATTCATGTCACAGGTATGCTGGCCACATAGCCAGGACTGCACAAACAGGGCACAAAATCAAAAACCCACAGATGGCTCATTGCTGGAGCGTTTCACTTAATATTTTCAGGCTGTGGCTGACCGTAGGTAACGCACAGAGTAATGCCGCAGAGCTGGAGTTTTGACTTGACTATAGTTCTACGATATATTAAGGGCAAGTGCTCTTATAAAGAGCCTGAGTATGTTCACAGAACACTGAAGAATAATCATGGGTGTTATTATGTAAACTATTGAAACGTGACCCATTAACTGATACTGCCATTGACTGTTCTGTGACTTTAGACAAGCTGTGACCTTGGATCTGCCACTGGCTTCTGTACTTTGGCTTTCTTAGGGTTTGCTGTAAAGTTCACAGGATAAGCCCTGTCTTAATGGGTTTCAAGACTTGCCAGTGGTAAGCAAAGGGAATGGGCTTTTTTTCAACGAGCTAATATAATTATGGCTTGGACATGTGTATTTTGTTCTTTTCCAACTCCGTTTTCTGCTGGGGTTTTTTTTTTCCCTCTTAATGGCATCCCCTCACAAGATTGATGAAAGATGGCAGACACCCACATGCCGCTATTGTTGAGCTGCAAACCCATGACAACCTGAGTCCAGAAACAAATACCGGAGTCAGCGTTAATGAATCGGGACATTCATAATTGGAAAATAAGCCCTTTCTCCCTCCCTCTGACTCGCTGATACCTCTCATTAGCGGGTGGCTCTGAGAACGCCTGGGATAAGGATCTCAAGACAGAGTTGGACGGAGAAAACTTCTAATCCTATTGAGAGAAGAAGAAAGGGTGCAGAGCTAGGCTGGCGTTGTTCACCCACTGTATGGTATTTTAATTAAGCCAAGGCTTTGTTGTACGGTTTACAAGCATGAGGAATACACAGGCAGCTGCATTTTATGTAGAGTGGCGATAAATAGGAGAATTAATATAGAAAAGATTAAAAAGCTGTGTGGATAATGGGTGTCTGTTACCTCCTGGAACACGATTATACTTTTTACCAAAGAATGCCTGTCTGTGTACCTGCTTTTTGGAAAATGAAATCTCTAAGCAACAAAGATCAGATGGCTATGAACCCTGGGGGCTGATGGGAGAATCTCTTTTTGAATTCTCACATGTAATTCTCTAAGCATGATTTATAACTATACATCGTTGGTCAGCTCTATTTAAGGCCTTTCTTCTCAAGCAATTGGTAAAACTGGAAGCCATGTCTGTGATGGTCCCTGCTGTCAGTTTCTGGCATATAGCAGTATTGGCCTTCCATACATATTTGTGAAATAAATAAAAGATTTTTTTTTTAAATTTTGGTTTCCAAGACAGGGTTTCTCTTTACAGCCTTGGCTGTTCTGGAGTGTACTCTGCAGACCAGGCTGGCCTCAAACTCATGAGATCCCACTGCCTCCGCCCCCCAAGTGCTGAGATTAAAGAAAGGTGTGCACCACCACTGCACAGATGATTTATTTTTAATGCTAGTCCTGTCATGCTTGGTGGTACACACCTTTAACCCAGGTACTCAGGAATCAGAAGCAGGAGGATCTCTGTGAGTTTGAGGCCAGCCTGGTCTACAGGGTAAGCTCCAGGGCAGCCTGCGCTACATAGTGAGATACTGTTTCTAAGGGGGAGGGGGAAACCAGCTGGTTTGTGGTTAATGAGCTCATTCTCAATTGAAGAGACAGTTGAGATAATTTATATACACATTAAGATGGGATTTATTAGGAAGTGGGCAGTGTTGGCACATGCCTTCCATCCCAGCATTTGGGAGGCCACAGGATAGATAAATTTGTCAGCAAGGATGATGGTGAGCAAGTAAAGTTCCCCTTCTGTGTCCTTTTATCTGGGTTGTCACTGCAAGGTGCTGGCCACATTTAGGGTGGGTCCCTTTACTTCAAATAGTCTAATCAAGAAAACCCCTCTCAAGTGGCCAACAGTTTGTGTTTTAGTTGATTCCAAGTACAGTCACCTTGACAACCCAGGTTAGCCATCATACAAAGCAAACACTCGTAACTACTGAGTTACTTTTTTCATAAGTAAATGTACACAGGTTAAAATGTCACATAAGGGGCTGGAGAGATAGCTCAGCAGTTACGAGCAGAAATTCTAGTTTCTTGCAGAAAACTAGAGTTAGTTCAGGGCACCTACATCAGGCTCATGACTGTCTGTAACTCCAGTTCCAGGGTAACGGGAGCTCTCTTCTGGCCTCTGTGGACACCAGGCACACACATGGGGCATAGATATACATGTAGGCAAAACACCAGTCTTAATTAAGGTTTCTGTTGCTATGATAAAACACCAGGGGCCTAAGGAGTTTGGGGAGGAAAGTGTTTATTTCATTTACACTTCCACGACATAGTTCATCCCCTAAGGTTGTCAGGACAGGAAATCAAACTGGGCAGAAACCTGGAGGCAGGAGCTGATGCAGAGGCCATAAAGGAGAGCTGCTTCCTAGCTTGTTCACTGTACTTGCTCTACCAGCTTTCTTATAGAACTCAGGACCAGCATCCCAAGAATGGCATCATCTATGCTGGGCCGGGCCCGCCCATATCATGTTTTTAAGAAAATGTCCTACAGCCTTGCCCACAGTCCAATCTTATGGAGGTATTTTCTCAATAGAGGTCCCCTCCTCTCAAGTGACTCTAGTTTGTATCAAGTTGACATAAAACTAGCCAGCACAACAACCGTACACATCAAATAATAAAATGCAAGTAAAAATTCTACTGGGTTTTAATAACAGCTATCTTTCCTGCCGGGCTCTCTCTTCCAGTGTCCATGCCCGTCCCACTAAGACTTTGAAATGGCAACCATCTCCATCTCTGCTAGCCATTTCTTTAGTGTAGCCCCCCATATTATTACTAAATTATGTCTTATGTAACTGACCACTCCTGGAGGCCGTCAGCTCTATAGTCTTCACATTCCACTCTCCTCCATCTTTCTAAAAGAGTTAGGCGCTCACATATCATAGCACTATTCACAGCAGAGGAGATATGGAGTCATCCAGCGTGGCCGTCAGTAGATGAATGATTAAAGAAAACAATGGCGTCTTAACTCACTCATCATGGAAACTGAAATCCCGTCATTTTCACCAAAGTAGAGGGAACTGGGGACATTCAGTGAGGTAGGTCCAGATACAGAAAGCCGAGCACTGCATAATCCCTTCATATACACAAGCTTTAAAGAGCTGGCCAGAAAGTGTGCAGAATCGTGATTGCTTGGGGTTTAGAAGGATAGAGGAGGTCGACCAGTACACCCTCTCTGTATTTACGGAAAGGCAGCACCAAATACCATCAACACATAGTTAATGCATATCTGCTGAAAATTAGGGCCAATGAGATGACCTAGTGGTTAAGGCATTTGTCACACAAACATGACAATGTAAGTTCAGTCCCTGAAATTAACTACAGGAAGAAAGAACCAGGTTGAGAAAGTCTTCCTCTGACCTCCACACAGGCTCTGTGGCATACATACCCCCCACAGTGACACATCACACACACACATGTGTATAATAATCATAAATCATAAAGTTGCTTAAAAATTTAAAAAGGAAAATTTACATCACTATCTGTAGTTAAATCAATATTCAATGTTTCATTAAGACTTTGAAACGAGCTGGGCAGTGGTGGCACACGCCTTTAATCCCAGCACTTAGGAGGCACAGGGCAGGTGAATCTCTGTGAGTTCAAGGCCAGCCTGGTCTACAAGAATGAGTTCCAGGACAGGCTCCAAAGCTATAGAGAAACCCTGTCTCAAAAACAAACAAACAAAAAGACTCTGAAATGATATTCTCAGCTAACCCGTTAAGACTTTTAAAAAAATAAAATAAAAACACTCAAATGTCTCTTAATTGTTCTCATGCTCTTGGAGAAAACTGAGAAGTCTTTTTCTATTTAAAACCAGCAAGGACCCTGTCAGACCTTGCCAACCTGGTGGGGCCTGCACAGGCCCCTCTGTGCTCCCCTCCTGTCTAGACTGGGCATACTCCCACCAGCGTCTCTCTGCTAAGAGTCAGTATCTACAGGTGTTGTAATATGAGTGGCGGGGCTGTGTTCCTGGCACCCAGCCGCCCGCATGGCTAGCTTATGCCCCGAAATAATTACATGGAAAGTGTATTCTTTTAAACACTGCCTGGCCCATTAGTTCCAGCCTCTTATTGGCTAGCTCTTACATATTGATCTAACCCATTTTTAATAATCTGTGTAGCCCACGAGGTGGCTTACCAGGGAAGATCTTAACCTGCAACTGTCTGGAGTGGGAGAATCATGGTGACTGCCTGACTCGGCTTCTTTCTCCCAGCATTCTGTTCTGTCTACTCTGCCTACCTAATTTTCTGTCCTATCAAAGGGCCAAGGCAGTCTCTTTATTAGTTAACCAATGAAAGCAACAGATAAGATACAAGACCCACCTCCATCATTTCCCCTTTTTTTGTTTAAACAAAAAAGAAAGGCTTTCAGGTTAACATATAACAAAACAGTTATCAAGCAAGAATTACAGTTACAATATTTATATCTATTTTATCTTTTATCATAACTAAGGAAAACTATAATTATCTATCTATTCTTCAACTCCATCAAAGACTCCAGAAGGATATAATACTACCTAAGTAAACAAGAAATAAGAAAACTCTAGAAGTGACAAGAGACATCTCGCTGCCTGGACAGTCACCCAAAGTTCCTCTGTACCGTTGGGGCATTCATCTTTGGCCTACAGGCCCATAGTTTCCAGCAGACATTTCCATAAAGCAGGAAATTTTAAAGACAGTCAGTCACTATCTGCTGTGTCCTGTAGAATGTCTTGCAGACTCTTTTATGGTCCGAAAGACCATCTCACCTTTAGTCAAGTTTAGGAGTCCTCTCTCTGAGGGTTTTTTGTGTCCAGTTTATGCAACAGTCCAGGCAAGTGTAGTTTCTTGTCCAAATGGCTATCAAACTCCATAAGGAGCCTCTTTAATGCCCATCTTCCTCTTGAAGTAGCTGGTGCTGCCAGGAGCAGACGTGTCCCATTGTCATGAAAAGCCCTAAGTTATTAAAACATTAAATGCCATGTTTTATAGTCTTTGAAGGATATGAAGAATGCCTATCTAATTGAAATATATCTTTATATATCTAAAAAATCTAACTAACATGACTACAAGCTTGACTATTATTTATGATTATCCATCAACAACCTATATTTTCTAATTATACGTTACATTTTAAAAATGAACTACACAATCACAATACCTTAATCAAGATCAGAAATACATATACATATAACAAAATTGACCTTAAAATCCACACCAATGCAAATTATCTATATCTATATCATATCCCCCTTTAAACGTAAAAGAACATTTATAAACAATATTTGGGAATATGGACATAGTTATTTTTCTTCAAACTGCTTCCTGCTGAATGGGGGCGCTGTTATTTAGGTCTTTTATGGTATAACCTGTGTGCCAGGGTCATCTCAGTTGGCAGTTGAGTGAAGTAATTTTTTGAGGATGTTTACAGCAACCTTTTAGAAGGGCGCGGTCTATCATATCATATTGAGATAGATACAATCCACAGGGTCTCATCCTCTGTGAAAACAAAAGAAGACCCTCTCCAAAGCATCATATCCTTAGACCCAAATTCTGAAGTCATAATACCCTTATGATATTTATTCTGGTTTCACTTGGCAGCCTATATAATGAAATGTCTCTCTGTACTTAGCTCCTTCACAGTCAAAAATTTTAAAGAAAACACAATGTACATAATCCAGACTCTCTGTGAATTTTCCATTTTTACGTGGCTTATTTTTTTTTTATTTTTTTAATCTATAACTATCTGTACTCTGTCTCTTTAAAGACTTTACCCCCATTTTTTTTAAGGGCATTAACTTTATACTCCACCTACCTAATTTTCTGTCCTATCAAAGGGCCAACGCAGTCTCTTTATTAGTTAACCAATAAAAGCAACAAATAAGATACAAGACCCACCTCCATCGTACAGGTGTTTTCCTTCAGGGTGGCTTGGGTTATGAAACCAATGCGTCCTATCTTTCCTTTGAAGTGTGAGCCTGCAGTCAGCACTCTGAACCCTGAAAAGGGCAGTGGGCTGACAATGGCATCTGTAATCGTCAATGAGGACAAATTTCTCACCTATCTCAGGTCCATTTTATTAGTCTGAAAGTTAAATTAAGAAGAGACATATTTTTAATTGAGGGAGCCATTTTGGGGTTGGCAAGAACCTTGGTTCTGGAGGGGTTCCCAGATGACCCCAGCTAGGACCCTGGGCAGTGGAGGAGAGGGTGCCTGAACTGGCCTTGTCCCATAGTCAGACTGATGACTGTCTTGAATATCACCATAGAACCTTCGTCCAGCAATGGATGGAGACAGAGTCCCACATTGGAGCACTGGACTGAGCTCCCAAGGTCCAGTTGAAGAGCAGAAGGAGGGAGAATATGAGCAAGGAAGTCAGGACCACGAGGGGTTGGTTCACCCACTGAGATTGTGCCTGAGCTAATGGGAGCTCACCAACTCCAGCTGGACTTAGAATGTGGTTGACAATTGGGGAAGACTGAGGGGCCAATGATAATGGCACTGGGATTGGTCTCTACTGCATGCACTGGCTTTTTGGGATCCTATTCTCTTTGGATGCATACCTTCCTAAGCCTGGATGTAGGGGGGAGGGCCTTGGACTTCCCACAGGGCAGGGTGCCTTGCCCTCTCTTAGGGCTGAAGGGGGGTGAGGGAGAAGGTGTGTGGGGGGAGGGCGGGAGGGAAGTGGGAGGAGGGGAGAAAGTGGGAATTTTGATCAGTATTATTTATAAAGTAATAAAAAAACTCTTAAGAAAAGAAGAAACATATTAAAGGGTGGGAGACACACAGACTTGTTACTATTCATGTGCATAGAAGTCCACAGAAAAGATATGATTCGGAAAGCAGTTGGGTGCAGATGATGGTTTTCCCTTTTAACAAAAAACTTAGTCTCAACTAGCCAAAGCCTAGCACACTTCCTTGCAAGCTGACACTTATATTGGACACTGAATGGTAAAGCATTTCTCCACAATGATTTGTGGTCTTGTATAGATTATAGACTAGCACATCTGGCTGAAAAGATAGCCTAAAGCCACAAAGCCCAACCCATGATTATTATTATCAATGATTATAATAATGATGGGCTGCCTCTTGTTGGCTGTTAAGCAATGCTAGATGACATGGAAGACTATTATGGCATGAATGAGTGCCATTATTGCATGGCTATGTAGCCACACTCTTGACATTCTCTTCAGAATTCTCCTCCCCATTCCCTCTCTTTCTCTCTCCCTCTTCTTCTCCCTCTCCCTCTTCCCTTCTCTCTCTCTCCCCTTCTCTCTCTCTCTGCCTCTCCCTTTCCTTCTCCCTCTCTCTGTCTCTCCCTCCTCTTCTTCCTCTCTCCTCCTCCCCCTCCCCCACCCCTCACGTACACATGCATGTGAAAGTTTTGAAATTCTTTCCTCCCCTTTCTACTTTCCACACTTCCCTCAGACTCTAAACTCTGTTATGCTTGCTGAGCCTGTGTGCTCACCTCTGCCCTGCAGAAAGGTGGTGCTGAGCCTGTGTCCTCACCTATGTCCTAAAGAAAGGCTGTGGATTTTTATATTCTGCACTGGGAGTCTACGAGACTACAAACCCACTCCTGCCAATGCTGATGCTTCCTTGTTATGGCTCATAGAAATGTTTTATGAGAACCTCTTTCCACAGCCTCCTCTCCCTCTCCACAGCCTCCTCTCCCTTCTGGGGATGAAAGTAAGACAGTCTTGCAGTTTTTGTAACTCCATTTTCAGGGGATCTTCCCACATACTCTTTCGAATTCTAAGAGCACTGAGCACACAAGTGATACACAAACATACATACAGGCAAAATCGTGATACACATAAAATAAAATAAAACCAATAGCAACAATAAAACAAAAACACTGAAGAGCCCCCCAAAATGGGGTATTAGCAGAATCTATTTTACATACTAATCAAAACAATTAATTTATATCAGCCCATCTCAATAGACATATTCAGGAGGCAGGTTGGGATTCAAGCTGGGATCAGAGTTGAAGACAAAGACTTGAAAATCACTGCAAGGAATCTGCAATGGATACAGCAAGGGGACACACGGTCTAAATGAGGACAAAAGGCCTTCTCCCATAGCAGCCATCATCAAAACAGCGCTCACCGATGAGGACAAAGGGTTCTTTGCTTTATCAAGGTAGATTTGCAACCAAATATGTAATCTATTGATTTCAGAAAAAGAACTTAAACTATGTATGTAAACACAGGGTAAGTACTGCCCTAAACAAGGAGGAGGCATCTTGATGTGTGAAAATAAATATTTGAAATCATATGAAACAGGAAAAATAGGACACAGAATCAGATGCAATGTTATAAAATGTAAAAGCCTTTTTATGAGGTGCAGAAAAATACAGATATTAATGGTTGGATGTTAGAAACATTTCGGTCTTTTTTTTTTGCTGAGAAGTTACTCTAAACACTTGTAGAAATGGTATTTTGAACTTGAGATAATCATTAACTTGTTACTATGATAAGGTTAGTCGTAATTTTTCTTTGACTCATGATAAAAAAAATGTTAACTCCACTATTTTTTTAGACAAGGAAATGTCAACAATTGGTTTTGCAAATGGAAATCACCCTATGCCGCATATTTTTTGAATTAACAAGATAAACTTTATTTAAAATATGATGCATTTAAGATAAAAGCATTATCTAAGTCTCTGCTATCAGCCAGTACATCTAGAACCAATTTACCAAACTCCGTGGTAGCTTAGATCACATAATAAAAACATTATATAAAGGAATTCTTTTATTTATTTATTATCTTCTTATTTATTTTTGAGACAGAATCATCCTATGCACCCAGACTGGCCTTAAATACATAATTCTCCTGCCTCAGTCCCTGAGGATAGTGCTCAAGTTATAAATCCACACCTGGTTTTGGAATTTTTAAAAATATTTCAATCTAGAGGCTTGGGAGATAGCTTGGTTGGCAAAGCACTAGTTTCGCAAGTGTGAGGATGAGAGTTCGAATTCCCAGAACCCACATAGATGCTGATAGGGTGTGGTGGTCCACATATTAGAATTCCAGTGCTCATAAGTCAGAGACAGGGGTCCCTCAAAGCAAACTGGCTAGCTAGACTAGTCATATTGGCTAGCTCTGAGTTCAACTGAGAAACCATACCTCAGTATATAGAGTAGAGAATGACTGGGGAAGACTCCCAGTGTCAACCTCAGGGGTCCACATGCAGATGCATGCACACCAGTACACACACACACACACACACACACACACACACACACAATAAAATAAATACTAAAATTTAGCAAAAACTTCAAGTGGCTACTCGAGAACTTCCTGGAGATCATAGCCTTGTGATGGGAAGTAACAAGCGTTCTGAAGCTCTCTCCAAGACAAGAAAGTAACGGCAGACATTTAGTTTCTTTTAAAAGGGTTCCTCTGTGTAACAGTCCTAACTGTCCTGGGACTAGCTCTTATAGACCAGGCTAACCTCGAACTCACAGAGATCCACCTGCCTCTGCCTCCTGAGTGCTGGAAGTAAAGGCATGCATGACCACTGCCTGGCTCTTTCAATTATCCAAGAGTTACCAACCACTCGACAATAGCAAGTCCCTAAGTCTTCCGTGAACTTCATTTGGAATGGCCTAGGGAAGAGATCCTCCCACTGCGCCTTCGCAACATTAGCAATGTGTGTTTAGGTCTCTTTTCAGGTTGCCAGGGACAGAAAAGAATGCTTCTGATGGCAAAGCACTGTTTCTCCTCCTGGAACGTACTGCTTAGCCTCAGACTTCATGCACATAGATTAGTTTGTTCTATTCATTCGTGCACACATATTTTTGTTTTATTCCACTTGTGTAATTATTTATAATGACTACTGTCAGGTCTTTTTGGAAATCAGAAATTTTTGTCAGCCTTGTAGTTGAACACCAACTAGCTCGCTTAACCATCATCCATACAACGTACTACGTTCTCGGTTTTTAATATGTAGGCATCTTCATTTGAGGGGATATACATCTTTAACCAAACTGCACTCCTTTTGGATTCTCTCCCTAGAAGAGCTCTCTTAAAGAGAATTTATAAGTTGAATTTGAATTTCAGGATTGATTACTTATTTCCTGGCTGTTCTGTAATGATCGTACATGTGCTGTCTTGACAACAGGCATTATGTACACATGGGTAGATTTCCTTCTAGTGATTTTTTTATGAATATAGATTCATTTCCCACCTAACTTTCTCCTTGCTTTTAACAAAATAACACCCCTGAACTGCCTACTTTTGTGTTCCTTTTATGCAGAGATGCAGTAAATTAGGATCGTGTTTAAATTACTCTTACTTCCTTTTTTAAATCACATGTAGCAGACGTAACTGATGTGGGCTCACAGTTAGAGTATCTCAAGTCTTTCTCCCCTTGGCCCTCCCTCCCCTCCCCCTCAGTGCTGGTGGTTGACCACAGGTACTCACATGTTGTACACAGCCCAGCCCCTGAGATACAGTCCCTTGAATCAAAGAGACCGCCTGACTATAATTGCTGAAAACTGCAGCGAAAACAGACTGCGCACTGACACATTAGCCCTCATGGTCTTAAGAGGGTAGACCGTGCTGAGAATGGTGGCCCAGTCTTTAATCCCAACTCTCAGGAGGCAGAGGCAGCAGATCTCATGAGTTTGAGCCCAACCTTATG
This sequence comes from Microtus pennsylvanicus, assembly GCF_037038515.1. Lineage (NCBI taxonomy): Eukaryota > Metazoa > Chordata > Mammalia > Rodentia > Cricetidae > Microtus > Microtus pennsylvanicus. The sequence continues at coordinate 36,982,518 of NC_134591.1, forward strand.
TAGAGAGTGAGTTCCAGGAAGGCCAGAGCTACAAGGCGATTCCCAGTCTTAAAACAAACAAAATTGACTATAAGGAACACAGGGATTGGTGGCATAGTTAAGTATGACCAGCATGTGTCAGGCCCTGGGTCTTGGCACTACCTAAAAAGAAGAAAGAAAAGGTGGAGGCTAAACTTCGTTAGTCATCTCTGAGATGATCGTGAGACTCAGTGGATCCTTTTGTACTTTAGTGCATTCGTCTCCCCTCCCTCCCTCCCTCCCTCCCTCCCTCCCTCCCTCCCTCCCTTCCTCCCTCCATCCATTTCTTTCTCCCTCCCTTCATTCATCCATTCCTCCCTCCCTCTCTCTCTCTCTCTCTCTCTCTCTCTCTCTCTCTCTCTCTCTCTCTCTCATGTTTACTGACTTTCTAGATTCTTGTTTTGTCTTTTAATCGAGAGTTTGTGCATGTTTCCATCACTGTCTATGAGCTCTACCTGTACAGACATCAATCCCTTACCAAAGGAATTGTACTTGCCTCGTTGGATACTATTTTTTTTTGTATGCATGATTGCCTTTGACAGATGGTCTAAAAATCACAATTTCAAGTTTTAGTCTATTTCTTTAAATTATTTTTGAGGCAGAGTCTCTCTCTATGTAGCCTAGGCTGTCCTGGGACTCTTTGTGTAGACCAGGCTGGCCTCTTACTCGAAGAGATCTGCTTTCCTCAGTCTCAAGTTTAAATCCAGCCTGGTCTACATAGCGAATTCCAAGACAGCCAGAGCAAACAGTGAGCCCCTGTCTCAAAAGACCAAAAAGAAAGTGGAGGAGGACTGTTGGGGACATGGACCCCAGATCCTGAATTTCCTATGACCTCCTTGCCTGCCAGAGTAAACAACTTGTTACGCTTGCAGCTGCTCTGAGCATGAGACAGGCTTTTCTGGTGGCTTGCAGCGGAAGGATCCCTAGAGTTAGGGCATGGCCATTGGTCAAGGAAGGCACTATATAAACTTCCCTGGAACACAATAAAGTTGGCGTGCTTGATTCAAGTTGGCATACTTAGTGTTTTTGTTTCAAGGATGACTCATCTCTCTCTCTCTTTGTGTGTGTGTGTGTGTTTCAACCTCCAGCCCCTTGCCTGGCTCGCAAACTGTCCTGTAGTGCAGGTAGTACGCTACAGGCGTAGTACCATAGTACACGTAGTAGAGGCACTACAGGACCGTAGCACACGTAGTAGTCCACACGTTACAGAGGAGGATGGCTCTCTGTGAATTTTACTAACCAATCTCTCTTTTCAGCAGTGTTTCTAACAAGGACTTGAGTTAGCTGAGCCCCCGCCCTAATGACTTTGCCTGTGGAGCTGGTCAGTCTGGGCTCCAGTTTCTCTCAGTCAGATCACTCTTGGCTGCTAATGACAGAAACACAGGGCGAGAAAGCACAAAGAAAAACAGTCCACGGCCCTGGAGTAGCTCCCTCTTTATCTTCCTTTTAGTTTCCTGAGGTTTCAGTCATAGTCCACTCATGTCCAGAAATAATAAATAGAAAACTCCAGGTTTAAAAAGAAAAGTCATAAATTTAAAATTACAAGCCACTCTGGAAAACATGGTGAAACCTCAGGCCGTCCCTCTCAATCCTACCTGAACGCAAGCCATTCACACTGCGCATGCGACCCACTTATTATCACGGAGTAGTCGCCTCAGTTGTCAAGGTACAGCCGTGCCTGGGGTCAGGCAACCTGTAGTTTACTTAATAATGTCCCTGAAGCCCACGAGCAGCGGTGCTGGTAACTTGAATATGTCCAGGAGAAGCCATGAGCTGCGTCCTTTAAGAGGAAAAGATGAAAGAAAAATGAAAGTCCCCCGAGGTTGCTAAAGTCTCCAGCACGAATCAATGCGCAGTCATGAACCGCGGAGGCGGAAAGGCAATGTGAGCTGACTTTGCATCTCACACTGCGCAAGTGCCAGCCGCCGCCACGGTGGTGTGTGATATACACAGTATGCGGTTAAGACGGAAAAGGTATTAAATAATAGGATTTGGTACCGTCCTTGGTGTTGAATCCTGTCTTCTACAGACAAGGAGGGGTGATACTATTATACTTCCTGTGTTCTTGGGAATGAGAAAGGCTGAGGCTGTGGAAGCCATGTTTGAAGTTTGTAGGAATCTGCCAAGTGGTCCTGTCCTCCTCCAGTGGCCTGTCATTTTCCTCTCTGCAGACACACACTGGAAAGCAGAGCTGTAGATGACCATGGCTTCACACACCATCCCCTAGGAACTCTTGCTCCTTTGGATTACGGAGCACCACTTTAAAAACAGTAAAAGTGAATTGACATACTACCTCATAGGGTGCCACAAATGTTAAAGAAAGATGTCCACATGACACAGGACAGTCAAATTCATACCCAAATGAACTCTGTCCTTTCTTACACACCTTGCTTATGAATTTTAAGCAGACAACGCATTTCCCTCTCTCTGCCTAATTGCTCGCATCCTGTCCATGATTCAAGCCTCCCCTCAGATGCCTGCTTCCTGATGAAACTGCTAACTTATCTATAACTAAATAAGGGGGGGGGGGTCAAAAGAATGAGACTTTGAAGCCAAACAAACCTATTTCTGAATTCCAGCTCCTCACTACCACTTGATTAGATATGCAATTTTGCCTAATATTTTAAAAGCATTTCCAAACTTCATCTTCCACTGATGTAGGATGGGTTAGTGCAAACATTAAAAGACAATATCTGTCCTGCAATATGCATTCAATTAGCATTGGAGCCTTTCACCCCACCCCCCATCCCAAGCCCATAGCTCCATCTACCATTCTGCTTTTGGTTACAATCTTGAGGACTTGTTTTATACTCTACTCAGAGAAGGAGTGCCTTATTTATCTTGGAGGCCCATACAGTACCTTATACGGTTATTTTCACATGATAAACACTCAATAAATATTTATTGCATTGGAATTTTAAAATTGCCAAGTTTCACAAGCAGCATTGGAAGAAAAGCTCATTTTGGCTGGGTAGTCAGGGTAGGGTTTAGAGAAATCTTGGATGCAAATTGGTTGGGGTGTGTGTGTGTGTTTTAATGGGAGAGGTGGAAGAGACTGAGAGAGAATCTGAGACGAATGTGAGTAAAACCACATCGGGGCGTGCAGGACCATGCAAGAGGCCATTAGAATGTAGGTCAACTGGAGCAAAGGGTTGAGGGAAAGACTAGAAGCGGGGCTAGAGAAAAGGCATCTTGTTTGGTGGTCAAACTCGTTGACTTTGTTTTCAGATAATAGAGTCATGAAGAGGTTGTGGCTACTGTCTCTTTCCTTTATATAAAAAAAGTAATGTCTGTACATTATAGATAGCATGGAAAATACAAATACAAAACAACAGAAATGAGAAATTACCTGTCATCTGACTCAGGGACCAAAGCTGTCAAAACTGTGTTATCTCCTTCCACACACACTTTTGGAATACAGGGATGATGGGAATGTAAGCATTTTACATATACCGAAATGTTCCAACAGCTGTCATATCCCAATGTTTTTATTATCCTCGTCCTCTTTGTGAACCACTTGGAAACAGGTGGCATGTGATGACCCACTAAATACTTCATTATGGTTTGCTGCTGTTGCTGTTTGGCAGGGTCTTCTGCCTCACAGGCTGGCCTCCAGTTTACTATGCACCTTGAATTAAACTTGAGCTTCTTCCTGCCTCCATCTACTGAATGCTATCATTTGGTGTATGCTAATACAGCCCATTTCTGTGCCAGGTATTGAACCCAGGGCTTCATGAATGCTAGGCAGACACTCTGTCAACTGGGCTACATGCCCCAGCCCTTCAATATATGTTTCTTAAAAACATTGACACTTCTAAAGAACAAATGTGTACCCGTCACAATCAGAAAGTAGGCATTGATGTAACACTAAAAAATCACCCAATCAGAAGTAGGAATTGATGTAACACTAACATTTAAAATTTGCCAAATGCCCAATAGTTTCTGTGAACACATTACATGGAGGCATCTGTCTTTTTAGACTCTCCTACAACCTGAAAGAGTTCTCAGTGTTTGATTATCTTTCAAGACCTTGCCATCTTTTAAAAAAGGACTAGCCCAATTCTTTTCATCTGTCATTGAGTAGATTCATTTTTATCAAGAATCCCTGCATGATGTCCACCAATCACACAATGCCAATGTGTCTCACTGATGATGACTAATTTGGGTCACCGGCTCAGGGCGGTATCTGCCAATTTCCCTCGCTTTTCTCTGTTGAATTTTCACTTACCAGCTTCAACACCCAGTGCTGGTTCTTGCCTGAGTCAACACTCAGGAAGATGATTCTCAAAGCCTGGTTTTCTAAGCTTTTCAACCCTACCGTATCTTGGTTGTAAGACAAGGTCCCTATGTGTCACGGTCACATACTACTCTTTAATGATGTCAGTGTGGGCACCTGATTCTTGCTTTGTTGGTGGCCTAAGGGCTATTACCAACCCTATAGGTGCTTCAGTTGTCCCAGGCTTCACTCAGGGAGCTCCTTTAAGCTGGTTCCTATGTCCCTTAGATATGTTGCATTGCTCTCTGCCACAACAGAAATACTCCAGGCACACATGGCATTTCCCTGCTTTATTTGGTGAGTATCACCAAGTATAAGCCTTGCTAGCAGGCAACACTGGAAAACAGAAATATAAGGACATACACACACACACACACACACACACACACACTAATGCATACATGCACGCACATGTATGTATATGTGTATATATATATATATGTATACACATGTATTTTTCTATGTGTGAGTGTGTATGGCACATGCATATAATACATACATACATATGTTTACATATATATACATATATATTGTGTGCTATACACATCTGTATCTATACCTGTAATAACTTCTGAATTCTTGGCCACACTCCAGTTCTAATCAGCTGCTACCAGATTACTCTAGCCCATCCCCCCCCCCCCGTGTGGTTTCTTCACTTCACTCATAATGAGAAACAAAGCTCCCATTATCTTCCATGTACTTATTGGCTAACCTCCCCTCCCCCAGTCAAAACCAATCTTTCTGGAGACATTAGCCGGCTCCTTGACTGTCTCTTCAGCCCTAATCACAGCAGTTACTTCCCAAGACACATCTTTACTCCTAGCTATATATTTCAGCCCTCTAGTAACTTAGTCCTAGACATGATGCAGACCTTCAAAGGCTACTCCCGGTAAATTAGGAAGGAAGAAAGGAAGGAAGGAAGGAAAGAAAAGAAGCCTCAAGCGTGCTAGGATAACACTATCACTAAGCTCCGTCCTTAGCCCAAAGATAACGGAATTTAATGCACAGAGTTGGATATTCACAGAATTCACTGGAAGGTTCAGAGCAGCAAAGGCTTCCAAAAGCGTTGAGCATCATGATCAAAATATCTAGAAGATCAGCTTAGGAGGGATGTTAGGACTACTCTCCTAGATTCAGTCAGTTAAAACTATACACTCTAGAGTACGGACTCAACAATACAGAGTCAATAAAGTTGCTGTTGCCCATAACATAATGCCACTGCCTCCTCCCACCACCCAAACTGGACACTGGACTGTGGGGGTTGACTGTGAAAGTCTCAGTATCTTCACAAACTCTGTGTAGCACAAGAGGCTCTGTCTCCTCCACCTTCCACATTTCTGGAGCATACATCTCACAAAGAAGATTCTCATGCAGAACCCCAGCAGATGCTCATCTGCCGAGTGCGGTTGGTGATTTCTTGCCTTCCTGGAATTGTAAGGTTTACCAGAAGGAGGAAACTGATGTTTCCATTGATGTGTGCCATTGTGTACCTCCATTACACCACCCCATAGAGAGGGATGAGGAGTAAACAGACTTGGCTGACTCCAACCCATAAGAACACCAGGAAATGTTAGTTATTTGTGTTTGCATACTAAACTGAATTAACTCTTCAAACACAGTTTACTGTGGATGGAACAGAGGATGGAATAATGAAATCTAGACAGACCCAGGAAATTTCTTAAGAAATTATTATATACATATAATACATATATACATATATGAGTTGGAAAAGTAGAGTGGGGGGAAGACAGCGAGAAGGGGTGAGACTTGATCAAGTATAGGAGGACCAGATAGATAAATGGGTAGCTTAACAAAGGCACTAAACATCCAATGTGGTAATAAGAGGTGACAGGCTCAACCATGACAAAATCTGTCTCTAATGATTTCCTACCATCTGGTGAAAGCATTTAACCAGAATTCCTCACAAGCTCCTCCAGCTCCTTAAGATCTGGCTGAGCATATCCACAGCTCATTCAGCCAAGGAAGTCCACTGGGCTCTCCTGGTGGATCTCTGGTCCCAGGGATTCTGTGTTCTCTCAGCTACCTTGGCTAAGGCACCTGCTTCTCTATATCCTGTCTTCCCACAGTGTGGCAGCCAGGCTCAGACCTCAGGAAGAAGGTTTTGGACATAGAGGACATTTATAACATCTTGGGGAGACATATAAAATTACAATTGCTCTTAGATAGAGTACTATGTTTCCCCACTTAAAAGAACCTCAAAGCCTCCCTCAGGCATTTAGATTCTCCACATACCAAGTTCTGCACTCTCTTATCTTGGTAGATTCTCCCTCTACTGCCTTTATTTCTCCTTCCTTGTGTTCAGGAGAACACACACACACACAGACAGAATCTCTCTCCCCCCATATCTCTCATGTTACACAGAGCACTTCAGGTTCTACTTTGGCTTTTTGGCTTGTTGAGATATTTTTTTTTTATCTTTTTGTTTGTTTTTTGTTTTTTGAGACATGGTTTCTCTGTAGCTTTGGAGCCTGTCCTGGAACTAGCTTTTGTAGACCAGGCTGGCCTCAAACTCACAGAGATCCACCTGACTCTACCTCCCAAGTGGCATACACCACCACCACCCAGCTCATTTTTATCATTTTTTTAAGCGTTTGAGACAGAGTCTCTGTATCCCTGACTGTTCTGTAATTCTCTATATAGACCAGGCAGGCCTTGAACTCACAGAAAACATCCTGCCTCTGCTTTCAGAGTGCTGGGATTAAAGGTGTACACCACTATGACTACATTTATTGTTGTTTTTGAATGATGTCCCCCTTCCTAAAAGGAATTATGGTACCAGCTACTACAGTAAGAAGAATTCCTCATCCTAGTCTAGGTCATAAGAAGCTGGAAAGGCTGCCCATGGAATACCGTGGGAAGCAGGGAAGCCGGAGTGGCGTGACGTGAAGGCAATCAATGTAATGGTCACAGCTGGACGGGCTCTTATACCTCATGATGTATGCCATCACCCTTTTCAGCTGTCTCCCAAATGTTCTTTTCTTTTGGATTGCTATTTTGGTTTTTTGTTTGTTTGTTTTCCTAACTAGCAGCCAAAATTTCAGTCTGTCTTCTTGCCCACATTTTGAGAGCAAAAACAGGCCCTTCCAACATGTCCCATGAACGCACACCCCACCTAAAAGGTCCTGACTCGGAACAAGAACTGGTAATCCATACCCATCCATCAGATATACATAGCAATCCTTCTTAGAGTCTGGCTTATGGGAAGGGAAGCCAAGCCAGGAAAAACACAAGAATGATAAAGAAAATTGGTAAAGAGAGTCAATAAATCTGTGAGAGAAAGGGCTTAAGCTGTAAAGACGTGTCAGGGGTCAGGGGTCAGGGGGATGAAACTCAGGGCAGTAGCAGGCCAGCAGAAAGGAGAGCTGGTATGTGTGGAGGTGTCCCCCAGGCTGGCATAACCACTGGTGACCTTCCCCCATACAAGTAGCAGATATCTCCAGTACAGAGAGGACAGTCCCCCAACTTCAGCCTAATCGTAGAGGACACAGTCTAATACATTATGATATACGAGCCTCAAAAGTTGTACGATGATTTGAATGAGAATGCATCCCCCATAGGCTCCTGCGAAGTACTTGGTACCTAATGGCAGAACTGCTTGGGAGGATGAGGACGTGGACCCTTATTGGAGGAGATGTGTCACTGGGAGCTGCCTTTGCGGTTTCCAAAGCCTACTTTATTTCCTGTTAGCTCTCTCGGTCTCAGGATTGTGTCTCAAGACGTGAGGTCTCAGCTACTGCTCCAGCACTGCACCTGTCTGGCTGCCTGCTGCCGTGCTCCCCACCATGATGGTCACAGATTCTAACCCTCTGGAACTGTGAGCCCCAATTAAATACTTACCTTTTTTCATAAATGGCGTTGATCGTTGTATCTTATCACAGCAAAAGAAAAGTAGATTCTTTTCCTGTTAAATAATTTGTATAACTTTCCTAAAATTTTGTTTTTACTACAACGTTAGAATTGCCACCTCAATTCAGTTCTTCGTTTGAGATAGATGTTGGGCATCTTAAGGCTAGGAAAGGTGGGGGGCAGTTGACTTAGTGTCTCTGTGAATATATGTCTTGGAGCCTTTTGCATTGCTCTTGCTATGAGTCAGTTGTTCCACTGGAAAGATTTCCGTGAGATTTTTTTTTTTTCAGCAAAGGCTTGGTGCCCATCAGCGTGCGTATCACACTAGCCCAAACACTGCTGCGCTAGCGCTCCAATCCAAAGGCAGAAATCCATGCTCACATTTGTTCGCATTTGTTGACAATTAGGCCTGCACATCAAGAAGAAACAACCGTGGGAGGAAATGTGGAGAAGAGAAAGTCTAAGAGGACAGAGAAACAGAGAAGGCAGAGTTATTGCTGCAATACCCACTCTCTCGTGGCTGGATGTGACGAGAACGTTCACACTGTCACTGGGTGTCAGAGGGGAGAACAGTTTATCTGTGACAAACAGACAAAAAAAGATATACTCACTTAAAATTTCGGCTGAAAATAAAGCCTAAAACCTGCAAATAAAAACAAATGGCAAAATGCTGTTTTCTGGAAACCAGAAGAAACCAGACTCACGGCAAGCGATAGAGGAAAACTGCTCACCGTGGACTGCTAAGGAGACCCTGATCTTAGCTGCTAAGTAGACCTGGATCTCACAGCACACCAGTACGCATGTCCCTAGAGCCCAAGGAGGTGTGAGGTCCGAGCTCTGATACCAGGAAAGGAGGACAGTCACGGGAGGCCAGGAGTCAGAGAGATTTTGAGAAGCCGTGGGCAGGCAAGACATGTTTTATTCATTGGCTCGCAGGCTGCCAGGCAGGCAGCCTCCAGCAAGCACCTGGGAATACGCTGACACACACAGGCCACACACAAGCAGGTATAGGCATCTGTGTAGACTGGGCTACCCTAAGTTTATAGGCCCGCAGACAGACACACACAGGTAGGCTGGTGAAGTCAAAGACTCTGGGCCCAATTAGTGTTAATGTCTCTGACTTTAAGGTTATATGCATACAAAACTCACACAAAAGAGGCATCAGGCCAAAAATAGTTATATAAATGATTACCTCACTATTTACTTTGGGGTTCCCTGGAGATCTAGAGTTCGCCATTTTGTGCTGACTCACAGCCCCCAGGATATCTAGCATCAGCCATGTTTTAGCTAATTCATACCAGATATCCAAACCAATACCATCTTTTCTAAACATAAACTGGTCCCTATGACCTTTTGTTTCCAACAGACCACCTCTGTACAAACCAGCAGCATGGCCAACACATGAAGCAAGGTCTCCCCAACATGGATATGGTGCCCATATGGTGTCCATGGCCAACTGGTAACAGAATTCCTTTCTTCTGTGTTTAAGGACTCAAAATCTTGCCCAAAACATACTGCAAACAGGTAAGGCCAATCAAGGGTTGAATAAACTCTCAGCCAACACTGGATGACAGACCAGGGCAATAGTGAATCCTTGACAAGTTTTTTCTGATGACGGGGACTCCACAAACCATAAAACTAACAGACTGCTTCACAGGAGCATTCAATTATGAACAGTCAGTAAAGGACAGGAACCATAATTTAATGACTTAAGGCTTTCATTAGAATGAAGGCAGCAGGCTAGGGAGATGGGTTAGTGGTTAAGGCACTTGTCAGCAAGCCTGATGGCCTGAGTTCAATTCTTGGGACCCAAATGGTAGAGCAAAGAAGAGGCTTCCAAGATTTGTCCTCACAAATGTGACCAAGTGCATGCGCGTGCACGTGTGTGCGCACACACACACATACTCACCCACACACAATAAATAAATGTAAGAAGAATGAAAAAGTAAACCTAAACCATCAAGTAGACGGTGACATTGGATAATGAGCAAACAGAGCCTTTGCAAAGGGTCTGTTGTGGTTTACAGTAGCTGGAGCTAAGTAGAGCTCACAATGCAAAACCAGCAAACATAGGGCAGAATCTGAACTCTGGGCAAAGCAAGACCACAGATCTCTAGTGGCTGAAAGCAAGATGAAGACCAGTGAGCCAAGGTCACCTTAAGGCTATCGCTAGAAGAGGAAGCCAAGCTAGAACGAAGGCATGAAAAGATCCAAGTAAGGGGCTGTTGTGCTGGTGTCAACACAGCTGGAGTCATCTGGGAAGAGGGATCCTCAATCCAGAAAATACCTCCATCAGATTGGTCTGTAGGAAAGTATGTGAGGCATTTTTTGATTAATGGTTGATGTGGGAGGGTCCATCCCTGGGCAAGTGGTACCCTGGTTCTATAAAAAGCAAGCTGAGCAAGCTGTGGGAAACAATGCAGTAAGCACTTTCCTTTGTGGTTCCTGTCTCTACCTGAGTTCCTGCCTCGGCTTCCCTTGATGACGGACTGTCGTTGGAACATGTAAATCAAATGAACTCTTTCCTTCTCGAGTCGTGTTTACTCAGACATAGTCTTTACCACAGCAATGGTAGCCAAACTAGGAGAGTTGTCTTTAGGACCCAAACTGGGAGAGTTGTCATTAGGACCCAAACTGGGAGGACACTCAGGCACCAGGAAGACCGATTAAAAAGAGTGTGTTTAGTTGGAGATACCCATTGACTATCGAAGGAGACTTGGATAATCTAAACTACAGAAGCTGAAAATGGGAGACGTGAATTTAGGGCTTACAGCCTGGTAGCTAAAAGCTTGGTCCTGAATAAGAATTCTTGGTACGTGAGATAGAAAAGAGAAATGCAGGCACTTCAATATGTCAGGGTGAAAAGAGAAGGAAAAGCCGAGAATTTGGATATAAGTGAGGAGGCTTTAAATTAGAAAATCGTCAACAGTTGGTAATGTGAAACAAAGTAAAGAAAAACAGGAAATGTTTGGGGTGATATTGAAAGGTCAATTAAAGGCTGAACATTTACTTGGTGTTTACAAGGTGAAGGTCATTGACTATTTTGGCAAAGATAAATACAGAGCAAATATACAACTTTTATTATTTTTTTTACCCTACTTAGCTCCAACTTGTGTTATCTGAAAAGAAGTAGCTGAAAAGACTTGATTGGCATTAGTTATAAAGAGATCTGGAGCTGCTAACCTGAGAAGAGATGAAATGTCAAACGGTTTCTAGGAACTATATAACACGGCATACAGACAATGAGAAACTGGGTTCAACTGCTCTCTGTGGTAAGAATTATTTATCCCTAGTATTGCTAACAGTGATTCATAGATCAAAAGCTGATAACAGGCAGGTCAGAGCAGAGGAAAATCCTAAGACCACAAGAAGGACACAAACATAAAGTTTCTTCCGGTAGTTGATAAGCGGATCTTTGAAGTGGAATTGAGGCCCACGTAAATGAAAGAATTGAGCATTTGTAGGTCAAAGTATAGACTACCAATAATTTGTTATCTTCAAGCTTTCATTAAGATTTGGCTAATCAGAAAACTATTGAATCTCTTGGTAGACTAGTAATGTGATCACCAGTTTAGGTCAACATAAACTATAGATCATTGATCCATCTAAATAATTTCTTGAGATTATTATTGAGACAAAGGCACAGTGGTGTTTGGATTCCCAGTTACTCAAGAAACTGAGATAAGAGGATTACTTGGACCTGCAAGTTTGAGACCAGCATGCTAAAGGGAGACCTCATGCCAAAGGAAAAAAAAAAGTTGTATGTCTACTCTGTATATGGCGATCTGAGCCAACCCTACAAGGTAAGGCATGCACTTGAAAACATCGAGCAACAACACTTTTAATGAGTCTGTTTAGCTTCAACCTGTCCTCTTTGGGATATTCCCCTGTCAGGCCTAGCCTCCTTCCCTCTTCCTCCAAGGTTAATGTTGGCTGGAAGATAACAGGCTATCCTAGGATTTGGAGGGTCCCCATCAGGACCTCTTGTCCCTTGCCAGCCTGGGATGCTACATGACTGTTCTGATCTTGTGTCTCTGGCTAACAACCATGGCTATGGTTTCCAGCTTAAAAAAAAATCTCTTTAACTTGTGATGGCTTCAACTGCTGGTAGCATGTCTCTGTAACTGGGATACCCTGCTTCCAGTTCCTTCCAGTGGCTGGTTCAGTAAAAGGGCCTCTGGCAACCTCTCTTCTCAACCTCTAGGCATTAGGAATTCTACAGAGGCAGAGCCAGGAAACCTCTGACTCCTCCCGGTAGGTCTGACTCACCACGTTTTAGGGAAGTTAGTTGATATATCTCATATCCCTGTCTCTCTCCCGCTGCCTTTTCTAGGAACACAGAAAGCCAGGAATTCTTTCCTTGTCAATCAAGACTAATCACAGCACCTTGCCTGGCAAGTTGCCCCCTCTACCTTGCTCTCACTCGTGTTCTGATCATCTCAGAAAAACAAAAACAGCCTCTTTGTCTCCTCAAACTCACCTGCTGTGGTCCAGGAACTCTCTTCCTTTATCCCCTGGAACTCCAGGCTATAGACACAAGGTGCCTTGTTTCTCTTTCTCAAGAACTCACCTTCTTCCAGGTCCAACGTCTTGGTTCCAATAGGCTCTTTCTCCTCCACCTGGACTTCCCACACCATAAACTCCCCCTTGACAAGATGACTTCTGTGTCCCTTTTCATGAGGTCACAGTGGTCACAGAAAATTAGGAAAACAAGAAGAAAAAGGCCAGGGGATATTTTTAGAAAGAAAATATTGTTGTTTTGTTTTTTTCAAGACAGGATTTCTCTGTGTAGCCCTGGCTGTTTCTGGAACTTGCTTTGTAGACCATGCTGGTCTTGAACTCAGAGAGATCCATCTCTTCCTCCTGAGTCCTGGGGTTAAAGGTGTGTGCCACCACTGACTACTGAAAGTTAATATTGTACTTATTTCCCAGGGACTGAGTATGTAGGGATGGCTTGTCTTCAGTGACCTTACAAGTGATGCTATGGTCTGTCCCAAGGTCACCCTAGCTTATCAGAGAGCTAGTTGGGTGACTCGAGGGGGATGTGGAGGCAGGACAAGAAGTCCCGTTGAGCACCTATGTTGTGGGAACTTTTTTTGAGGAGGTGTGAACAGGGTCTACTCACCCTGGATAAAGTACCACCGCTGGCAGACACAAAGAAAAGGTTCTACCTAAGTGTAGCTTAGTGAACCAATGAGTTTAGCTGGGGTTACGTAGAGAAGTACGATAAATGTGGATGCTAAAAAGAAATTTTACACTAGCTCTGAATTGAGTATAATAAAGGGTTTTTTATTTAGAAGTAAACTCACATATCACAATGCATGAACGGGGAACAGGAACTGAATCCAGCTGCAGGAAGAGAGAGGGACCGCATGCTTTATATGGGCATTTATAGTATAAGAGGCCATGCCCAAGTGGGCCGGTAACTTAAAGGCTAGTGGCTGTAGAATTTCCTACCGCAGTATGACTGGGGGGGTGGGGATTACCTATAAAAACATGAGCAGCTTATGAGTGACTGTACCACTGAAGAAAAGAATTTCTCCCAGCATCCATTAACTGCTCACAAATCTTGACGGGTGCCTTGTATGCCATTCACACCTAGCAACCATTAACTGTCTAAACACTGGGCTAGGGTGGAGGCCTTGTGAGCCCTCCCCTTCTCATGATGGAAAGTTAACGAGCCCAATCTTGTGCAGGTCTCCTGCAAGCAATACCAGCTACTGACAATGACAATTCAAGAGGGCAACAAACTCTTCCTATCCAGAGGATGGAGTCCTACAATCCTCTGAGACAGAGCAACAGCCTTACAGAAAGGGAGGGATGCCGCAATGCACTTGCATGAGCTTGGGCTTCCTGAGAACCCTGAACAGCATGCTAGGAAACTGATTCCTTTTTCCTCACCGAGTACTCCCGCCTGGAGTGAAAGGGGTTCTGCCCCAGTGGTCATTCCGCAAACTGATAGATGCGAAAATCACCTTTATTACCCATTTTTTTTTGGATGTTAGCCTAGCCTTTAATGGTTGAGCCATCTCTCCAGCCCTATTACCCTCAGCTCTCAGTCAAAACACTAACTAGTATGGGAAATGTTCTTTAATGGCTTTCCAGAAAGGAACTTGAGCCTTCAAGGTCCATTTAGGCTTTTCTTGGTGAAGGAATGTCCATGTACAGAGAGCTATGTGCCTGTGACTCATTTTTCAATCATTTCCCCCTAGGTGTATGCTATTACACAGTCTCAGGTTCCAAATGTGATCTGGGGAGTTTGATTTCCTTGCTTTCTGTTTATCTTTTTCTTCTTTTATTTAGTGGGCTAGTTTAATATAATATCAAAAATAGAAAAAAATGAAGGAGACATGCATGTTCTCATGTTCACACATAGAACACGTATGACATTATATGTATATAGATCTGTGTATATTTATACAGCAGATACAGTGTCTTTATAAGATATAGGTATGGCTAGGCATGGTGGCCCACACCTGAAACCCTAGCACTTGTGAAGCTAAAGCAAAAGGATCATGAATTTGAGGCTAGCCTAAGCTACATAGTGAGACATGGTCTCAAAGAGTGAAAATCAATAAAACACAGAAATGTAATTAAGTATGCTTATGAACAGATAAAAAAAATAGGCAAATATTTGTGTAAATAAAAAAGTTCCAAGACTCATTCCTGGTGTAAGCTGGATCCCGCACTTGATAAGCCCAAGGCTTTGTGTCATCGATCTACTGTGTGAACCTCTTCCTTCAGTCTGAAGTCTTCTGCCAACCCCTTTCACCTGCCAAACTCCTAGTTACTCTTCAAGACCCAGCTCCCAAACCTGCCTCTTCACTGTACTTCAAAGCTCCTGGATCTCATGAAAGCGTTTCTTGCATGTCTGCTTTCATTATTTTATATACCTGTCTCCCCTCCCAGACAATAAGCTCTTTGAGTTCAAGAACAGGTTCTCATTCATGTTGTCTGTGCGCCAGACCCTGCCCCCGGGCACATACTACGCACTCAGTAAACATTTTATGAATGAGTAAATGTGGTCCTTAAATAATAACTAAGATTTAGCTGTGAAGGATGTTGAAGGAGTCTCCTAGCCCAGAGTGGGAAGGGACCTTGAGGAAGGTCCCCCTTCCCAAGGCAGATGGAATCTAAGGAACATCAGTCTGCTTTGGGGAGGTGTCTTAAAGATGGAAGACATCTAAGTAGGTAGCATGGAGTCACCTCATGTGAGGGGTTTTTGTGTCTAAACCTTTAGAAGTGGGCATGATAAAGTCATTACTCTTTGACAGGAAGATACAAAAGAGGTCATTGTCCTTTAAAGTTAGTTATGTGGGTAAAGGTTGGGCAGTTGGTTGCTTCACTTGCCACGTGATCTTGGCAGGCCATACCACTTTTCTGGGCCTCAGCTTTATCATGTCTAAGGAGATAGGGGAAAATGAATCCTGGCCACCTTATGTTGTGAAGAGGTTGTGAGAATGTTTACCTGATATGAGCCAGGGTCTGACCAGAACAATTCCATCTATTTTCAAGTATTTCATATTGGAGAAATTCAATGAACAGGACGGGATCTAGAGGAATAGAAAGCCATAAAAATATAGAGAGGAAATCCAGATTTCAACAGCAGTGACTACTAACCCCAGGAGAGAGGAGGGTATGACAGAGATGAGCTGGACTCTTTTGGCTTAAGGAGAACACATCCAACAACACCTGGAAACACTTCAGTGCTGAGCAGGTGCCAACTACAGTAGAGACAAAGGGGAAGCCCCCAGGGCACACTTTGTCTCCTCTCTCCCAGTACCCCAAGCTGTGCATGGCTGTGATGCCTGTAACCCTCAAGTTGTGTTTGGGGATGAAGATGGGTAGATCCCAGACACAGACTGCTTAGCTAGGATAGCAGAAACAGTGAGATTCAAGCTCAGTGAGTCACCCTGTTCATACAATGCCTTCCCCCAACAACAACAAAAACAACAGAAAATGTATAGAGAGATATAGGAAAACATGTGATTTCATCCTCTGGTCTCTCAATGCATAGACACAGACACCTGTACTACACACACACACACACACACACACACACACACACACACACACAAAGAAAAGAAAAGAAAAGAAAAGAAAAGAAAAGAAAAGCAACAGAATATAGAAATAGACCTCAGAACCACACAACTCACCATCACCATCGGCAAGAATTCATTTTGGCCATGAGTCACAGGAAATTTAAAATAACAATGGCTGTCTTAGCTACTTGTCTATTTCTGTGATCAAATGCCATGACCAAGGAAGGCAACTCATAGAAGGAAGAGTTTATATGGGGCTTACAGTTTTAGGTTAGAGACCATGACTGTCATGGGAGGAAGCTTGGCAACACACAGGTAAGCATGGTGCTGGCAGTAGTAGCTGAGAGCTCATTCTAGAGATGGAAGTGTAGGGACAGAGAGCTAACTAGACATGGCATGGGCTTTTGAAACCTTAAAGTTCACGCCCAGTGACACACATTCTCCAATAAGGCCACACCCCCTAATCCTTCCCAAACAGTTTCACCAACTATGAACCAAAGAAGACCATTCTCGTTCAAACCACCACAGTCTCTTAAATAAGATACAGATTTGTGTCTCTGCCACATAAGGATCCCAGACAGAAGACCCCAGCCTTGGGCCTGTCAGAGCCCCTGGTGTCATCCCCTCTATACTCTTTGTTTGTGCTTTTGAGCCCATGGACCAGAATGGGTGCCCCTGTGCTTCAAGGTATGGGATGGGGGAGTGAACAAAGAAAGAAGAAAGGCGCTAGATGCAGTTTGAACAAGCAATACATTTTGAGCAGTGGCTTATAACTCACTAAGGTATTATAAAGCCATAATTGGAGATAATTTCCAGAAAATGGAATTAAGTAGAAGATACCTGAGCAAGCCATGTACCAAAAACATTTCTCCATAAAAAATTGATTCGAATATATATGTGTGTGTGTGTGTGTGTGTCAGAAATTCAAATCCACCGTCATAAGGAAAGTTTCTAG
Organism: Microtus pennsylvanicus; assembly: GCF_037038515.1. Lineage (NCBI taxonomy): Eukaryota > Metazoa > Chordata > Mammalia > Rodentia > Cricetidae > Microtus > Microtus pennsylvanicus. The sequence goes on from NC_134591.1 coordinate 36,999,676, forward strand.
TAACTGCCTACTTCTGTTTCATCCTTCAGATAGATGTTAGTTACATGGCTATCCAAACTGCAAATGACCAGGCAATGTTTTTCTCTCTGTTAGAGGCAGTCATTTCACCTGAGGGGGGAAAAAAGTTCATTACTTGAAAAGTTGAGAACAGACAGAGGCATCTCGGGGCACAGCTAAGAAGCCCAGTGCCAGACTCTAGGATCAGTCCTCAGCACCAAAACTGAAGGGTGAACCCTCGGTATTTAAGGACAGTCAGAGTTCCTCGACCACATGACCGTTGCTGCTGTCACCACCGATGGTTATTACCGACTGTGAGCCCTCTCATTCAGTAGGGAAGTCTTCCGTAGTCCTGCGCAGTGATGACAAGTCGGTGCCTGGCCCCACGAGGTCTGTGAATCCTGCGTTGTCTTTCGATTGTCTTATCAGTAAGATGGGGCTACTAACAGCGTCTTCTTCATGGTGTTTTTGTAAGGACTGATGAGGGTGAGAGTTCGGAGGGGTCACAGACCCATCTGTTTCACAGGAAAAGCTCATTGACACTGCTGGCTGTGGCCATCAGCTGAGACCTGAGGAAACCTGTAAAAGAGAGAGGCAGTGTGGAAGGATGCTGCTCTTAGCTATGTCTGTTCTGATGCCGGAGTAGGCACTAAATCTGAAGCTTCTTCATAGTAGCAGCAAGACCAGAGCCAGGGCTGGAGAGAGGCCTTGGTGCTTAAGAGCACTTGCTGCAGTTTGAGGGAACCAAGTTCGATTCCCAGCACCCACATCAGGTGGCTGACAACTGCCTGTAACTCCAGCTCCAGGAGATCCCATGCTCTCCTCTAGCCTCCAGGGGACCTTCATATAGGTGACATATATACACAGATGCACATATGTGTAAATAAGAATAAATCTTAGGGAAAAAAGACCGGAGTGAGAAGCACAATGCTAACCATCAGTGAGGAACAATGAAGAATGACCTAGAAGTTTGGAGGAAGCTAACTGAGAGACACTGAAAGGGTTGGAATAGACGTAGAGTTGTGCACAGGGCTTGGTGGGCCCCCACGTTCATTCACTGGCTCTTAGATCAATGAATGATCAAAAGAACAAGGACGGTGAACTTAAAGAACTTCTTCATTATGACATAAACTTATTTTTATCCTGTTGTTAATACTTCAGAGGCAGAACGGGTTTTTTTATCGGTAAGAAATTACATTTAAGTCGAATGCATAGTCTCATTAAAATTGCATGGCTATTTTTTCCACCTCCGGCATACTATGATTACTCTCTCTTTTTTTTTCACACCAATTAAACACCCACCATGTGCTAAGTGGTAAGCAGAGCATGTGGATAGACAGGGTTGGCTCTCACAGCGCTGGGCAGAAAACTCAAGGACAATCTCAAGGGGAAAGGTGAAGAACTTGAGGTTTTAGTATTAATCTTACTGACGTACTACTTCCAGGGAGAGCTGGAAAGGTTTCTAAGTTGGAAATATCAAAGCAGAATTACAACTGCATCTACTGAAGGAGAAAGCGGACGGCTTGTCTAGGGTCCTTCCTTATCTCCAAGGACCGTTGCACACGTAAACAAGAGGTCTCTGGCCCTAGGACCTGGCTACAAAATACCTATAAATCATGTGTTGCTCCCTGTGAGTACTGACTGCGGATCTCTGAAAACACTTGCTGCTCTTGCTGCTCTCTAGAATATGTTCATTTACTCCTGGATAAATTCCTTAATTCAACAAATGTGTATTAATTTCCCCCTTGCCGCTTAGAAGTAAGGTATTGAAGGGCAAAAAACCAACTTGTTTTCCCCTTAAGCAAGAGACTGCAGTTTAGGAAGATAGCTGTGGCTGAGACAAGCAACAGAGAATAAAAAGGTGATGGCCATCCGAGCCTACGCCACATCAGCCGTACCCAGTTCCCAAGGGGGAAGCTATTCTAGCTGAATCTTCCAAACTCAGAGGGCCTAAGCGGTCAGGTGGAGCAACTGGGCTGAGACAGGTCAGGGGAGGATCTGGGGGAGACCCAGACATTGGAGGAGCTGGGCTGGGCACAGGATGGAGCTTCACACTGGAGGGAGGACAGGGAAGAAAATCAGGAAGTATGTCTGGATCTGGGCTCAAAAGCACTTGTATGGTTAAGATTTTCTGTGTTATCCTCAGAAACAACAAAACACATAGCATCCTGTTCAACATTAGAGGGATGAAATGACATTCAGATTAAACGAGATAATTCAAAAGTGACTCCAATTGCATCTTTGACATCCTCAGGTTGCCTTTATATATCTCCTTCCTTGAGAGTGGCCAGGCAGGAGCAGTTCTGCCTAGTCAGTGCTGTGGGCTAAGGGTAAGGATGCCAACATTAAGATACCCACATGTGCAGGAGGTGGTTTACTGAAGAAATGAGTCTAACTAGGCTCACCAAACCCAGGAATACTGAAGTTGGGAATCTGGGGTCAAAGGTAACCTGAAACAGGCCAGGGAAAACTAGACTGACAAATGGCAGCGTAAGGAAGGCCCTTTGTGCTTGTTCTAGAGGCTTCCGTCTCATGAGATTAATGTAGTTAGCAAGAGGTTACACAAGCACTTAAAAAGCCTTGACCCGGTGCTCCAATGTAGGTCTCTGTCTCTGTCTCCTTTCATCGCTTGCTGAAGGTTAATATCCAGGAGGATGCGTATATGTTTTTCTTTGGGTTCACCTTCTTATTTAGCTTCTCTAGGATCACAAATTATAGGCTCAATGTCCTTTATTTATGGCTAGAAACCAAATATGAGTGAGTACATCCCATGTTCCTCTTTTTGGGTCTAGGATACCTCACTCAGGATAGTGTTTTCTCTTTCCGTCCATTTGCATGCAAAATTCAAGAAGTCCTTGTTTTTTACTGCTGAGTAGTACTCTAATATGTATATATTCCATACTTTCTTCATCCATTCTTCCATTGAAGGGCATCTAGGTTGTTTCCAGGTTCTGGCTATTACAAACAGTGCTGCTATGAACATAGTTGAGCATATACTATCTCAAGGTCCAAATCAGGAGCAGAAGGAGAGAGAGAACGAGCAAGGAACTCAGGACCGCGAGGGGCGCACCCACACACTGAGACATGGGGTTGTTCTATCGGGAACTTACCAAGGCCAGCTGGCCTGGGTCTGAAAAAGCCTGGGATAAAACCGGACTCGTTGAACATAGCGGACAATGAGGACTACTGAGAACTCAAGAACAGTGGCAATGGGTTTTTGATCCTACCGCACGTATGGCTTTGTGGGAGCCTAGGCTGTTTGAATGTTCATCTTACTAGACCTGGAAGGAGGTGGGAGGTCCTTGGACTCCCACAGAGCAGGGAACCGGGTCTGCTCTTCGGGCTGATGAGAGAGGGGGACTTGATTGGGGGAGGGGGAAGGATATGGGAGGCGGTGGCAGGGAAGAGACAGAAATCTTTAATAAATAAATAAATAATAAAAAAAAACTCAAAAAAAAAAGCCTTGACCCCTGGTCAGAGTACAATGCTCTGTATATACAGCCCTTACAGTAAAGAATCTAGTATTCTCCAGCGTTGTGGGACAGCAGCGCAAAAGGAACATTGTTCTGGAAGCACCCTGTGAGGTGTCGCCTTTGTGGAAAATTCCTCACCTGGAGTTATGCGTTTTTACAGCAGGTCACTCAGTGTCCAGCCTGGGCACTAAGCAGTAGGCTGCACCAGACAGGGCGTGAGCCTGTGGTGTATGTTTGCCGGTGTGAAGCAATGTCACTGGTGTGCGTGCAGAGCGAAGAACTTTAAAACTGTAATCTGGTTTTCTCACTTGCTACTAAGTCATCCGTTAATAATTCAAGTTCAAGAGTCAGGTGGTGGTGGTGCACGCCTTTAATCCCAGCGCTCCACTCAGGAGGCAAAGGCAGGCAAGTCTCTGAATTCAAGGCCAACCTGGTCTACAGAGTGAGTTCCAGGATAGCCAGGGCTACACAGGGAAACCTTGTATCAAAAACAAATAATAATATTAACTTTATAAAAATTATTATTATTCATGTTTAACTCATCCAGGTGACATTGATAAAACATAAAACTTACACCATTAGTGTTTCTTGTTGCAGGATATTTACAAACTCTGTGAAGATGTGTTGTTGCTGTGATTGGTGTAATAAAGAGCTGAATGGCCAATGGCTAGGCAGGAGAGGATAGGCGGGGCTTCCAGGCAGAGAAAGAACTCTGGGAAGAAAGGCGGGTTTTGACAGAAAGATTCAAGGGAAGCAAGACATGCAGTATGGAGATGAGGTAATGAGCCATGTGACAGAACATAGATTAAAAAATATGAGTTAATTTAAGTTATAAGAGCTAGTTGGTAACAAGCTAAGCTAAGGCCAGGCTTTTTATTAGTAACAAACATCCATGGCATTATTTGCGGGCTGCCAGTTCAGATGAGAAGGGACTACTACAGTTTCTAATCCTTGAGGCTGTTTGTGGTTAAGTCCCTGAGTCTGACTCTACATGGGGGGTAGCCTCATGGCTTCACTTTTATAACTGTTTCTTCTTTTGGAAAAATGGATTTTATCACAATAGTTTGTGCTATCCCAAGGCAGGATGGCACTGTCATTTAGAGAGATGACCTGGCTTTAACTAAAGACAATTTCATATTTTCCTACTGAAAATCTGGGCAAAGCTCAAGCTTGCTAAACCACAGTTTCCTAATCTGAAAAATGATGATGATTTCTATCCAGTAATAGATTCTTTTCAAGGAGAAAATGAAGTTCATTGTAATCACTTAGCACAATGCCAACACCCAGCGAGGGTGCTGGAAGCTAGCTGCCATTATGACGCCGCACAGGCTATTTAGAGACCACATAAGATCATCCTGCACTAGAACTGAGTACCCACTCCCCAAATGCTAGGCCTGGTATCTCACACACAGTCTCTATTTCCTGATACAGCATTGACTGTGAGCTCCTCTGTTTCATCCTTCTTTGCTGTTGCAGCCTGCAGGTGGCCTTACCCCCTTTGTGTGCTCCACGTCTCGCCTCCCTACCCAGTGAGCACTGTGCTTCTCTGCATAGCGCCATCCCTCCTCTATGGTTCTTTGGACTTGATTTTCTGATAATTCTATTGCTGTGGAATAATGCTTTTGTGCACTGTAAAGATTTGTCACTTGTATTGGTTTAATAAAACTCTGATTGGCCAAGTAGCCAGGCAGGAAGTATAGGCGGGGTGATCAGACCAGAAGAATTCTGGAAAGAGGAAAGGCAGAGATGCAGTCACCAGCCAGATGCAAAGAAAGCAAGATGAGAATGCCTTACTGAGAAAAGGTACCAAGTCACATGGCAAAACATAGACAAGAATTATGGGTTAATTTAAATTGTAAGAGCTAGTTACAATAGGCCAGCCAGTTTATAATTAATGTAAGCCTCTGTGTGTTCCTTTGGGACTGAACATCTGTGGGACTGGACAGGACAGAGACTTTCGTCTACATTATATCACTCTGTTGCCCATTTTTAGAAAACATTGAGGCATTGGTGAAATGGAAATAATTATGCACCTTTCATCATCTAGTCAAGAGGTCACCAAGACCATGGAAAGATAGCTTAATTTTGAATGAGAAATGCCCCCCAATAGCACCATCTATTGGAACACTTTGGTCTTTGGTATGGCACTGCTGTAAGAGGTTATGGAGCCTTTAATAAGTACTGCCAATACTTTAATCAGCTGTAAGAGACACCAGACAGTTCTGTACCACAAATGCCAGACAGGAACAAACAGACCAGCTATGCCAGGATGTGACCAACACCCAGCCTTCTCAGGTTCCCCCCAAAGACGATGGCCACAAATAAGCAGGAAGCAGTTTTGAGAATCCACCACCCCAATTTCTTTAACCTGTGGTGCCTAACCTCCTACCTTTTTATTACAAAAAAAAGAGATGGGAATGTAATGATCTGTTCTATCTCTTTAAGAGACAAGCCACGTCCACTCCCCCCTGCTGAGACAGGCTGATCTTCAGCTTCCAGCCTGAATTCTCTCTCTTTTCCATCTCCCTCTCCCCACTTCTCCCCCTCCCCTTTCTGTCTCTCCCTTCTCTTTCCCTTCTCTCTCTCTGCTCTTCTCCCCTTCTCCCTTTTCTCTCCATAACCTACTGAATAAATATCCAACCTCAAAAAAAAGTCCAGCCTTGTTGAAGGAGTGTACCTGGGGGTGGGTTTTCAGGGTTTATAACTTACCCTGCTTTCTGCTTGCTGTCTCTACTTTTCATTACAGGTGAGAAGTGATCTCGCAGCTTCCTGCATCTGCTGCCTGCTGCCATGATTTCCCCACCATTTAGAACCACAGTCATTCAGGCATGGTCATGTCTGCCTTCAGTTCCAGCACTTGGGAGGCCAAGACAGGTGGATCTCTGCGAGTTTGAGGCCAGTGTGACCAACATAGTGAGTTCCAAGACAGCCAGGGCTACATGAATATCCTGCCTCTATAAAATAAATTAAAGCCGGGCGGTGGTGGTGCACGCCTTTAATCCCAGCACTCAGGAGGCAGAGGCAGGCCGATCTCTGTGAGTTCGAGGCCAGCCTGGTCTAGTTCCAGGACAGGAACCAAAAAAGCTATGGAGAAACCGTGTCTCAAAAATCAAAATAAATAAATAAATAAATAAATAAATATTTAAAATAAATAAAAAATACTACAGCTGTCTGAAACTGTCAGACAACATGAAGTTTCTACCTTAAGTTGCTTTTGATCAGAGTTTTATCATAACCACAGAAAAGTGACTAATATAGAACCTCTCTGGCTCTAAGTCATGATTAGGTTATTAGTATTAATATTTATTACATGAACATGAGGATTCTGGCTATAACTCTGAATATGGTCTATTTATTTGTCTGTCTGTATCTATCTATCTATCTATCTATCTATCTATCTATCTATCTATCTATTTTGAGAAGGGTCTCACTATGAAGCCGTGGTTGTTCTGGAACTCCCTATGTAGACCAGGATGGCCTTAAACTCACAGAGATCAGCCAGTCTCTGCCTAGCAAGTGCTGGGCTGCAATTAAAGGCATGTGCTACCATGCCCATGTTTTTAAACTTTGCGGGGGAGGGGGTGACTGGCTATGTTTTATTTTAAGCAAAAACCTACTTTATATTTTGATGTAGAAATTTTGATTTTGTGTTAATTGCTTTCTGTTGCTGTGATAAGACACCACGATCAAGGCAACTTATGAAAAAAAGTATTTAATTGGGTTTATGGTTCCAGAGGGTTAGAGTCTGTGATCATAGAATGAAGAGACACGCAGTGAAGGCATGGCAGGAAGAAGCCAAGCGGTAGCTGAGACCTCAAGTCTCACCCACCAGCAAGAGGCAGAGGGCCCATGGGGAGGAGGGGAAAAGGGGCAGAGGATGGTGGGCTTTTGAAAATTCAAAGCTGACCCTCAACAACACATCTCCTCCAACAAGGCCACACCTTCTACATCCTTTCCAAAGAGTTCCACCAACTGGGGACCACAAATTTAAATATATTAGCCTTTAAAAAATATTTGTATACATTTGAGCTGCTACTCAGTTCAGACAATGAATCTGTCAGGAAAAGAGTCCTTGTCTTAAATCCATCTGTGGGGAACTACAGTGAAACTGTGAAAATGTCACTTCCCACTTAAAGTCCTTCAGCAGCTCCTGAGGAAGCGGTGAGCCTTTATCTTCAGCATCATCTAGAAACTCCTCAAACTTCTAGCTGCGTTCTTCACACTGTATGCTGTTAACATTTTTCAGAATGTTTTTCTCTCTTACTGGATGGTTAGCTCTTTTCTCATCCACCCCTTCTCTCCATGACAACCTTTTATCCTTGGTTCTTCTGTTGCCAAGTCTTCTTGAAAGCCTTCTGTAGTCTTCCTTCTAAGGTAGAGTAAACCCCCTTTCCACGGTACCAGGTTCCTAGTAGCTTCTCTAGGCCTTTCCACACCTCTTCATTAACTTGACAATTAATTTCTGAAGATGTACTGTGTTCCAGGTACTGTGTTAGGTACTGAGAATGAGTTGACAAAGTCCGCTAAATTCCTTGCCTTTTCAGAACATTTGCAAACGAAGGAGCCAAATTCTCACTGGGTTAATTAGTACAGAAACAACAGAAATCTGGTGGGACGGAATGTCTAGAGAAGGGGAAATAAGAAGCAGGACCCCCAAATCGGATGGTTAGGGAAGACCTCTTTGTCTACCTGTGCACAGACCAGAAGAGGTGATGGGAAGTGACCATTTTTCAGTGAGTTTCTTGGATCTGCATGCCTGGGGGTAAGAATCGAACTTTGTTTTTGCTGTGGATTGTACTTTTGAATCTGTTCAGCCAGCAGCCTTGCCAGGTACAGGTAGTTTCCCTTTGAAGGAAAAGAAAACCTGGCTTTCGGTCCAGTATTTTACAAATCTCTCCTCCGGTAAAGAGTATTTTTGTTTGCATCTCATTAAGAAAGATTGGGGTCCGTATCTAAGGTTGAAGTTTCTCTCATTCAGTGTGACATGAAGGTGGCACCTGGCCCTCTTCACACTGTGGCGTGGGAAGCAAGCCTTGCAGGCTACAGGCTCTCCCTCTGCCTCCTGCAGTTGCTGTGAGCAATAAACTCCTTCCTCGTTAAGCCAGGAGTCTCCTGTATTTGGCCAGTATTCGTGAAGGTGTGGGAAGCTGGCTTTGTTGGCTTGTAAACGGGGTAAAGTCCTAGATCTTTTCTGGTTATGACAACAGGCTTTCAAAAACGGAACATTTGAGGCAGTAAATAGCAGAGAGAGAGGCTCCAAGGTACTTTCTGTGATTCTCTCTCTCTATCTCTGTGTGTGTGTGTGTGTCCGTCTCTCTCTGTCTGTCTCTGTCTCTGTGTGTGTGTGTCTGTCTCTGTCTCTATCTCTCTGTCTGTCTGTCTGTCTCTGTCTCTATCTCTCTGTCTGTCTGTCTCTGTCTCTCTCTCTCTCTGTCTCTCTCTCTCTCTCTCTCTCTCTCTCTGTGTGTGTGTCTCCCCTCTCTCTTCCTATTTCTGAGAAATACACAGTAAGAGTGGCAGGAGAAGGGAGAACCCAGAGACTTGAGTTTCCATCTCAGCTCTGCGGCCTACTAGCTGGAAACTGGGTCAACGTCAGTAAACCTTTGGAGCTTCAGTTTCCTCTGTTTAAAGCCCCGATGGTCTTGTTTTCTCTGTTTTGATGTCAAATGATAGGGCAGAGGATGCATATTAAGTGCTCACAAATGATATGCTGTTTGCCATGGTGGGACCTCAGACGCTCCTGCCTGCCACCACTGCTCCATCTTTACTGGTCCCTAGACAGATGATTTTGCCATCCAATAGAAAGCGAGGAATGTCTATGCTCCAAGATTAAGTGTTTCTTCTGCACAGTGAGCCACACTTGCTGAGATCTGCTGCCATGTAGATCTTAAGAAGCAAGCACTCACTTCTATGCTTGGAGACTCAGTTCTGTTTCATGAGTTTGCCGCTCAATGCCGTTGTGGCCAGGTATTGTTTTGAATGTGAGGCCTCACTGTAACCTTAGCACATGCAAAGGGGACTCGTGGTGACTTGGAGATGCCGCATCTCATTTGTGGAAATCTGAACAAGTGATTCCCATGAGAGTTCAGCAGAGGTCTTTGGAGGGAGCCTCCTGGCCAATGAGCTCCAAGAAATGGCTTTGCACCTCCTCAGTACAGATGAGGGGCCAGCTGGATGAGAACTTCTGGTTCTATCAGTTTCCCTCTAAGGATAGAACTGTAGGTGAAGCTTCTTGCTCCTCCCTCTCCTCATTCCCTTGTTCTTTCACTCCTTCTTTTTACTTAATTTGAGGCAGGATTTCTCCCAGCCTCGGCTGGGCTAGAAATCACATATTTTAGGGTGAACCTCAAATCATCCTGCTCTACCTCGCTGGGGTCACAAGCATGTGGCCCCGCCATGCCCAGTTTATGTGGTACTGGGCTTGAGTCCAGAGCTTCAGCTATGTTAGGCAAGTACTAAACCAACCCAGCCACATTCCTGTCTTCCCACCTTCCATAACCTTTTCTCATATTTTCTTCCTTTTTTTGGGAGGGGTAATATCTTGGGGGTAACATTTCCTGGGGTTTGGCTCTGTGTATGAACCTCTCCTGGGCTCTGTCACAGTAAGCAAGGCAGTCACAATTCCTGGCAGGTGGCTAATCATGCACACTTGGAGAAACAATGAGAAAAAATGTTTGCTGGCGGACACGCATGAAGTAGCATGTTGCCTGTTATTGCTCTGGAGAGGTGGTGAAGCAGTTCCAACCTGGTGACGAGTAAACACTACTGGGACCCTCTGGAGAGGAGATAAAGCCACCAGACAAAGCCCACGGGGATCTACATTCTTCTCCAAACAGGTATGGCCCTCTTATATCTTTTTCTTTCTTTTTCATTATTTAAAACAGCTACACAGCTAACGGTATCTTCTTTGTAGAGATGGAACGAAAGGACTTTGATCCTTCGTGTTACAGCAGGACGGAAGGGAAGAACATCTCCCCCGAATCTGAAACAACAACATCCTGAGGTTAATCGGGATTGGGGTGGTGTTCCGTCAGGACACGGATTCTGTGCATTTCCCTCGTGCTTCCTTCCAGTTGCCTTTCTGAGCTTACCTGTGCTATTTCCTCCCTCACATCTCCTATGGGCTGTGCTATGGGACCACATGTGCCTGAACACAGAAACTCTAGGTTGTACAGTTTACATTGTGTAGATACAGAAACACAGGCTCAGAGAAATTATGCTTTGCACGGGTGACTTGTGTAGTAAAAATAGCCCTTGGGATTCAAATCCATGTTTTGATTCATACACTTGATATATAGAGGTGCATTCACACATATCACATACACACACAATACATGTATATATTGTATGACTAAATATACACATATAAAAATGTACAGAGATGCATATCTGTGATCTAGTGTCACCCATACCTGCATTGTACGTTCATACATACAACTATGTGTTCTCTGATATTTTATATACATATATAGGAAATGATGGTTACCATGCCCCGCCCCCATCATTGCTGCGGTTGTAGTAGTTTTGATGCAAGGTCTTGCTATGCAGATTACTGCTATCTGTTCCTGGAGTAGTAGAATTAAAGGTATATGACATGCCACCACACCTGGCCCCCTCCTGGCATATCATAACAAAATGTTTGAGAATAAAGATTTGTTCCAACAAACATTTTGCTACAGATGTCATTGACTGACTACCTTGATGTCACCTGCCCATCTTGTTCTAATCTGTTGCCTTGTCAGAAAATGATTCTTAAGGCTGATGTGGGGTCAATACATAAATGACTTCTCTAATAAAGACTGAAAACATCGAGGAGCAGTTGCTTATTAAGTGATACACTTTGATGGATATGTATGTGTACTGGTTTGTTTTTGATTTGTCTATTGTCAATGTGTCACAAACCTAAATGCTCCTGGGAAGAGGAAATCTTAATCGAAAAAGAATTTTCAAAGAAAAATGCCTTCATTAGACTGGCCTGCAGACAAGTCTATGGAGGTGTTTCTTTGATTAATGATTGATTGATAAGGAAGGAGCGGGGCTACCCCTGGGAAGGTGGCCCTACGGTATATTCAAAACAAACTAAGGGCTGGCTCAGTGGTTAAGGGCACTGGGTGCTCTTCCAGAAGATCCAGGTTCAATTCCCAACACTCATGTGGCAGCTCACAACTGTCTGTAACTCCAGTTCCAGGGGTCCGGACACCCACGGCAAAATACCAATGCACATAATACACAAAAACAAATAAATAAACACATTAAGAAAAGCAAGCTAAGCTGAGCAGTGGTGGCATACACCTTTAATCCCAACATTTGGGAGGCAGAGACGGGTGATCTCTATAAGTTTGAGGCTAGCCTGGTCTACAGTGAGTTATAGGACAGCCAAAGCTACACAGAGAAACCCTGTCTCAAAACTCCCTCCCCTAAAAAAGCAAACTGAGGATACCATGGGGAACAAACAAGTAAGCAGCTCGCCTTTATGGCTTCTGCTTTGGTTTCTGCCTCTCGGTTCCTGTCTTGGCTTACCACAATGGACTGTGACTTTAGATATGGAAGCCACATAAATCCTTTCCTCTTCAGATTGCTTCGGATTGTGGAGTTCATTGCAGCACTAGACATGCAATGAAGACAATGTGTATACACGCATGTTCTCTCTGCCATCAAATTACGAGTTTAGAAACAGATTTGATATTTGAAGACCTGAGACTTAGGGTGCACCTGACACTTCCATTTAAAACTTTTTTTTTACCTTGAGCAAATAACTATTGGGTTTCTCCTGCTGCTTAGATAAGAACAGTCTCACGTTCTTTCCTGCATCTTGCTAACCTACTGAGCTAAATGTTAGAACTTAAGAGAACAAAAGTCATCCTCTCTGTAGCTTCCTTGTAACTAGCACTGGTACCTAAGACTCGCAGGGATGAGAGTGTAATATGCATATCCCAGGACTCAACAGCAGCTTAAAACACACAGCCCCTTGACCCCAGGTCCCAGAACATACTATGTGTCTATGTAGATGGTATAGAGGGGACAGGATCCTGCACTCAAGAAGCCCACCCTAGTAAAACAAGCATCATAAATATCACAGTAAGTGATGGTCTTGCCAAGACTGGGAGGTGACTATCATGACAGCCACATAATGAAAGTATATGCTAAAATGACAAAAACCATACAAATTGGGGGATTTGGAGTTAGAGAACTGATTCCAGTGAGGTAAGATGGGTCTAAGGGTGCTTCTAAGAGAAGTCACCCACATATGTATTCTTGTGCTCGAGGGAGGTGGTAAAAGGGGTAGAGGACACTAGAGGTTGCCCTTGGGTGCTGTCCTCAATATCTCTACGTTGTAGGAGGCCACTTGTTTGTTTCCTGAAATAATCACACAGAAACCATATTATTTGCAATATTGTTTGGTCAATAGCTTAGGTGTATTTCTGGTTAACTCATATCTTAATTTAACCCATCTCCATTAATCCGTGTATTGCCACGTGGCCGTGGCTTACCAGCAAAGTGTCAACATGTCTGTCTCTGGTGGTGGCTCCATGGCTTCTCCTTGACTCTGCCTCCTTTCTCCCAGCATTCAGTTTAGTTTTCCCTGCCTAGCTCAATTCGACCCTATCACAGGCCTAAGACAGTTTCTATTAACCAGTGGTATTCACAGCATACAGAGGGGAATCCCACATCAACTCTCCACTTAATTTTTTGTAACAGGGTCTCTCCCTGAGCCCAGAGTTGATTGGCTATGCTGGATCCACCTATCTCTGCCATCCCCTCACCACACCTTGTTACAAAGAAACACCACAACACCTGGTTTTTGCTTGGGTACTGAACATCTAAACTGGGGTCCTCATGCTTGCACCTAGGAGACAACTTACTGAGTTCTCTCTTTAGCCCAGAAGGTCAGTTCTTAATACTGAGTTTTTATAACCAAAGAGAAGCTGGAAGATGTTACCATCAAGTAAAACAAACACTAAATATGATCTCTTTTTCCTGCATTGCCTCTGGTAGTTAGTCCTAGGCAAGTCCTATAACCGGCTGTCTGTTACTTTTCCATTGCTGAGATAAGACACCATGACCAAGACAACTTAGAAAAGAAAACATTTAATTGGGGGCTCATAGTTCCAGAGAGTTAGAGTAGTGGTGGAGAGCCTGGCGCTGGATCAGTAGCCAAGAGCTCACATCTTGAGACACAAGCTTGAGGCAGAGAGAGAGAGAGAGAGAGAGAGAGAGAGAGAGAGAGAGAGAGAGAGAGAGAGACACAGAGAGAGAGATACACAGAGAGAGAGATACACAGAGAGAGAGAGATACAGAGAGAGAACTGGGAATGGCTTCACCTCCTCCAACAAGGCTACACCTTCTAATCGTTTCCAAATAGTTGATAGAATTGGGGACCAAGTATTCAAACATAGGAGCATGGGGGGGCATTCTCATTTAAACCACCATATCTGCCTACCCATGGCTCTAATTTCTAGAACCCTAGGAGCAAATTCAGTCTGTGAAAAAGACAATGGATGCTTTACACACAGACACTTGGATCAGCCCTCCAGCACACACAATGCCACCCACTTGTTTCCATACGATGGTTCTCAGAGAGCCGCATTTAGGAGGCAGGAGCAACAGGAAAGTTAGCCGTGCCTAGCCATATTTAGGAAGGCAGGTGAGTGCTAAGGACTCTGCTTCTGCTTTCTTTTCGTTTTTATTTTTGCTTGTAATGGAGTCAGAGGGATTTCCATAGAGAGACAGACAGAACCCTGTGGGAGGTCAGAGCAAAGGCCTGAAAGTAATACTTGCACTTAAACTCTGGGTCGTCGCTCATCTCTGGGTGACCTTCAGCTATTTGTTGCAATTCCCTAAGCCTCAGTGTTTGTTACCTAAAATTCGGTATTAAGATACTATCTCCTACGGATGTCCTGAGATTAAAGGATAATGAGTCACACAGACTGAAGGTAGACCTCAGAGTACGGTGCTGGGCACACAATAGCTGGTTACAAACCAAGTCCGCTGCGCCCACGAGGTCGAGCTATTGTTACTAATAACATCGAGGAGAGAGAGTTAGGCTCAAAAGGCAGTTGCCTCCTTCCCAGATCTCTGTCAGGCGGAAAGTCACAGTTCTCGAACTTAAAAGGGACTTTGGGTGGTGGGTGGGTGGAACCTGTAACGCGTGAGACCAGAGATCGCCTGAGTGGGCCGAGGTGGGGAGAATGGCAAAAGAATGCCTGACCAGCCATGAGAAGGTCCCAGTAGTCTTCTTCCCAGGTCAGGCGGGTCCTGTGGAAGCCAGGTCCCCAGCGTCCCGGGCCCCCAGCGTCCCAGGGCGTCGCCCCGTGCTTGCGAGGGAGAGGAGGGGCGGGCGCGGGACTTTCCCCGCCTCCCTCCTCTTTCCATAAATCACCGCAGCCGCGGCGGCAGCAGAGCCGGGAAGTGTACGGAGTCGGAGCGCAGCGTGGTGGCACCAGACACCTCCCTTTCCCCCCGCTGCTTTCTTTCCTTTCTCTTCTCTCACTTGGATCTTTTAAACCTCCCTCTCCTTCCTCGCCCGGAGTCCGCCCCTGCCGCGCCTTCGCGCAAGCACTGGTGGCGCCGCCGCCTTCTCCCGGCTGCGCCGAGACTCGGGGAAGCGAAGGCGGCGCTGCTCAGCCTGTGCTCCCAGCCGGCCCGGCCTGTGGGCGACGCGGTCTCGGAGCCGCCGCCGCCGGGCGATGGTGGCCGCCCGCGCGCCCGCGCTGCAGCCGGGCGCCCCCTAAGTTTGCCAGCCACCGCCGCCGCGCCGCGGAGCCGGGAGCGCAGGAGACGGGAAAGTTTGGCGGGCTGCGCCTCCCACGGCCAGCGCCTGGAGCCGGTCGGCGGGGAGTGGCCGGAGGCGGCATGGCCCGCGAGCCCAAGGAAGAGGAGACCGTGAGGCCGACTGCTCTGGTCCGCCGCTGTCCCCGCTGCCCTGACTGGTCTGGGGCCCCGCGGCCACCCGTCTGGCTGCTCTGCGTAGTGGCATGCTGGATCCTGGGAGCCGTGGCCGACGCCGATTTCTCCATCCTGGACGAGGCACAAGTGTTGGCGAGTCAGATGCGGAGGCTGGCGGCCGAGGAGCTGGGGGTGGTCACCATGCAGGTAAGGGACCCTCTTGCGCCGCCCCACTTGCAGCGCTCTCCGGCTGCACTGAGCCTCTGGGCTGCAATGAGTTCTCTTGCAGGCTGCGGGACCCTTCGTCTCTTGCACTCCTTCACATCGAATCCTCTCTGTCCCGTGTACTCATCTACCGCTGCCCTCCTCTGCAGAGCTCACCCACTTTGCCTAGCACAGCCCCCACTCCGTAGCCCTGGCCCCATTATGTAGGCAAGGGATTCTCCGCTCTACCCGCAGCTCCTTCCCCAGTTTGCACTCTCTCCCTTCGCAGATTTGTTTTCACCCGGCATTCCTGCAAACTCCTTTTCCCTCTTTGTGTCCCCATCCCAGGGCAGAGCGTCCCGCCCGACTCCAGGCATTCTCCAAGGCCCCACCACTCCGCCCCCCTAGAAACCTTCCAGCGTCCTAGAGGTCCCTGGTGCAGGAGTTGGCCAGGGAGGGAAGGCAGAGCGTCCGCCGAGCCGCAGGACGGCCAGGGTCCGGGCTGCCTAGCAGCCGGGGTTTGCACTCCCTACCCCGCCGCTTTGGGGGAGGGGACGGGCTGGCCTGGAAGATCCCCAGCTCCAGTCCCTGTGGGGACTCTTTTTGTTGCTTACCGTTCTTGCGGCCCTCGGTCGCGTGCTGTCTGCTGTGTAATTTTTGGTTTGTGTGTGCCTTTGCTGGGAGGGGGAAGGACAAGGTGAAGGGCTTCCATTTTTCCCAGCGTGTTTACCGGTTCGGCCTTTCCAAGGTTGTAGATTAATTGCCTTCGGCTGATAAGGATTTCTGACAATGCTACTAATAACCCACAGTTGTAAAAATTGCTAGACAGCAACCACCTGGAGATCCTATCGCGCCGTTATTCTCATCTTGGCGGAGAAGGCCCACTCCTTTAAGAACTGATGAGATGACATTCTGAGTACGAAACCAGCGAAACAGACTAGTTCTGTGGACTCTGCATTTCTGCAGTAATGGTGTCGGGATTGGTCTTCGAAAGACCGAAGTTTTCAGGAATGTGGTCTCAATAGGTTTCTGATTTCTAACCTAGACTGACCATTCCACCTCCCACGGGCGAGGTGTTTTTGCGTCTCTTTGGGATTCAGGTTTCTGACGGCTTTCTTTTTAAAACCTCCTCCCTCCCTGGCCCCCTAAAAGGTTGCAGTTTGCTTAAAGCAAGTTCCACAGCTCTTCTCCACGCTGGCTTTTCTAAGGTGGTGTGATAATTGCTGGGAGGTAAATTTTCACTTACTTGCAGAAACCCGGGCCTGACATTCAATGGAGTGGGATTTTCTTTATTTCCACCATAACAGCTACTCTTTGAAAGTGCATCTCTGGTTACTTCCTGTCACCTTTTTTACATTTAGGCTCAGTTTTAATTTCTTCCATGTGCATTTTCTGGTTCCTGACCAGAAGGGCTTTTGGAGGCAAGGAAAGACTTCCAGATTTGCTTTGCATTGGTGAATGCGTTAATTTAGACACAGAATTGTGTTTCCCCACAGAGGATCCTCTTTTAGCAAAAGGGATTTCATGTGTGGCAATTTGAAATTTTGCTTTCGGGATTAGGCGGCCTTTGCCACCTTCACCCCACCTCTAGGGCAGGATGAGGGATGGCACCCCCTCCCCTTCCTGTAAGCTGAAGGCTTGCTGTTTCTAAGATTCTGGCAGCAGTTTTTACTGTTTCTCACCCTAGTCCTTGACAAAAGGTGAAATCTGATCCTGAGACATTATCATTCAGGTAGGGAGACACTTAGGAAAAAACCTCCTGTCTACGTAGGGGGTGTGTGTGCCCAAATGGCCCTTTATCTCCTCCCAACTGGGGTCTCTCTAACACCTCTGCAACCTCACTGTGGAAAGGGACCTCCTGTGGACAGGGTTTTGTCTGGCAAAATGTAAAGTGGCTTCTCTCCTTTTTTGAAAGGGAGGTGCTTACTGTATTTAAATTCCTCTTCTGGAGCGTGGAGCTGCCACTTGCTCCTATCTGGGAAATTGCTGGGAGAGTCTCCTTATTGCAAAGGAGCTAGATTTGCCAGCTTTGGGAGAAGTACTTGTGCATAACAAATCCAGTGCCTGTTAGACTAATGGCTTTTAGCATAGAGCATGTGAACTTTGGGGTTTGTTCAGTGAGTCTGAAATGAATGTGGGCCCTTTGCCCAAAATGAAGATGACGTGCCCTCTGTTCTGGAATGTGGATTTGGTACTTCAGGGACAAATAGCCCATGTGGCTATTAAGTGGAGCTGGATGACTTCCACACACACACGCGCGCGCGCGCACACACACACACACACACACACACACACACACACACACGGTTGAGACAGACATCAAGACTTTGCCCTTTTGCAGGAAGAGAGTGTCTGCCCCCCCACCCCGCCCCCAGTGAAGGGATTGACTTGTTTTATTTAACCTTGGCATTTTATGAGAAACTATCAGTAGACCTGTTAATTTTTAAAGCCAGTTTCCAGGCCTTTTAAGTCGTTTTGCTGCGGAAATTTTCCAAAAGCAGCTCTTCATTTGGAGAAACGGTAGAGTAGCTTCCCAGTGAGGCCCGTTGCTTTGCTGGAGCTCCCAGTAGCTGCAAACACTGCTCACCGGAGACTGAGCAAGGAAACTCGCAAAGGCAAAGCAGCCTTTCCGTGACACCGTTCTTGTGCTTGCTCCTCGAGAAGACTGAAAGGCAATCTGTCTTACAAATTGTCTTGGAAAAGTTTTCCAATTGAGGTTGCCTGCTCATGTTTTTGTTTTGATGTTTTTGTTGTTCTTTTTAAAAATAAAGACCCCCATTTTTAAGCAGTGAGGTTTGCACTAATCAGTTTTCCTGGGAAAGCTGCCACTGAAGACTGCCTCCCTGGTGGCAGACGTCATAGATCATGAGTTAAAGTCAGAAACCTAATCATTGTCTCCTCAGGAGTCTGGTGACCTAAAGCCATGATGCTGGGGTGTGGGGAGCAGAAAGGGATGGTGTCAGGGAGATGTGTTTCCGCTTACTCTTTTATGCAACAAGCTTTGGATGGATGTGGAAAGAGCCCCAGGGGTATCCCTGAGATCTGGATTCCAGAGAAATCTCTTGCTAGCTGGGTGATTTCATTTGTCCAGTGGTTGGTGGCAATTCTTTTAAGATGTGCTGTGTGACTTCCCAACACAGGAAGGCTATCACTGTGTATATTATAACACATGCCACTCTGAAGCGGTGGCTGAGAAATGGTCATGGATGTGATAGTTTTTAGCTCGGTGCTAGGTGTTTGGGGAATTACAAGAAGATATTCCTACGTTGCCTTTTTTTAAAAAAAAATATTTTTTATGGTTTATTTAACTTTATTTTATGTGCATTGGTGTGAAGGTGTCAGATCCCCTGCAATTGGATCTTCAGACAGTTGTGAGCTGCCATGTGGGTGCTGGGAATTGAACCCAGGTCCTCTGGAAGAGCAGTCAGTGCTCTTAACCACTGAGCCATCTCTCCAGCTCCCCTACATTGCCTTTTAAGGGGTTTGCCTTAAACACTGGTTCTCAACCTGTGGGTCGCGACCCTTTGGTGGGGTTTCCTAATGACCCCTTCACAGGGATTCGCTAAACACCATCCGGAAACACATATATTTACATTATGATTCATAAGTAGCAAAATTATAGTTATGAAGTAGCAACGAAAATAGTTTTATGGTTGGGGTCACTACAACATGAGGAACTGTATTAAAGGGTTGCAGCATTAGGAAAGTTGAGAACCACTGGCCTTGAAGAAGAGGTAGGATTGCACAGGTAAAATGCTTAATTCCCCAATGCCTGCTTGTTAGAAGGCTTATCTACCCTGGGAGCTATTTCACCAGGCATTTTATAAGCCCACTTAACATTATGTGACAATTGAGGCTTCCTAACAGCAAGGGTCTGGCTTGGTGCCAGTGTGCCCGCCTTGGTGTGAGCTCTGCTATGCTGGGCGCGCTTGCTGTGAACTTGGCAGACACAGCAGCAGGTTGGTCAGACAGCTGCTGTATGGGGCCTAGGGAGAGAAAAGAGGAGGGGATTCCTTTCAGAAAGAGTGCAAGGTGGAGCTTCATCTCAGTTAGAGCAGCCACCAGGATGAGGTGACTTCAGGCATAGAAGGGCCTGGGTAGGCAGAGGTGTCTGCTGAAGACAGCAATGTTGTAAATAGCCTTCCTGTGCAACAAGCCACACAAACCATTGCTCATTTTGGTACATCTCTAACACATTTGGAGTGGAGGGCTTCTTCTCCGAGAGGCTTGAGGTAGACTCTGTTGGTACTAAAAGGTGGCCAAGGCCTGGTCCCCACTCCTACCCCTTTGTCTGTGAGTGGTGGAAATAGACCCAAAAGGAAGCAGAATGGTACACAGGATGAGTGACAAGGCCTAGAGGAGTCAGAAGGTACTGGTGAGCACTGTAGCAGAGAGACAGGGGTAAGGAACAGGGTTTCACAGGGCCCACAGAATAGCCCTCTATTCTGTGGTGATCTAGGAAGTTAGCTGCTTGGGCCTCTTTAGTGGAATGTTCATATACAGAGTCTGGCCCTGAAAGCGGAAGCAGCAGCCTCAGCTGTGAGCAGATCAGCCATCCTGAGGCACTGATCATCTCTTTGCTGGCATCGGATGAGGAGGCTGATGTAGCTCGAGCTTTTCCCAGAAGGCTGGCTCCGACTCCACCTCCCCTATAGATCCTGTGTGGTATCTCATCTCTTTGGCTACCCTCACGTATCTGTGGTGACTGGTTGGTCATAGATGTTTCAGGGGCCGGACTGCAACCGTCAGCTGATTCAGTCAGACTTAGGTGAGGCTTATATTTTCCTCTGAATTGTGTACCATCCAAGGCATAACCTGGTTTGGATTGATTTAAATATATATTGATGCACTATGGACTGTTTTAGAGGAAAAACAATGTTTGCAAATAGTGTGGGTTAGTTTGTATGTTGTTGTAAAATCTTAGTGGGAAAATTGTTATTTCTTCCTCCTGGAATTGAATACTTGGAGTAGAAGAAAGCAGAGCCATTATCGGTGACTCCGAGTTGAACTTAAGAATGGACCCAAGGAAAAACAGATTGAATGACTTTTGCTGACTGCTGTTGTCTTAGTGCTGGCTGGACTTCCTCCGCACTAAAGCCTGCCTTGGCTGGCTTCGTGCCTTGCGCTCATTAGTTTCCCTGCCAGCCCTGCTTGAGTTGTACTTGGGCTTGGGAAGGGGAAGGCCATGGTTTCACACTTCATAACACGTCGGTGCTATTTCTGGTTGCTGCTTGCCAAGTTGACTCCTTAGCCTAAGTGGGTAGGTTAGGTGAGAGCCTTCTAAAACTCGCCTTTTGCTGGGAGGTGGAGTGAAACTCACTGTGGCTCTTTCTGGACTCTGTAAGAATCTGCTGAACCTCAGAGTATCATGGGGGCACCGGTGACAGCAGTTTTGACTCAGCCAGTTATTAGTTGTGTAACTTCTTCCCAAACGTTTTTAAACCCATCTGAACTTCTCATTCATGTGGTTCACAGGAGGAGGTGTATTTTCAAAAAGAAGAAGAAAAAAACACACAAAAACTCCAATGAAGCCAAAGCCAGACTAGCCCAAGGCCCTGCAGAAGAGCATTTAATAAGCAGAAATATAAATATGTAAAAATGGGCGTGGTCTGCCCAGTGTGAGGTTAGAAAATAGAATGTAGAAGCATGCAGCTCCCGCCAGAGCCAAATGCCCATCTCACCCTCGGATACCAGGTTTTTAAAGCGGCCATGCTTCTGTTCCGGAGTTTCTTGGGGATCATGTACAGATCTCAAGCTTGTGCCGGCCAACCGCCCTCTGGAGTGTCTGAAGAAAGTACTAAGTGTGCAATTTGTACTTATTTACTCTTAAACTTGTTGAATAGTTGTCTTTTTTTTTTCATGTACAAAACCAAAGAAAATAGTGTTAGAGTACACACATCTCTCTCCAACTGAAACCGCTGCTGATCACTAGTGGCCGACCAGGCTGGGTCTGCTGCTGCCTCCACTTGCTCTTCCTTTCCGCCAGGTGATAGGAAACCAACTCCACATGCTGCCGTTTTCTTTGTAGCATTTCAAGTCGCATTATAATTTAATTTATTATCGTCGTGAGTGTTTGGAAGTGCTTTCTTTCTTTGGACTTCCTGTTTTGTAGGATTTTAAATAGTTAGTCCTTTTGCCCAGCGACCAGCCCTGAGGATAGAAAACCTCTAGATCTCCCCCTAGTAACATTTTCTGTCCCTTGTTTTCCTGCGTATTTTCCCACGAGGCTGTGATGGTTCTTGTTTTCTTGTGGTTGGGATTTAGTGTAGGCACATGTGCGAACGACATCTGCCCAGTTCTGTGCCCGAGTGATTGGGGGATAAGAACAAATTGTTAAGTGGGAGACCTTTGAGAGCCAAAGAGGAAGAGCTTCTCCATTCACCTGTGTGTTCTGAGTAGTCTGTGACTGCATGCCCCATTGAACAATTGGGGGCTGCAAGATGCAGGAGTAAGGGGCGTGTCTAGCATCTTCCATCGTGAGTTCCCCTCTCCTTAGGAAGGCTACACCATCTTAGGCTGTCCAGACAGAATGGAAAGAATTGCCCTGATTGTGATTTACGGCCCTTTCAGGGTTGCCACATCTCATGTTTCCCAAGGTCAGCTGGGCAGAAGGAAGGAAGTGGGCTGGGTATAGGTCAGTAGGAGGGAGTGGGGCACTGCACTTGGGAGGAATTGCCAGGGCTGCAGGAGGGTGGAGCTACTCTGTGCCCACTCTGGTTGCCCAGAGGCAATCTGGGGACACTGTCCAGGCTGGTAGCATTATCTTCGCTTTGTTTTTCAGGAGATGTGGAAAAGCCTTGCTTCTTAAAGTGATGGCAATTGGTTTGGATGAATTGTAATAGTAAAAC
Source organism: Microtus pennsylvanicus (assembly GCF_037038515.1). Lineage (NCBI taxonomy): Eukaryota > Metazoa > Chordata > Mammalia > Rodentia > Cricetidae > Microtus > Microtus pennsylvanicus. The sequence goes on from NC_134591.1 coordinate 37,022,084, forward strand.
AGGGCCAAGACAAACTCATTGCAGGCAAGATTGAGCCAGAGGCCATTCACTGGTTAGTGTCTGGGATAGAATTATCAGCGTGTTCTGGACGATAAAGGCAGTTCTGTGTGCAGGGTATGGGGAAGATGATTTCTTTCCTTCTTCCTTTTTTTAAATATTCATTTATGTTTGTGTCACATTTGCATGTGGGTACCACTGGAAGCCGGAAGAGGCCATTGGAGCCCTTGAAGCTGGAGTTAGAGTTGTGGCCTGGGTTCTGGGAACTGAACTTGCGGTATCTGTAAGAGCAGCCTGTGTTCTTATCCTTGCTGGAAGAGAACTTCTGTGCAGTCCCAGAGCACAAGTTTCTGATGACATGTGCTAAAGTACGTTGCCTTGAGAGATGACTTCAGATACTTATTCAGTGTCTCTTTTGTGCCAGCCGCTCTGTTAGGCTTGAGATATCAGTTAATTTACAAAGTGACCCAATTCTAAGACGCCTTCTGGATGCTTGAAGAAAGGGTGTCAGGGGTGTTTATGTGTCTGGTGGGGAAAGGGTCTAGCCTGGGATTAATGGAAGTTGGGAAGTCCAAGGGTGGCCTTCCCAGAAAGCTCCTGTTGAAGAATGGAAAGATGGCATTGGGATTTGAAGTTTAGTGAGAAGGGAAGAAAGGGCATGGGATAGGTTGGGCAAGGAGGGAGAGATCTGGTTGTGGAACCCCCTAGATCTTTTTAGCGGTCAAGACTTTGTTTTCGACAGGTGCCAGCATCCCTTACTCATACTAGCCTGAGTGAGAAGGGAACCTACTGCCTTTGCAGTTGTGCCGCCTAGGGTAGATCTTCATGCCGGGATAGATGACGGCCTAAAGAATGTGGCTAGCACCGTATATCTCCTAATGCTCGTCTTTCCAAGTAGAGCCTCCTGCTCTTTCAACATAGCTGGCAGCATCTTACTGTCTAGTTCAGAACCAGTTGCTTCATGTGCCTGAACCCCTTGGGTTGGAGATGGTGTGCTCTGGGGAAAGGAATCCAGAATCTGGAGCAAGCCTAGAACATAGGAAACTCAACGAAGAGGTTTAAGACTCAAACTGTGGTGGCCAACACCACCTGCCAGGGCCTGCTCCAATTCTGTTTCCCATATCCCCAGGTTCAGTTCAAGGAGAGCCAGCCTGCTTCTTTCCAGAACAAATGTTCTGTTGCACACACTGTCTGATCGTTGGGTACCAAGGCTGAGACAGTCAAATAAATTGCTCTTATTTGTAAGTGACTTGTTACCTGGAAGCTACAGACCAATGAGAGGCTAGCTCACTGGAGATTCTGCTAGGGATACGTTGTAGCTTCTGATCATTCTCACGGCCCAATACTATGGGAGTCCCATTTCCCCTTGCCTTGAATGGGGAAAGGAAGTTTGACTCAACCCCAAACATTCCTCCTTTAGAAACTGTTGAACTCCTTTATGGTTGAGATCATGAAGGTGATGGTTTAGCCTTGGTGCTGATTAGATAATTTTAAGTTGTCACTTAGTGCTTAGAAGTCAATGAGCCACTAAAGGAAGTTCAGAGGTGCTGAGATTTACAGAATGCTAGCTACTGTTTTCAAGGAGCAAATGTAATTGATTACTTGCTGATTACCATTGCTACTAAATTAACCCTTTTATTCAAAGGAGAAAGCAGGACTGGGAATAGGGCTCAGCTGTAGGGCCATTGTCTGGCATTCACGAGGTCCTTAGTTCAATTCCCAGCACCGCAAAAGTAAAGACATATACAAATAAACCAACAAAACATAAATGCAACAACAAAAAGGCAAAGCATTAAAAAAGGGTTAGGGGAAGAACAACTTTGGTCCCTTAGTGTTTGTTTATGTAAGAGCCACAGAAGGAAATGAACTAAAGGACTTACTTAGATCTTTCCCCTAGTTATCGGGAATATGAAGTCCTTCCGCGTGTTTTTAGTGGACCTTGCAGTGCTTCTGTGGAGGAGTTTGACTCGGTAGTGACACAGCCTAAATGACATTTATTATTGGAACATCTTTTTTAACCCTGCTTTCTTTTTCTGAGTTCAAAGATGGATTCCTCCTTAAACTTTCTACAGCCAACTGAGTTCATTACAGTCTGAAAGCTCCTGCCTCCAAATCCCTCATGGCTCCAACTGCAGAGTGGCTGTGGTCCCCATTGCCCTGGGTTGCATGCACAGTAGAAGCCCATGCCCTACATTCTTATCTACAGTGGTGTTTTCGTTCTCTTCCAACCAGCGCCATGTTTAGAAGACACACAGAGCCCAAGACTATGGCCCCTATTTTCTTGACTTCCTTTGGATTTTTAGAATTATAAGTTATATTATTTTGCATGGAATATTTAAAAGATACTTCGAGGCTCTGGTGGAAGGACAGTTTTTTTAAAAAAAAAATCAGCAAGCCGGTGAGAACGAATGTGAATTTTTAATTAGGCTTTGAGTTGTTCCTTCAAAGTGCGGAGGCCTCATTAGGGATGTAAGTCTTGTTGCATTAGCAGAGACTGACGTGCCACTTCAAACGCGCAGGGTGCAGCTGTCCTGTGCAGATAAAAGTCGCCAAGTGCGGCAGAGCAAGGTGGATCGGGAGATAATTAGCTGTCCCGCATTGCTACGGTGTGGAAGAGGCCTGCCAGTCAAGGCGGGAAGGGAGGAATTCCTAAGAGGAGAAAATCCAAGTGTGTCAGGAAGCAATTTGGAATCTCTTCAGCTGTGGTGGAACTGATAAGGCCCATCCTAGGAAGCAAGGCAGGCAGACTCTACTGTATGCTGGCCGACATCTTCTTTATTTTCCCCTCCTTCCATCTCCCCTCCTTCCCTCCCTCCCAAGAATGGCCAGAAGTGACCACCCACAAATACACTGATTCATCAATCTGCTCCAACTCCATTCCAGATATAATTAGTTTAAATAGTCTTTATAGTTCCACGTCACTATGTTGAGTTTAAAACATCACCGAGAAATCATCACACCTCGGCAGTTACTGACTGAATGACTGAGAAATAAGCATCTGGCTGGCTATGTTGTCTCTTTGTTATAAATGTGAGCTGTTTATAAAGTGTCTCAGGATACTTGTGTGCCTGCTAGAGGTGAGATTGTGTGTTTTAAATATTTCGCTTCTCCCCACTCCCTGATCTCTGAATATCAAAAGCATAGAAAGGCCTATGGGATCTTGTCTATCCTTAGTCCTCACTAACTCATCAGAGCACCGTGGGCTGATGGCCCACTTGGTGCCTCTGCAGGACACTGCTGGCCTCCTGTGCTGTTTGCTTTTGCTGTCTTCTGTCTAAGGTGCAGCTTGACAGAGGATATGCTGGATTGGGTCAAATGCCCTCAGCAGTTTCTTTGGGTGAGAGGCCCGTGGCTGCGGCTGCTGCAGGAAGTGGCGGTGTACAGTCTTTGGACTGTTCTGTTCCCTTCCCAGAAACTATCAGAAAAAAAGAATGAAAGAAAGAAAAAAGAAGGAAGGAAGGAAGGAAGGAAGGAAGGAAGGAAGGAAGGGAAGGAAGGAAGAAAGAAAGAAAGAAAAAAAGAAAGAAAGAAAATACCCTGCGAAGTCCGAGGAATTTTTGGAGCGAGACAGTCTTGGCTATTCAGAGTTGATCTCATTGTTCCTCCCTTGATAGGAAGAAATGGTAGCCTTTCATGAGTCTTAGGCAAGATGAACCTGTCTGCTGATTGTAAACACCTGTTATAGGCCTTTAACCTTTCTGGAGTTATGTGTAAATGCAGATGATCATGAAAGCAGCGTATAGTAGCCCAGGCCTGAAATCCCAGCACTCAGGAAGAGGAGAGATGGATCAAGAGTTCTAGGTCATCCTTATCTACATGGTGAGTTGTAGGCCAGCATAGACCATATCTCCAAAATATTGATTAATAGTAATAATAATTAATAATATGTCAGTAAATAAATGAACTAAAAACAGAGGTGGCATTTTTATTTGCATACCTGTCTCTCATATTGAAGTTAGATAAGCCTGGTAAACTGTTATAGAATGACGAGGGGGATTGCTGGAAAGCAATCACCCACAAGATAGAGCCCAGACTCACTGATCTGGGGAGTCTTAGGGTGGTAAGCACTGTCTGCGACCTACCTTGAGGATCCCAGAAATGAGGTCTGGACTGCAAGAACTGCCCAGGGCCTTTGAATGGTAGACTTTGTATCTCTCTAGTAGTTACTAGTCCAAATTAGCTTTCCCCATTGTGTTTATGTCGGTTTCATTAACCCTTCTAGACTTACTGGGAAATGGTTGAGATCTTGCTACAAAAAGATTGAAAATACCTCAAATATCTCCATGATCCAGAACAGTGCCCAGGATACGAATTTCCGAGTATTAGTGGGATTTGATGTTTGGCTTCTTCGTGGTGGCGAGAGCTGGCTATATTTAAGAGCGGGAGACATTTCTGTACGTTTGAACTCTTTTCTCACAAGGTTAGAACTCATTCCGTATTGATTGATCTGTGGAGTGCGTACTGAACACAGATTGTGCGCCAGGAACTCTTCTGCTGTTTCTCTATTGACTTCTCACAGGCAAGCCTTGTGTTAGTCAGTGTTTAGTTCTCGGCCTTGTTTACTGATGCTGCCTGTGAGAACCGGGAAGGTGTGTGGGAAGGTGACCAGCTCTTAAGATTGGAGCAAATCCCTGGCAGGCCACTTGTTTCTCTCTTCCAATGTAAACAATCCCGTGGCTTCCAGGAAACATAATACAAATGTGGCCACTTGGTTCTTAGGCTGGAATTAAAAAGGCGAACTCTCATTCCCTGTGTAATTCTTTTTCTTATTAAAATGAAAACCTTCCAGGACCGACCCTGACAGCGGTAATAGAATCCTGCCATAGTGACTCAGGCCTACTTCCACCCGCCTGTTCCACCTACCTGTAGTTTTTGGCTTATGCATATTGAAATGTGTTTTTTTTTTTTTTTTGAGGGAGGTTCTCACTATATAGCTCAGGCTGGCCTAGACTAGGGAATCCTCCTGCCTCAGCCTCCCAGTGCTGGGATTACATGTGTTCTTCATAGAGGAGGACAGTTTTCACTTTTTACTGAAGCTTTGACAGTTTACCATAGATCTCTGTGTGAACATCAAGCATTTGATCTAATTTAATTTTTATAAATACAAATATAGATATAAATACAGATACGTATATAATTTTTTATTTTATTTTTACAATTAAAAGTAAACCTGATTTCATTTTATAGTTAAAAATAAAATTTTCATTTTTATTATTATAATATAAACTTTTCTGTTACCATTTACACTTTTGTTTGCATTTATTTAGTGTAAAGGCAGGCATTTCTGTGCCATGGCGTGAGTGTGGCGGTCAGACGCTTCTCTCCTTTCACCATGTGGGTCCCAAGTATCGAACCCAGGTTGTCAGGCTTGCTGGCAAGTGCCTTTCCCCACGGAGCCACCTTGCCAGCTCCGGGAGTGTTTGTATGTTCACTCAGATGTGCTTTTTATTCTTCCCATATGTGCCCGTTCTGCTGCTACAGGTGGGTGTTTCTGAGTGATGTTGTCCTCCCCAGGAAACTTCCTTTCATTATTTAGAAAACATCATGACATCCAGGATTAAAAAGAAAGAGTGATAATTGGGATACATATACAGTCTTCGTCAGAGAGCTGTGAAATTTGCAGTCCTTATCTGATCAAGACAGCGTTGTATAGGATTAGAGGTTACCAGAGCCTGTGCAGGTCTCTAGGTTGTGTGAGTCAGCCAGTCTGTTATGGTCTGCGGTTCAGCCCTGGGCATGTAGCAGCACACTTCTAAGGATTCTAGGAAGCAGCCAGAACAGAGGCCCTGCCTTGGAGGGGCCTGTAGACCTTAGAGGGGAAAAGTCAACATTTAAACATGCAGAGCTAAAGAAAGATGAGAGACCAGGACTGACCACTTCGTGTGCAGATAGAGCCGGTTAAGACAGCCTTCACAAACAGTCCTTGGGGTGTTGATGAAAAGTGGCTGGAGAATCTGGGCAGTTGTGTGAGGGGAGCGAGGGCCTAGAGATCTCCAGAGGGAGAACTGGGGGAAGGCAGCAAACCAGGATGGGAATGGGAGCCAATGGAAGCCAGCTGCATCTCTATGGAGGTCCTTGTCTGAACTTTATCCTGGCCAGTATGGGGAGCCTTGAAGGTTTGAAGCACAAGATTGTTGAACTGACTTCTGCTTTAGAGTCATTTTGCCTGACTGGTTCATCTTGCCTTTCTATTTTGACTTCCCCAACCTCTGGTTGTTAATGTAAGCTCAGGCTGTAATAAAATGAATCCAGTAATTACAGGCCTCCAGAGGTTACACCCTCCTGCAGAAGGCCCGTCTTCCCTGCTCACTGAAAGATGCCCCCAGCGAAATCCTGCTAAACACACTCTCTTTGGACATTAGGAGTTCTGTTTCCATAAACATATCCCAGTTATGCTGGTCATGGTGGTAAATGCTTTTAACCCCAGCACTCAGGCGGCAGAGGCAGGAGGATCTCTGAGTTCAAGGCTAGCCTGGTCTACAAAATGAGTTCCAAGCAAGCCAGGGCTACATAGTGAAACTGTCTCAAAAACCAAAAAATAGCTAGGTGGTGGTGGCTCACGCCTTTGATCCCAGCACTTGGGAGGCAGAGGCAGGCGGATCTCTGTGAATTTGGGGCCAGCCTGGTCTACAAAGCAGATGCCAAGACAGCTATGACTAATACGCAGAAAAACCCTGTCTAGAAAACACACACACAATAAACAAACAAACAAAAAGATGCACCAACCAGATCCTATCTTGGAACTGGGTGGATTCAATCTATATTTTAAGATTGCTGCATAATCCATTCATTTGGGCAAAAAGCGGGGATGCAAGTGGCCACTGTAATAGCTATTGTCAGCCTTGGGGAGGGCAATAAAATAAGGGAAAGTTTTTATCCTTTTTTTTTTTTTTGGATTTTGGTTTTTCAAGACAGGGTTTCTCTGTGTGATAGTCCTGGCTGTCCTGGAACTCATTCTTTTTTTTTTTTTTTTTTTTTTTTAAAGAGTTTATTTATTATGTATACAACGTTCTGCCTCCATGTATACCCACATGCCAGAAGAGGGCGCCAGATCTCATTACAGATGGTTGTGAGCCACCATGTGGTTGCTGGGAATTGAACTCAGGACCTCTGGAAGAGCAGCCAGTGCTCTTAACCACTGAGCCATCTCTCCAGCCCCTGGAACTCATTCTGTAGACCAGGCTGGCCACACACTCACAGAGAACTGCCAGCCTCTGCCTCCCGAGTGCTGGGATTAAAGGTATGCACCACCACCGCCTCAGTACTTTGGATCATTTTTGACTAGCATCTTAGTTGTCCTGGATTTTCTTCTTTATATCTATGAATGCTAGCTCTGGTAGTGCTTACACACCTCTAACCCATCCTAGCAGTGGGTTAGATGAGTCAGGAGGATTGTGAATTCCCAGTCAGCTTGGATGAGTTCACATCAGGGTGGTGCAAAGTGGCGAGCATTCAATGGGAACCATACATCTTTTAGCATTGTAGCTCCCTGCATTCCGTGATGTTTGGGAGGATACCTTCTAGCCATGCTGGGCAGCAGCTGTGAGCCTCACTATAAGGGATAAGGGAAGCCAGTATGGACCCACAGTGTTCTGGCTTGCTCAAAAACTCCATCGTGGTATTTTCTGTGTCACATCCCATCATGTTGACAAAACACTCTTCCCCAGCTATGTGTGCACAGGTGTGGACCTGTGCATCCACGCTCTCACACACTGTTGCTTTGTGTCAGTAGTTTCACCCAATTGTATGGCAAAAAAAAAAATATTCTGAGCACATTTAGAAAATAAAATACTAAGACCGCTTTTGATATTGTATCTCCCTCTCATGCTGGATTGATTGGGATATAACTCACGTGTAAGTTGACGATCATCCCTATTTCTCAAGCACCTGTTGAGAAATCTCAGAGATCATAGACTAAGGATGGTGCTGAGTCAACGTGGGTATCTGGGAAGTTTTAATCCAAGTAGCTGTTGGAAAAGCCCCAGGTCAGTAGGTAACGACGCTTCATTTCTTATATTAAAACATAAGTCTAACTTTTTTGTGATGTGTTTGTGCTTCGGAATTGCTAAGACATTTATGTTTGAAAAATATTACCACAGATATAGTAACACTGTACAAACATTTTGTAGATGAATATGTTTTTAAAACATCAAGTGGCAAATATTTTTATAATTTGTGAATTCTAGTTTCCACTTTTTGGCCAGTCAATCTCTCTCTTTCCCATCTCTAGTTTCTTCCTCGGCTGTGTGCATGTCATAAGTATATCAGAGGAGTTATAAATAGAATTATGACTTTAAGGTGTGTGTTTCAAACAGTCTGTAGTAATTCATTGAGCTATCAGAACTAATCGTAATGAGTAGGTATTCAAATGAACACAAACCCAAATGCAGTCAGTTAGTTTTGAGACATTTACAAGGCAGTTGGTGTCTGCTTCAAACACTCAAGATTCTTTTTATGAGGTCTCTCATCCTGACATAGTAAATTGTTATTAAGGAGATGACATGTGAGAATTACCTTTTTAAAGCTTATCTTTAGTTATACCCACCTCCAAATTTGTCTTCTATCTGATGTGAGTTAAGACTCATTATTTTAGGACCATGGTGAATTTCTTATGTAATTTTGATTTGGTGTCTTGGTCATCAGTTGTTGAAGTGAAGGTATTACATTGCTGCTTCCCAAAATCCACAATACTGAATGGGCATTTGGGCAGCCTGCTGCAAAGACTGTGTCACGCCATGATTTTTCCTTCAGCATACCAACATGTTCATAAACACATGCACCTCATTCAGTGAGTTGAGACGTATCCATCCTGGATCTGTGCTCCTAGGAGATGGCAGAACCTACAACCCAAACCTGGGCATTTATAGGTGATCCCTGCACATCTCCTGTAGACTTTAAAGACTTTAGAGATGTCTAGGTTATTAACAACCCACAGTACAACATTGCTTAGGGAATAGCAATGAGAAAAAAAAATTCCACACATGTTCAATACAGATACCAGTTTTCCCAATATATTCTATTCTCGTTTGTTGACCCCTGTAGACTGAAGTTTCTGTCCTACCTGGTCCTGCAGTCATTCAGTCCTAAAGAAACACTCAGAAACTTATATTAATTATAAACTGTTGGGCCTATTAGTTCAGGCTTATTATTAACTAGCTCTTACAACTTAAATTAACCCATAATTCTTGTCTATGTTTAGCCACATGGCTTGGTACCTTTTCTCAGTGAGACATTTTTATCTTGCTTCCTCTGCGTCTGGCTGGTGACTGCATCTCTCTGCCTTTCCTCTTCCCAGAAATCTCTTAGTCTGGTCTCCCTGCCTATACTTCCTACTGGCCAATCAGTGTTTCATGGAACTAATATGAGTGACAAATCTTTACAGTGTATGAGAACGTTAATCGCACAGCAGACCCCAAAAGTGTGGACCCTGCAGATAGAGCTGACCATATCTACCATTTCATTAGAATTTGATCTTTTGTAGTTGGCTCCCTCAGTTATAAGTGTTAAAATTATATAGCTATTAGTACAATAGCTATTATTATCACATGAGAATTCGAAATGTTTTTCTCCACACAGTGTTCACCTTACTACATATATCCTTGCAAACTCTTAAATTTTTGTGTTTTTTTTTGTTTTTTGTTTTTTTTTTTTTTGTTTTTGGACCAGCTATTTTTCACAGTAACTCTTAAATTTTTGTATTGAATCAAATTAGCCAGGAAAAAATGAGTAAATAATGAAGTAAGTAATGCTTCATTTAGTATGTATTAATGTCTGCTTCTAGCCAAACAGTACTTGGGAACCCCGATGTAGAGTAGTTGATCAAATATAGCCTGGTTTCTGCTTGGGCTGGGGCACACATTCTGCTGAGGTTAGCTGGTAAGCAGGCTGTGAACAGCAGGGATCAAGGGTCAGTTCAGGGAGATTATTTATATGCAAAGACTCTGACTTCGTGGATGTTAATGGGTCATGTGCCTTGGAGGACAATTCTGAGGATTTAACTGGTTCATACTAGTCTCCTTAAACTGTGTCTCTTAGTACAGGCATCTTCAGGTGACTCACAAGTAGCCTGTGAGCAATTACTGTGCTCTAGTCTTCTTCTGTGCTTCTTAAAAACCTGTAACTTGGTTTCTTATTTTTTTTTTTATAGTCAAGCTGCCTGCCATTTTCTTGAGACTCCCTCTCCTATACACCCCCAGCCCTGCCAGGAAGGCTGACCTGGTAGCTCTGTGGATGTGCTTTTGAAGGCATAAGTCCTGCAAGCTGAAAGCCATAGTTTAGTAATTCAGAGGGCTTCCCTGCTAAAGCAAGCCCAGTTTCTAGCACGCTGACTTTCAACGCGCATTCTGAAGTCAGCTTTCAGAGACATTCAGAAGTTATGAAAGCAGATCTTGTTCTCAGAACAGCTCACAAAAGCTAGGATAGAGAAGCTTGGACTTTAGTCCAAACTCTTTCACTGTCCCTAGGAACCTCAGGCTCCTTGTTCTAAAAATCGGGCAAGCCCAGGCATGGTGGCACATATCTACAATCCTGGCACTCTGGAGGCTGTGGCAGGAGAATCAGAAGTTGTGATGGGGGTGGGAGGTGGGACCCATGAGATGGCTCAGCAGTTAAGAGCAAGGATTGTTGTTCTGAAGGTCCCAGAAGTCACACTGGGCAGCTCACGACTGCCTGTGACTCTACTACCTCCTCTGGAGGCCTCTGGAGTCCTAGGGTACCTACATACTCCTTCACATACCCACATGGAAACACACACACACATAAGTAGAAATGTAGTAAATATGTTTTTAAAAGTCGCAATAATTAATTTTTTATTGTTCATTCGACAGGTTCTGGAGTCACCTAGGATACAAACACCTGGGCATATCTGTGAGGGGATTTCTAAATTGGGTTAAAGGTCGGAAGTGCACATTAGATGTGTGTGACATCCGTGGGGTTGTAAACAAGGAGACAGTGGGCTGAGCGTCAGAACCATCACCGTCGGCTTTCTAATAGTGAATGCATGTAACCAGCCAACTCCTCCTCCTGCTGCCCTTCTTGCCCTGATGGGCTGCACCCTTAAATGATGAGTCTCCATAAACCCTTCCTTCAGTTGCTTTTGTCTTGCGTTTTGCTATAGCAACGAGGAAAGATGCTAACATAGAAAAATGGGTTCCAGGATTAGGGTTGCTGCTACGCTAAACCTGATCACGTGGTTCTTAGGACTTGGAACTGATTTCCGGCGGGGGTGGGGCGGGGATTGTGGAAGAATTTGGAACTTTGGGCCAGACAGGCCCTAGAATACTGTAAAAAGGGGTTACAGAGCCATTCTGGTGGGAATTTGGAAGAATGGAGAACCTCAGCGGGGAAGGCCTAGCTCATGAGGCTTCAGGACCAGGAACTGGGATGGAGGCTATTCATGTCACATTCTGGCAAAGGATCCAGTCACATTTTGCCTATATCCTGTGGGCATGAATAAGGCTGATTTAATAGTAAGAGACTAATTTGTTTGGAGAAATCTCAAGACAGAATTGGGCCCAGTCTGTGTCATGGTGACTGCTCCCAGCTCTGATCCAGGCCTACAGTGAGAGAGAGCAGCACGCAGAGAGAGCCAAGGGATATGAAAAGTATACACTTTGGAGAGGCAAGTAGCTGGAGCTGATTTAAAAGGTACAGATAAGGCAGATGGGAACAGCAGCTGCAATTGTTGAAGGGGATTAGCCTTATTCAAGGGAAATCTAATGTTCGGCACTAGGACAATAGGGAAGGTCCCAGTAGGGCAAGACCCCACCCACCTAAGGCTCCAGCTTATAAAAAATGCAAATTCACTTGAAAAGATTCTAAGCTGGATCCCCTGCTTGAATACAACCGCCAGAGAAACTTGTGCAGCCTCAACCACCAAGACTTAGAGAAGCCATTATGGCCGCGTGGTCCAAGGGCGCTATACTACATCTCGAACTGACAGCAGAACTTCGCATGGTTCGTGTGGCACCCGTTTTAGGGGTGTGAAAGATGTAAGGATAGAAAAGGCGGTCATGGAAACTTGCACGAAGATTCCAGAGAGCTGTTAAAGCCAGGAGATACGTGGCAGGGTCAGTGTCTCTGCAAGGAGGGTCCGACTGGCCCTTGTGTGAATCTGCGAAGCTGGAAGCCCAAGTTGCAATCCGGGCCCCAGAATGTTGGACATGCCAGGACCGTGGGACATAACACCGGGGACAGTTGCAGGCGTGAAATGGAGCCTGACCTAGAGAAAAGTTAAGTGTGCTGCAGTTCGTAGATCTGGAAGGATGCTGCTATCCAAGCTCGTGGAGCCCAGACGAGTCTATCATGACCCCAAGATGCTACAGGGTTTTTGGTCCCATTTTACCTGCTGTGCCTTTATTCTTCTCATTAGAATGAGACTGTTGACTTTGTGCCAATGTTTTCTCTTATGTAGCTCCTTCCTTCCTTCCTTCCTTTCTTTCTTTTCTTCTCTTTCTTCTTTTCTTTCTAGTCCTCCTCCTCCTTTTCTTCTTCCTCTTCCTCCTCCTCCTCCTCTTCTTCTTAATGGACATTGAGTTAAAAGCTTGCTTTGTGTCTGATAAGTAAATTTGGGCTTTGGAATTTTAAACAGTGTTGGGACTGTTAAAAATTCTCAGGGATTTTTAGACAAGGACCGTGCATTTTGTATTTGAGATGAAAATGAAACCTTAAGAGGGAAGGGTAGAATATTTTACTAAAGAATTTTTTGCATTTAGTTTGTGTGTATGTGTCTGTGTGCTCATGTGCATGCATATGCTATAGCGCGTGTACGGAGGTAGGAAGGCAGCTGTTTTCTCTCCTACCGTGTGGGCTCCTGGGTTTCAACTCAAGTCAGCAGCTTTGGCAGCAAGGGCCTTCACCTGCAGATCCCTCTTGCTAACCCTCAGTATCTTAATTTGAAAATGATGCACTTGAGGATCATGTTAACGAGTGGGTGGACTTGTTTTGCTTGTCCACTCAACAGATTTAAAAGTACCGGAAGTGTTCCTTTGTGTGTGTCTGTGAGAAGGGCTCCAGAAAGGTGTAGCTGAGGAAGAGAGACCCACCCCGAGTGTGGACAGAGGTCCTGGACTGCTAGGCAGTGAGCCAAGCATCAGCAATCATCTCTCTCAATTCTGACTGGAGATGCAGTATAACCAGCTCTCTCACCATTCCTACCGCCTTGCCTGCGTGTCGTGATGGACTTTATCCTCAAACCATGAGCCACAGTAAACTCCCTGCCTTAAGTGGCTTCTGGCAGGTATTGTGTCACAGTGCCAGTAAGAGCAACACTATTCAAGTTCAGGGCCTGTCTGAAAAATAGAGGCTGGAGGGAAAGGGATGTGTATGCCCAGGGTTCGTGTAGGGCCGAATGAGAAGGTTTATGATAACACTGAACATAGTGCCCCATGCTAGACGTCTCAGGAAGTGCAAGCCTCATTTTCCTGGGCAGGCAGTGCTGGTTTTTCAGAAACTCAGTGTTCTGCACCTTGCTTGCAGGTCTTGACGGATGGAAGCATCCTGGGTGTGTTGCTGAGAAGCAATCAAGAGAGTGAGCATCCTGGTGGTGAAGGGCTGGGGAGGGCAGTCTCATAACCCCGCAGCTAGCTTACTGTGTCTTCCCCTTCACGCTAAGCAATAGCTAGCTGTTACATGAATTGATGTGGCCCAGTGGACCATGCTGACGCCAAATGTCAGTTCCCAGTGGCCTTGTCCTTAGACACAGACCACCGTACCTCAGCTTCTGCTCACTGCTTTCTGTCCTTTTGGCTTAGCCTCAGCCCATTAGTGATGAGTAACTATTAGGAGACATTTTTGTTTGGCACTCAGTAGTTTTTTTTTGGGGGGGGGGGAGTGGGAAAGAAGGTATGTTTAAAACACTTGAAGGACAAAAACAACCCTCTCCCTGGTCCCACAGGTCTGACTGGGCCTGACTTCCTCTTGAAATGTCTCCCTGTGATGTTATGACTTAAACTATGGAGGGCCCTTTGATCCAAGCCCAGAATTTGTTGGCCACAGGGTTTTTGTTAATAGAAAACACTCATGCACCTCTAGGGGGAAGAAATTAAAGCACATACTTCCTCCTGTCTGACCTCTGAACCCTTGCCATTTACTTCAAACGCTGCCCGGGAGAGAGACGGCTAAATTAGTGAGTTGTGATAGCACCCTCTCCAGCCAGCCTGATTTTCAACTTATTTTCTCCTCCAGCTGACGAGCTTCCCCTTCAGAAGGTATGCAGTTCCTCGGAAGTCTGAGGGGAGCCGGCGTTCTTGAGAGGAGGTACCGTGTTCCAGGCAGTGAGATTCAGCCTCCTTTGTCTTTTAGGAACTGTTACAGAGTAACTGAGTCTTGCCAATGTCTTAGCTTTGTCTTAACTCCATTTCTTTATCTGTGAAATGAGGACTTACTCCACCTCAACGGCTAGAAGTGAAAATCATAGGAAAGAATGCACTTCAGAGTTCATTTTGGGACCCTAGAGGTAGCTAGGTGGGTTACGTTGCAGCACATGCTTGGTGACAAAGAGCTATATCCAACTGCATACATCTGCAGGCCCAGCCATCCAAAGGCAAGAAGGGAATGGAGACAGGACAATAGGCTGGAAATTCAGGTCTTAAGTGGACGGAGCTCTCAGTAGTCCAGACAAGATGCTCAACATGTGAATGCCATGGTCCTTCTATCTAGTGTACAATAGTAGCTCCTCTGTTTTTTAAGGACCTGTCAAGGACTGCCATTTTATTAACCAAAATTAATAAAGGCCTAGAGAGGTGGCTCAGCCATCACTGTCTGCTTTTCAGAGGTCCTGGGTTCTAGTCTCAGCCCCCACATGATGGCTCACAGTTGTTTATAACCCCAGCCCCAGGGAATCATACGCCTTCTTCTGGCCTCTGAAGGCACCAGGCACGCATATGGTGTATAAACACGCATGTAGGCAAAACACCCATGCATGTAAATAACTTTTATTGTTTTTGTTTTTAATTTTTATTTAACAGTGTGACATCTTTTGTTGCATTAGGATCATAGCCCGTGTGGTACACTTGATTTCCTTGAAAAACTTTTATTTGAAGCTCTGCTAACTTGCCTGTAAGTTAAAGTGTGTGTGTGTGTGAAAGGGATGCAGCCATTTGAAACAAAAGATGAAGAAAATGATTTGTTTGGGTTTTTTCCATCTAGTTAGCATCGTGCATTTGGTGGATGTTGAAGATATTTTACCAATACTTGGGATTTTTTTTTAGTGAAACCCCACTAGCACTCTTTGTTGCTTAAGAACAAGAATTTGTTTTACTACCATCAGCACAGTATAAGGAAGGAAAGCCAGCCCGTATTCGGCTACCCTGGGCCCGGATACTGCCATGGCCATTGCAGAACAAGTCTTTGGTCTTAGGTGCCCCCTTCCTCCTTCCAGCCTTGGCCTATGTATATGGTCCATACATAGGGGTAGGTTCAGCTTGACCTCATTTATCACACTCTCCCAGAGGTACCTGTACCAGGGTGCTCTGTAGTGCCTCATCCTGCTGCTAAGCCGCAGTGGGATGCCTTTTATTGAGAACTAGTGCCAAGGGGCTGGTCTCCACATCACCAGAGTAGCTGTAGATGTAAAGACCACACCTGCTGCTGGCTTCTTGAGCACACTGTCCTCTTCTTTATCTCTAGCAGAAATGCATCATCGATCCCATGTTCCTTTAGCCTGACTTGATGCGGGGAAGTCACAGAAGGCAGTGTTAGGAGAGGGAAGTTGTGGGTTTGTTCTTGATTTTATCGTGGGGTTGTCTTCTCTAGACAGTCCCCAGACAGCTGCCTCAGACTTTGCTCCCAAGTTCAGCTTGGGTGCTGTTAATTTGTGACCATTTGGAACTCTAGACTTGCCCTTACAAGATCCTTTGTGATTGAGACAGTCCACTTTCCACGAATACTCCAAACTGTAATAGTGCCCAGGACAAGGGTAGGTTCTCGGAATGTGCCTCAGGAAGGAATGGATGAGGGAATTTGGAAGCGAAGCCCTGAGCCTCCACCCGATTCCTTACCAATAACATGGGGATCTAGAATGCTGTCTTCACAGAGTTGTTAAGTGAAAGGCCTCTGAAATCCTTTTGTGAATTACACAATAATCCCTTCGTGAACTATGGAGCAATTTACCCATCTTACGAGAGCTGAAATACATGCTTCTTGAATGACTTGCTGTTCTATTTCCTATCTATGGTACACAAGAGGCTCCATGACTGTGAGTGTGCTTGCACTTCTATAACTTCAGGAGGAAAACAAACCTGAAGAAAATACGGTGAAGAGTTTAATCATTCATTAACCAGCAGCAACCTGTGAGTGGCTTAATAATTTAAGTAGATCGTGTATTACCGCACGTATTTCTGAATCCGTGGAGGGTGCAGGGTGCATTTTATTAGAACCTGACTATCCATAGCTGTGAGGCAGTGTGTACAGGAGACGGTTATGCCTCTCTTCCTGACATATAGAAGAACAAAGCGTAGGGGCGCAGTACTGAAGACACCTCCCTGGACCTCAGTTGCCGGAGCCCATTCCCAGAGCATTTTCTCTAGATCTTTTCCCCTGGGAATTTCCAAGGAGTGGAAGGTCACCTGTTGTTAATTTAAAACCCACACCCCCAGCCACACACCCCTTTTCTCCTTTCTGCAGTAGGCATCAACACTTTTGTGGGGCTGTTCTGTGAGCCCGTGGTCCTCATAATCGCCTTAGAGAAGTGGATGAGTCCACAAGGCCCCTCTGTGAAAGTATCCTTTGTGGAAGGAACTCTTTGTATATCTCCTTGCATCCCAGCAGTCCCTGGGCACTTCCCAGGTCTCCCTGACACTAAATGGCAGAGCTGGGAAGGATCCTACTCCGGAATAATGGGAGGAAGCTGTTGGGTGGGGGTTGGGGGTTGGCAGTCGGGGAGGAGGCTAGCATTGGAACTCAGACCATGATATTGGCTCTCCAGAGCTGAGCATCTTAATGTTTCCTCTGCTTCTTACCCCCAGCCAGGGACTTTGCATTTTCAATAAGGGCCCCACTAACCCGGGCTCTAGTGAAAGTGGAATCTCTTTAAGCCTGTAACAATAGTGGGTTCTGATCCTCTTAGTTAACTCTTTGGATGGCTTTCTTTTAGACCAGGTAGAGAGGCTTTGTAACGTGAGACTGTGGCTCTGGTCTTGCTGTATAAGACACAGGACATCTTCCCATCCCTTCTAACCATCCCCTTCCCCCACTCGCCATCCTCCCCACCCCAAAGAAATCTTTTAATTCAAATAATACATGGAAAGATAGGCTACCTTAGGGGCATATCGCAGACCATTGTGAAAGAGATTTCTGTATAATGGGGAGCGATTCTCACATCCCCAGTAGTACCCCAAAGCGCTGATAGACAAAACATGGTCACTTTCTCTTTCTTGACATTTCATTTCTAAGCTCCAGTCTAGAATTTGCCCAACTAGAACATGGCTTTTTACTTCTGTACCAATGAAACCACAAGGATTATGTTTGATAAGGCTCTTAGTATGTTACTGGCAGACAACAGCACCGCTCGTATTTTTAGACACCTGTTATGTACTAGATATCAGGCTATGGATTTGAGTTCTATATTAAAAGCAGGCAGCTGATGACTTCCGAAAGATTACAGGCTTCATCCAAGACCCGAAAGTCACAAAGTGGTTGAGGTGGAATTCACACCAATGTCAACTTCTGCTAGAACAACTGGCTTGATAATATTAAGAGCATCAGCCTGCAATGGGTCCCATGATGTTTGCTATCTCCTCAAAGCATGTTAATTTATGCAGGACGCTCCAGGGAATACAGGTATAGCTTATGAGAGAAACTGATCTGAGAGGCTCAATCAACAGGAAATAGTTTATAATATCAGACAGAAGGGCTGGTCTCCAAAATATACAAAGAACTCAAGAAATTGGTAGTCAAAAAACAAATAATCCAATAAAAAAAAATGGAGTACAGACCTAAACAGAGAGCTCTCAACAGAGGAATCAAAAATTGCTGAAAGACACTTAAGGAAATGTTCAACATCCTTAGTCATCAGAGAAATGCAAATCAACAACTCTGAGATTCCATCTTATCCCTGAAAGAATGGCCAAGAGCAAAAACAACTTATGCTGGAGACATTGTGGGGTAAAGGGAACACTCCTCCATTGCTGGTGGGAGGACAAACTGGTACAACCTCTTTGGATATCAGTATGGCAATTTCTCAGAAAATTAGGAAACAACCTACCTCAAGACCCAGCAATATCATTTTTGGGTATATACCCAAAGGATGCTCAATTGTACTACAAGGACATGTGCTCAACTATGTTCATAGCAGCATTGTTTATCACAGCCAGAACCTGGAAACAACCTAAATGCCCCTCGATCGTAGACTGGATAAGGAAAATATGATACATTTACATAATGGAGTACTACACAGCAGAAAAAGACAATGACATCTTGAAGTTTGCAGGCAAGTGAATGGATCTAGAAAACATCATATTGAGTAAGGTAACCCAGACCCAGAAAGACAAATATCATATGTACTCACTCATAAGTGGCTTTTAGACATAAAGAAAAACAAAAGCCTATAATTCACAATCCCATAGAATCTAGACAACAAAGAGGACCCTAAGAGAGATATACATGGATCTAATCTACATGGGAAGTAGAAAAAGACAAGATCTCCTGAGTAAATTGGGAGCAAGGGGACCATGGGAGAGGGTAGAAGTGGAGGGGGGAGAGGAAGGTAGGGGAGTGGAGAAAACATAAAGCTCAATAAAAACAATTAAACAAAACAGGAAATAATTTACAGATCTAATGATTGAAGTCACTTGTTCTTTGTCTATCATCTATCTATCTATCTTTTGTTTATTTATTTATTTTAGTTCATTTCTCTGTTCCAAGTAGGCATGTTTGGTAGCCTCCTTCTCCATCATCACCACCACAATACACATCGCCTCAAAGAATGTAGCCAAAGTCATTTGGAGACTGGAAACGAATGCATATGAAAAGGGACGCCCTCCTTAGGAAAGGGGAGAAATGGCAGACTGCTGTGTTTTAGTCTCAGGTTAGGTTTATTGTAAACAGCGTCACCCTACGTTAGGGAAATGAGAAAGGCTTTCCTCTCCAGGCACAGTTCATTTCTTGACCTTCTCTGTTGAGGCACATGAAGTGGCCACTTCAGATTCGTGAAAGGCCTCACTTGTCCCTTATCTTCCAGCCAGCGCAATGCGAAAGGGTGCATCTCCACCGCATTTGATCTCTTTACCTGAACTGAGCATGGTGAATGAACTTTGGCCTCTGGTTAGGAGAGAGATAGAGAGACAGGCATGAACAGAAAAAGAAGCCAGAAACCGTGCTTTCTATCTGACAAGAGATAAGGAAATTACTTTTTAAAAGCCTCTTTGTTGAAGAGTTTCAAAGCGCAGCTCAAACTGAAGTTTGGAGATTTCTTCATATAGACCCACTTGTTTTCTCTTTTAATAAAGACTTTATTTAAAAAAAATTTTAAATAAAAAAAATTAAATGACGTGTGTTTGTGGGTGAGTGTAGGTGGGCATGTACGCATGAGCCCAAGTGCCTGCGGAAGCTGGAGGAGAGGGCGCTGGATCCCCTGGAGCTGGATTACTGGCAGTTGTGAGCCACCTGCTGGGTTGCTGGAAGTCAAACTCCTGTCCTGCAAGAGCGCTGTGCACTCTGAACTGCAGAGCCAACCCCCAGCCCCATTTTGTGTGTGTCTGTGTGTTCACGTGTGGCATGTGCAGGTATATGCCAGTGCCTGAAGAGGCCAGGATAAGGTGTTGGATCTCCTGGAGCAGGGGTTACTACGGGGGTGCTAGGTGCGAACATGGGTACTCCACAAGTTCGATACCGTTAATCCCACTGGTTGAGCATAAGACCACCACCACAATTTGAAGCCAACATTGAAGCAAGCTTTAATTAAATACTGGCCAGGTGGATGGGCTCTGGCCAAGTCCTCTGGTTTTCCAGAAGAATGGCCCTGAGTTTGCAGCATCTTAAGTAGTTCCCATCAGGTCCAATCAGGGGCAAGCTACATCTGGCGTTTTCCTGCCTGTGAACCTCCCACCCACATGTGATCAAGCACATCCGCTGTAGAAGGGTCAAACAAACTTGCTTAGGGGAGTGAGAACATGTGGCTTATTATCTCCCACAAACAATAGCCTCCAGCATTTCAGGAGCTATCTGTTCTCGGGTCTTGCAGATCAGAGGCATTTTTGTTTCATGGATCTCTGAGGCATAGTAATTAAAACTTAAAATGTAACTTTGGCTCTCACAGTACAGCTCTGAACCAGAGATCTTTTCTCCAGCCACCTTCCTTTTCTCTGTTCCTCCCACCCCCTACAGTTTTACAATTCTATTTCCCTCTTTGTTTGCACCCCTCCACCCCCCAGTTTTTTTGTTCACAGGGAAATCAAACAAAAGTTAGAAGAGGGAATTCAGGCAGGGCTTAAATTAAAAAAAAAAAATGGACTTCTCACCCTCTTTGTCTGTCGGGACTTGGTAGCTGCGTTTCAGTTTTGCTATAACGAATGTGAATGGCTTTGAGTGTTCTGCCAAAGGCAAGAGGGTACTTAAAACCTTCGTTTTGTAATTTGTTTACCAACCTGGCTCACGTCCCAGGCAGTGCCTCCTAGAAGCCAGTTGGTGGTGAATGCAACTTGATATTTTGTATTTGTTTGAACCACCTTGAGGCTGTTAGAGGATGTGGGATAGTTCTCTTGCTCCTCAGTTCAAGACCCTACACAGTCCAGGACAGGGCAAAGTTGCCCCACCTCTGTCTCGTTGAAAATGAACCCAGATTGCTTTTTAAAGACCTACTGGGTTCCCTCCATAATGATTGCACCACTATTTTGAACTCGTGGACACAATCTTGCTACACCTGTCGTTATTGCCATTCACAGGTTCACAGAGGGCAAGACCGTTGATGGCTTTTGCCCCCAGCAGCCTACATATAGCGTCTTCCATTCCTATGAGAGATAGCTAGCAGAGAAGAACTTTTTAGGTCAGTACCAATGTGATTTCTCCAGGTTCTGGGATTAAACACACAATGTCTTGATTACTGTTTTATCATCAAATTCTGGTGGGCAACCAAGAGCAGTGGCAATAACCTGTACTGTTTTGGAGGTTTCTGGGATGCGCACTGGGTTTTTTACTGGGCAACCTGTGGCATCTAGGAGGAGTTATCATACCTTGGATCGAGTAACACCACTTAAACTCTAATATATATATATATTACACATATAATATGTATATGTGCACACATATACACATGCCATGTCAGTGTGGTTTATAGTATGGATTATAAAATAGTGGGTTTCCACATGGTTTTTCCTAAAATTCTTAGTGTTACCCCTCCCCCAAGTCCTCTCCTACCCTACTGTCTTATCCCTCTTCTCACCTAAACCTCCCTCCTCCTTGTTCCCCCTTTGCCTTTCACAGCCCCTGTGTTTTGCCGTCACCCCTCCCTTGAGACCTTCCCCACCAATAGCCCTTCTTTACTTTCCCGGATTCTACAGGTAGTCTAAGTTGAACACATCAATCTAAAAATCCAACACTGCGATGCATTTGAGTTAAGAACATGAAATATTTATTTTTCTGCTTCTGTGTTACTTCATTCATTTTCCAGCTCCACTCGTTTCCCTGTCAAATTGATTTTTTCTTTATAACTGAATAAAAATGAACCCTGTTTTCAGATGTCCATCAGTTGATGCACTGTTTCCATGTCTTAGCTATCGAGACTAGACCAGCAATGAACAGGGATGAGCGTGTGTCGCTTTGGTAGGAAAAAGAATCACGAAGTGTGTGCCAGGGAGTGGCATAGCTGGGTCATAGGGGAGAAAAACTATTTCTAGTTTTCTGAGGAATCGCCACACTGATGCCCATGGTTGCTGCGTTAATTTGCATTCCGCAAACAGTGCGTAAGGGCTGCCTTTTTACCCCACACCCTCAACGGCATTTGTTGTCTTAATCTTAGCCGTTCTGCCTGGAGTAAGTTGAAGTCTGAAAGTAGTGCTTGGTGCTATAAATCTGGCCAAGAATCCATGGTTGAGGAACTCCACAGGCCCTGGCCTATAACCTACTACCCTTTTGCTAAATGAGTATCATATCAAACTGCTCTCTAAATCCTTGTCTCTGGGGAAGAAAAGATAGCTCGGTAGTTCGGAGGACTTTTGCTCTTGCAGACCTGAGCTTGGTTCCCGGAGCTTATATGGCAGCTCACAATTATCTATAACAGGCACCAGGAATACAAACAGTGTACAGACATCTATGTAGCCAAAACACCTGTACCTGGATGCCTAGCGATCAGTGCAGGACTCTGTCCTCATCAGAGACATTTCTCTGTGTGGTGGCTGGTGGTTAGCACAGAAGCTCACAGCTGGTCACGCTGCAGCGGGGGTCAATGGAGTGTTACCACAAAAGAAGTTCTGTGTCATACCCTCCTACCATAAGCTCAGGGACCGTTATGGAGGAGTGGGTGGAAAGATGGTTAAGCTCCAGAGGTCAGGGAGGACTGGAACCAGTGTCTTTTGGATGTGACAGGACCACCGTATACACAAGCTCAACACAGCTGGAGTTACCTGCATGGGATCAAGCCAACCAACATTCTACGTGGTGGGGACTTTGGGGGTGGCGGTGATCGAGAGCCCCAGCCTGATGAGTTATTGACAGCTGATGGCTTCTGCGGGAGGGAAAGTCACTTTTTTAAGGGTGTGTTTCCTGACAGGTCCATCAAGCTCCAGTTGATGGCTGTAGACCTATGAGTATATGTGAGGTCCTGAAAGGATTCAGTGGGCTGTTGAGAGACAGGGGAGGGAGAGGGAAAAGAAAAGGAGAGTAGGGGAGATGGCTCAGCCATTAAGAAAGCTTTGTGCTATTGCAGAGGACCCAGGTTCAGTTCTCAGATGAGACCCAGATGAGTTGGCGACTTAACAACCATCTGTTCCCGGGACACAGTGGCTTCTTCTGGTTTCCATGGGCACTACATGCACATGGTAGACAAACATGCAGAATGAACTTTCATACACACACACACACACACACACACACACAAATAAATCTTTCTTCCATTATAAAAAAAAAAAAGACTGCAGCGCACAACGCCTGTCTGCGCTCTATGCACTATCATACAGTTCGCTAGCTTAGGGCCAATAGCGCCACGGAGGCTTATATACCCCACAGTCAGGTGGGCCAACAGGTGAAAACCTTATCCTCTGATCCTCAAGGCCAAGGCACCATGTGCTCTCATGAAGCAGAGCTGGTAAACAACTCTGACACAGCCTTTAGTAACTCAAATCAGAAGGAAAGTAAAGATCCCTAGCAGGGAAGAGCAGCTGGAGGCCAGGACTCCAAATGGTCCCAACAGACTGAACGTGGAAGGGGCAAGGAGGGGGTGGCTGGCTTTGAGGTGAGTGAAGGGGGAAGTGGGGAAAGGATGCGATCGAAACACACTGCAGAAAGTTCTCAAAGGAGCTGTAAAAATTACGCGTGTGGAAAAAGCTGCTGCATAGTCCCCTTAAGCTTAGTCAGGCCGCTTCCCTGCCTGGAGATAGACTAGAGAGCAGGCAACGTTAGACATCTTTCTATAGGACACACGGCTGCCACACAGCTCTCTCAACAGCCTCTCAATGTCGCACACTTCAATCTTCTAGAAACACTCACACTCTAGGATTATGTGTTGTCTTAATCTTAAGGCAGCATCCGCATTAGGATGCTTATTGCACAGAAAACATCGCAGTGCCCAAAGCTGAATGACTTTGGGTGGAAATAAAATGGCCGCAGAGGAGAGGCCTAATCTCCACCCCGTGCGAATCTCAGTGACAGAGGTGGTGGGTGTGCTGGGACCTGGACTGGAGCCTGCTGGGGGACAAGAGCCAGACCCAGCTCAACATGACAGGGAAACTATATTTAGGGTTAATTTCTGGGTCAGTGAAAGAAGCCGCAGACTGCTGTCCTTCAGGGTCGTCATGTGCAGAAGCCCGACTTCCCCAAACATAGATTTTCCTTAGAAGCTGCCTTTAAAAAAAATGCTTGGTGGTTTCCTGTCCTTAAGGTTTCCGTGGAGATCATTTCTGAGATTAAAGGACACAGCCATCACTTTTAACCTGAAGGCTATCTTATGATTTATTTTTCAAAGTGGGGATTTAGTTCATTTATTTATTTTTAAATCATACACGTTTGGGCAAAATCATATTTTTCTTCTAAAAAATGCTGCAAGTTGAAGTAGTCAGCCCGTTGGCTACTGAATTTATTAGCTTTGTAGTAAAGGCAGGCGGTGAGAAAATGGTCAGGCGGCTTTGTCTTGCTTCCGTGTCTCTGACTCTGAAGACTTCAGTAGTGATGGGCCAGCACGTTTCCCTCGCACCTGCTATGTGCTCCACAGTGCCTCAGAGAGACCTTGGGCAGATCAAAAGACAAGCAGCCAACCAAGTCCTGTATCTGCTCATTGTCCAAACGGCTTTCGGAGGGGAGTATTTTACGAGTTATTCCTACTTTTGAAATTTCCAATTAATTATAGCCAGATATTGTTAGCAAAGAAGTCAAGAAACAGCAGTAATGTTGGCCCTCGGCAAAGTATAAAGAGGCTTCAAAGCCAGGTGAGGTTAGCGTGTGCTCAGCTATGTGGAATCATGTCATTGAGGAAAGAGCTGGAAGCAGCAGATGCTAAGCCTGTCCTGTTCTTTGCTGATTTGTACAGCCTCTGCTCCTCCTCGTGAGTTACGGTTTGAATGTGGCTCTCCCTCCTCCCTGGCTTATGTGTGTACACACTTAGTCTCCTAGTGAGGCCCTGTTTGGGGAGGTTATGGAGCTTGAGGTCATAGAACCTAGCTGTAGGAAGTGGTTTGCTGGAGAGCGGACTCTGAGAGCCCCATTCCGAACTAAGCTCTCTGCTTCCTGATCCTGGAGATGTGAGAAAACAGCCACATATATGCCTCTGCCGCCATGGCAGGCGCTGCTCCCATTTCTGTCTTCGCTGCCAAAATGGACTCAAATCTGAGTCAAAATAAGTTCTTCCTCCTTCGTTCCTATCAGGTGTTCAGTCACAGTGCCAAAAAATGATATATAGAAAAAATCAGTACAGTACAAAAGTTAGTAAATAGGCCAGGAGATAAGTGTAATAGAGCCAAAGGGAAAATGTCCCTCTGCTCTGTCCCAGTTAGCAGGATTTGAGGTGCAAGGCAAGGTTTAGTTCCAGGTCCTAGCTTCTTGGATCTCAAGTTTGGCCTACAGTTTATCACTTCATTTCAGTTATTCTCTCTCTTTCTCTCTGTTTCTCCATGTAGCTGTGACTGTCCTGGAACTCACTCTGTAGACCAGCTGGCCTTGAACTCACAGAGAGAGATCTGCCTGCCTCTGCCTCCCCAGTCCTGGGACTAAAGGTGTGCACCACCACCACCTGGCCAATTATGCTCTTGATCCCCAGATTTCTTGTCTGCTTGCTCAGACTGAGCATTATTCACTGGTCTCTGTGGCTCGGATCCTTTGAGGCAGATGTTGACCGTCCTGCTGGATTGATTGGACTCTTTCACCTGCTGAGAGAGCAGAAAGAAAGGGTCACGATGGTTTGCACTGTTTTCCTTCCTTCTGCGACTTGTATAGGGGAGAATTAGCAAGAAGTATGGATTGCATCAGTTCTTTTTTCTTTGCTTTTATTTTTATTTGTTTGATGTAGATATCATCTACCTACCATCCACTGTCTGTCTCTCTGTCTGTCATCTATCTGACAGACTCTTGCTGTCTATTCCTGGTTGACCTGAAAACTCACTCTGTAGCCCACGCTAATGGAGACTTTGAGTTTCCCAGACTCATCCTCCAGAGTACTGGGCTACCACTGTCTCCAGTGCCTCAGCCCTGTTTCATCCAACCTTTACGAGCTTAGTAAATTGGTCTGAGCTCTCAGTTAGTTTGGGGCACACCCTTCTGTTAGTGGTACTGATCAGCTGAGGGCTGGGCCAGCTCCTTGGTGGACATCTCCAGGCGCCTTCACATGTGAAAAGATACTACTTTGTTTGTGTCTGTAGAGTTTATGTCACGTGTGTATAATCCTGAAGAAGCCAGGAGAGAAAGCAGGATCCCCTGGAGGCGGAGGTATAGGCAGTCATGAGCCTCTTGGCGTGAATGCTGGGAGTGGAACAGGGGTCCTGGAAGAGCAGCAAGTGCTCCTAACTACTGTAGCATCTCTGCAGTCTCCCCACTCTATGTTTCTAAGTCGTGAGAAGACTATGAGCTGGGTTTTGCCAGCTGTGTCTTTACAGACTATTGTGAAGTCAAAGGACATGACTAGTCTGTTGTTATATACTGTTCTTGTAAATTTTATAACCATTGCCTTGAAAGTACCTAAGGTTTCATAAAATTACAGCTAACAACCCGAGTGATACTCTTCACTGGTCAGTTGTCATGTTCAAAACCACTGGTGAGTGCATACAATTAAAGGCAGACTCAGTGCCAGAGGGGAGCATCTCACGCTGGGTAGCCTCTACTTCCTGATTCCCGGAGACTCTGTGCCTGAGAATTTCTAAATATTAGTATGAATCAGAGGAGTCTTAAAAACTTGGGAGTGTTTGTTTGTTATACAGACTTCACAAAAATCTGGGGAATAAACTTGCTGAGGAAACATAACACACACAGGCTGGAGAGGTGGTACCATAGTTATGAACATGGCTGCTTATTCAGGGGACTTAGCTCAACTCCCAGCACCCACATGGCAGGTCACAACTGTCTGTACCTCCAGTTCCAGGAGCTCAGACACCACCTTCTGACCTCCCCAGGCACCAGACACGCATGTGGTGCCCAGACATGCATGCAGGCAAAACACTGAACATACATAAAATTTTTAAAATTATACTGCAATACTCTGGGAAATTTCCCAGCTCTTTCTCATTATGATGGAGCTATCATAGTATTGGCATATTCTGGGATTTCAGCACTGGAACAAATATTTCATATTTCATTATGTATCTCAAATAACTAGGATAGCAATCCATGCCTCTGAAATTACAGTAGTTGTTAGACCCATTGCTAAATCTTGTGTTTTAGAGGTTTTTTCTTTATGTATTATAATGGAGGGACATATGCCAGTGTACCTATGTGGGTCCCCACGGAGACCAGAAGAGGGCGCCAGATTCCCTGGAACTGGAGTTGTGAGCCATTGTGATGTGGGTACTGGGAACTGAACTCTGGTCCTCCGCAAAAACAGCAAGTGTTCTTAACTGCTGAGTTTCTCCAGCCTCTGCCGTGTTGTTGATGAATACGTTAATAAAAAAGCATAATTATAATATCACAATTTAAAAATATTTTGTACTTGGTACCCCTTGGTTTCTTTTTGAGGCAGGGTCTCATACCCAGGCTGGCCTGAGAATGACTATGCCTGTAGCTGATCACCTTGAACTCTGGATCCTCCTGCTTCAACCTCCCAAGTGCTGGTCCTGTGTGCTGTGCCTCTGTACCTGGTTTGTGCTTTGTACAATGCGGGGAACCCCGGGGTCTCCTCATAGGCAAGCACTCACTAACTGAGCCACATTCCCCAGCCCTCAGCCCTCTGCCCTTCGTATGCTTTTCTTCCCCCCTGCATTTACCTGCAAAGGGATTTGTGCATTTCCCTTCATTGTCTGCAAGTCCTTGTGGCACACAAAACTCAGTAACTCCTCCTTTCCAGAGTAGGCTGCAGGTAGAGCACAGAGTTTCTGAACCTGTTTCTTGGTTAGTTAATGCCTTTTAGGGGTCTGTGACTTTCCTATGTCTTGAGACAGTGTTAGCATCTCATCTTGTGACTTCTGCATTTGGCTCCAGGGGGCAAGAAAGACTGGAGGAGCTGACCCATTTCCTTGTAGGCTTTGGTTGGATGGTGACCCATGGGACTTTGGTCACTTTTCCCCACTTACCTGTAGCAAGCTGAAGAGTGTGGGAGAGTTCTTGGGAAAACCAGTGGCAACATCTGGACGTGTTCATAGTGGTGTGGTGCTCGTGGATCAACAATGTTCAGTATTTGCCTTCAACACTGACAGCACCTGATAAATATCTGTATTATTTATGTCTTCGAGTAGACATATAAGGAAAACAAACATCTAGGGAAATTTCATAAAATCTAATAAGAAGGA
This sequence comes from Microtus pennsylvanicus, assembly GCF_037038515.1. Lineage (NCBI taxonomy): Eukaryota > Metazoa > Chordata > Mammalia > Rodentia > Cricetidae > Microtus > Microtus pennsylvanicus. The sequence goes on from NC_134591.1 coordinate 37,050,154, forward strand.
ATTTAGAGAGATGGCAAGAGCACTGATTGCTCTTCCAGAGGACCCATGTTCAATTTCCAGCACCCACATGGCAGCTAACAACCATCTGTTCCAGCTCCAGGGCAATCAACACCTTCTTCTAGCTTCCATGGGTACCACACTATGGTATACATGTGTGAATACACAAGCAAGAAGTCGTACACAGAAATCTTTATAAAAAATCCAACATTAAGTAAGGTTCATGCCCTGATAGTAAGACTAGTCTAAGAGTTTTACAAGAGTTGTTTGCCTGTAATGAAACTGAGCTTGCTAATTTTGGCTCTCCGTTCCTCCCCCTCATTTGACTAGTGGGGAGGATAGCCCGTGAGGCACACTGCTGTTGCATTTTCTGGGCTAAGGATGAGAAGTAGTGATTTATGGCCAGAATATTGCGTTGTCCTGCTTGCTGCTCTGCTCTGCTCCCGGCCTCTCTTCCATTTGCAGCTCTCCTCCCCACAGCTCCATCTTTGTCTTGTATTGTCTCTCGGGAAGAACCCAGTTTCAGTGCTCCTGGCCAGAGGCCTCAGGTCTGGAGGTAGCTGTCCTCTTGGATTTTCCTTAGTTGAGTTCACTGTCTCTTTGAGCAGATTTATATTTTTCTGTGTTGATGCCTTTGGCCGTTAATGCCACATTTTAACTACTTTTTCTTTAAGAAAGTAGCATCTGAATAGTTCTTATACACCGCTTCAGCGTCTCAGGTTCTGTGGGTGAAATGAGCTGACCACTGCCTGCCTGCACCTTTCTTTCTTCTTTCTCTCTTTTTTTCAATTTTTTGGTAAATCAGGGACATTGCTTTGGAAGGTGTCAAAGGGTGAATGGTCTTCCTTTGATAGATGATGGAAGAGCACCGATGGCGCTTTCCAGTTAGAGAACACCATTCCCACCTTATTTTATTGGTAACAATAGAGCCCTCTTGACATGGTCCAAGTGTGGGTTTTAAGAAGAGGTGCCACGTAGAGGAGAAACTGTGAGCAAGATTGCCCCCAGTGCCAACTGATTAACTAAAGCCAGAGACTTTGGCCTGGGGGACAGAGCTCAGTTGGTCCAGGAACCGCCTAGCATGCGGGAGGCCCTGGGTTTGGTTCACTTCAAGGCTGCCTAATGCAGGAAGCAAATCCTCCTGTGCCCTGAAATTGACTTGTTGTTTGGCATTCTCGTTTTGTTGCCAGCGGCTATGCAGTCAGAGCCGAACTATATATTAACTGTGATTGAGTTCTCCATTGTCCTGCCTGACGTTGTTTCCGCCTTCCACCAATGTACATCCATGCTGGTGTGTGTTAGATCACTCAGGACTTTGTTTCCTGAACACACATGCCTACCTCGTACTGCCTTCCCTTTTGCACGCATGGGCTTTGCTTGTCTCTCTTCCAATTGTATGGGTTATATATATATTGAAGGCAGTTCAGGTTGAAAAGGAAAATCCCAGCTTTGCCTAGCTGATGTCCAAACTGGAAGCAGAATCACCTGAGGGGAGCTGGAGAATTTGCTGTAAGTGGGAGAGCATGGATAAAGAGAAGCACGATTAAAATCACTCACCCTGTTTCCCAAACACAAGCGACAGACTTCAGACCGATCACTGGGTTACAGATAGTGAGTCGAATACAACCTCGTTCATTGCGTTGGTCAGTGTCTTCCCCTTTGGGGCATACCGTTCTCTCTGCACCGTCTAGTGCTGGTGGGAAAAGAGATCTCTCATTTAGTCGCCTTCTCTGCAGAAGGCAGCAGCAAGTAGTCATTAATTTCCATCTGATAGGGCAGAACTTTTTTTTTTTGTGGCTAAACAATTGAAACAGGAAATGACCCAAGATACAGTTTCCATGACACCCTGTCACTTGGATCCAGTTTTCCCTAAAGATGAAAGACCAAAGCCGCCTTTTGATAGTGAGGAACTAATTGGACTGGCTGATAGTGGGAGGGTTTTTTTTTTAATGTGAAAAATAAAGGTGAAAAAAACTAGAACAGCTGTGTTTTGGTACAGTTGTCTAATCCCCAGATAAAACACTCCAAGGACATTGGAGCTGAGTAGTGCCTTTGGGGGGAGGGGATTGGTTCCGTATCTGCCAAAGGACTGAACGTATTTATGTTAAAAAGCGAAAAGAATAAAGGGAAAAATCAGAGCTAAGATACCAGGTGATGCCTTTTTAAGAGTGGTCTTTGTTTATGCGTGGTCTGAGTTCCCATCCTGCAGGTGGTAAGAGCCTGGCTGACTAGTGTGTGTGTTTATGTTGTTTCTGCCAGGGCTGACTGGGAGAGCTGAGCGAACTGAGCCCCTGCCCCTGTGTTTCCCTTTCTCTTGTAAATGAAGAATTGGTTGCGGTCCTCAGAGCACAACCCTGCTGCTCTCCCACTTCAGAAATGCCCGCCTCCAACTGCCACGCTGGCTCCACTGACCACAAAGACACCAATACGGGAAACTTCAAAAAATTTTGAACAGAGGAAGGACATCTATTTTCCTTGAAAGGAGAGATGGTGTCTTCTCCAGGTTCACCGATGGCATGCATAAGAATCATGTTTCCTTACATTTGAATCCTGAAGAACACAGTCTTTGACCTAACGGATTTTCTGTATGTTGGGGCTTGGTGGCAGAGAACGCGCCCTTGCGGGCACATCAGCCACCGCGCTGCAAAATAAGGAAATCGTCTTGAATTTTCTTGTAACTCCACCCCTCTGGTGGATGGACCAGAATCCTATCTCTGTCTGTTTTCCATCAGTTAAATGTATTTGTTGGGCTTAAATCTTTCATTTTGTGTAGGAAGGGGACTGCCTAGTTTCTTTTTGCTTTCCTAAACAAAGGAATAGAAACAGGTGTCCACACTGAGATCACTGTGCTTAGGTGACAGGTGGCACAGTAGAGATACAGACTGACCAGGGCATGCCTGGGGACAGATCACTGTTGCTGACCTCCTCCTTGCCAGTTGATTCCCACTTTTGGGTGGACTGCAAGTTGCTTGAGCCTTGCAGCCTCCTGATGCTGTGCCTGCCCCTGGACACCATGGATGTTTGAAGGATGGCGAAGACAGGGGGGTGATGCACACCAGGTTTTTGTTCAAGAGGCAGCGCCTACCTAAAGCTCACGCATTGGTGTTTTAAAGTGATTCTTGAAATCACAACTTAAAAGTTTTCTCTGACTTCCCTCCTACCCCCAAGCTGCAAGAGCATTTCTTTCTGGTTGAAAACAAAGGTCTCATCCATCACAAAGGACTTTCTGGTCTGAAACTCGTATCTAGACCAGGCTGACTTCCAATTCCCAGAGATCCACCTGCCTCTGCCTCCTGAGTACTCCATCCTGTCACCGTGTCCAGCCCAAAGATACCCTTTTTGGTCTGCATCCTTTGGAAATTCCTTTTTCTTTTTAGCAAAACCCTGTTTTATGTCATCATCCTCAGTGGAGAAAGATAGTCAAGTACTGTTGGCCAAGCCATGGACGTTTCTGTCTGGGCATTTGACTTACCCTATGGCCTGGGGATTGAGGGAAACCCATTGTGGACAGGTGTATATTCCCTCTCCTGCAGTTATCCTAGCTACGGTGGCTCCAAGAGGCCTCAGGTTGGCTGAGTAACCTGGCCAGGTGCTCAAGATTCATGTCTGTGAGCTATACCTTAACTGTCATACCTTGCAGCAGGTCCCTACTGCCTCTGCTTGCCTTAGCTCAGTCTCCTTTCAGATGCCCTCTCTGTACCCCCTTTTCTAGGATCCCCCGCCTGAGGCTGTGCCCTGGCGACCAGAGCTGCACCTATCCACTGGCCCAGCTCTTTGTTCCCCCCATACCTCATGTGGGTCCTCCCTTACTTAGCCATTCTGTGCTGGCTGCCAGCTGTGTCCCCTTGGTACTCAGTCCTTTCTTTTCCTTGTAGGTAGGTACCTTACCTGCCCAATAAACTCTGAGAGGCTAATGGGGGCAATGGTGAGCCGGCTGCATCTCTTACACCCCTGTCCACTTTGATTCACCTAATGCTATCAGAAAATAGACATTTAGTTATTTTAAAAGATGTATTTATTTGTGTGTGTGTGTGGGGGGGTGTCTGTGGAGGCCAGAAATGGACTTTAGATCCCCTGAGTGGGAGTTACAAGTGGTTGTGAGTCATCTGATATAGGAGTTAGAAGGGGAACTTGGGTCCTCGGGAAGAACAGTGCTGTTAATCACTGGGCCATCTCTCTAGTCCCAATTAGCCTTTTTTTTTTTAATTAAATGGGGAAGGAGTCCTGTGCAAAATGTAAAGCGAGGTACTGTCTGGTTCTCATGGTCCTTCCAGTGTGTTTCCTGCACTCCTATAAAGTGAGGGGATGGCGGACGTCCCTGCGATCAGTGGCTAACCTGTGGCCTTGCTACCACCCAGTCATAGAACAAGTAGTCAGAGCTGGGCACACTCAGCATTACGAGGATTACAGAGATTTAGGGAAACTTGTCAATGAAGCCAAGGTTTTCTTGTTTCAGAGTTGCAGACCCGTCACACTCGGTTGCTCTTCCCTGAGTAGTGCTGGCTAAGTGTTGCGTGTGCTTGTCCAAATTATCTTTCCAAATCCTTAGTAGCATTTCTTGGAGGGAGACAGTTATAGTTAATGATTAGAAGGGCCAGCATTTAAACTCCTGGACCCGAAACACTGCACCCAACGAGAGCAGACGAGTGTCACAACAGAGCGAGCCTTACCATGCACTGGACTGCCTTAGACAGTCTGTGTGACCTGGTTGACGTAAGCTTCTCCAGTCATCGGCAGCATGAGTCCTGCTAGGGTTGTTTGACATAGGAGGCCATGTAACCTCAGAGATGGGATGGCTGGGCCTGGGGAGGTAGTTTGGTTTGTAAAGTGCTTGCTCATAGGTTTAGGGATCTGAGGTTAATCCCAGCCCTGGGGAGGCAGGGACAAGTGGATCCCTGGGGCTCACTGAGCAGCCAACCAGTCCAGCTTAAGTGGCAAGTTTCAGGTCAGTGAGAAACTCTGACTCAAAACAAACAAACAAAAACAAAGTCAGAGGTTGTGCTACATTTCCACACACAAGTACACTACATCCCTCATACAGGCGTGCACACACACACACACACACACACACACACACACACACACAAAGTAGAATGACTCTACTCAAAGCCACTTGCTAGTGACAACAGCCTAAGGCATGTAGTAGCTCTCAGGGAAGAAGTGATTTTTCTCGTTGGTTGGAGGTGTGTCGATGTGATCCAGGCTCAGAGAGGAGGTGACTCTGACTGCTAATGGCAGCTGTCCAAAGGGTGACTATGAAGTTGTCTTCAATGGGGAAAAAGCGTTTAGTATTTGGTGTGCCTCTTCCTGGATTGTGGACTGGTTGCGCTCTTTTCAATGAACTCCCCTGGCATCACTGTCTTGGAGGAAAATGATCATTGTAAACTGCTTGAGGTCAGCCGGTAGACGGAGGCCAAATGTGCTTGTCTGTCCTTTTCCTGGCAAGTTGTTAGGCCAGGTTTTGACTTAGCCACTGCCATCTCCTGTGGAGATGGAGAAGGTGCTGGAAGGCTAGGATGTGCTGATAGCATATGTTCCACGCATATTGTTTGGGAGGCCTTTGAGGTTCAAGGACCTGGCTAGGGCATAGACTTCATTTTCTCCAACCGGAAATGCTTCCTGTTAGCCTCCTCTTTGATACTTACCCACAGTCTCGCATGGGGTTGTGTCTGCTTCTGCCAGCCCCCCTGAGCCAGCCTAATTCACCTTTGGTTTGGTTGTGATCCTAGCTAAGAATTTAGTAGCTGTCAGTGGAATTGAACTAATAGGCTAGCTGTCTGATAAAGTGGGATGGGAGGAAAGCGTGGTGGTCAACTTTCTGCCGCTGTGGCAGATGCCTGAGATTAGCAGTTTACAGGGGGGTGAAAAGTGTGTGACTCAGGGCTTTAGAGGTTCCCATTCCCGGTCATTTGGCGGGGCTGCTTTTGCTTCTATGGTGATGCAGAATGTCATGGAACAAACTAAGGAAACCACTTACTTTGTGCTGGCCAGGAAGTAAACAAAGGAGGAAGAGCCTCCGGGTCCTAATAATGCTTTGTGAGGGGTGCCCTCAAAAGCTCACCTCCTTCAACCCCTATCCCTACCCCGAGTGCTAACATTTCCACTCTTTCCCAACAGTACTGTTAGCTAGGGAGCAGACCCAGCACTACAGCCTGTGAGGGCCATTTAAGGCCTAAACCATGGCATTGATGATTTACCCCTCTAAAAATATTTGTTTATCTACGTCTGTGTATTGTGTATGCTTAGCACCTGTGGAGGCCAGAAGACGGTATCAGATCTCCTGGAACTGGAGTTACAGATGGCTCTGAATCTTCATGTGGGTGCTGGGAACTTACCTAGGTTTTCTGGAAGAGTCGTCCCTCTAGCTCCTCATGGCTTGTTCTTTGTAGCTATACTCTTACTCTCTGGGCCAGAAGGGAGCCCTTGCCTAGGCAGAGCCTTTAAGGCTCCAGGCAGAAAGTGGGGCAGGATGGTTGGAATCTGGAGGAAGAGTCAGCTGAGCCCCCAGGCCAGGGAATACAGAAACAGGCAGAATTAGGAGGAGAAGCCAGAGGTGGGAAGAATGAGCTTTTCAAGAGAGGAGGAGGAAGAATGGAATTTGAACTCCAGAGAGAAAAGAGTTTATTTCTTACATGTTATACTTATGGTACTTAGAGGAAAGAACATGCCTTTCGGAGTCAAGAGGCTGGTCATGTGTAGATTTGGGCAGGGTCATTTATGGTCTAGACCTCTATGTCTCTAAGGTGGAAAAATAATATAATGTACCACCTGCTTCCTATGTAAGTACGCCCACAGAATCATTCCTGTTATTAAGTATAAATCATAATAAACCAAAATGATGTGGATGAGTGAGAACTCCATCCAGAAAGTGAGGAGGAGGTGGTCCCAGATTTGAGAGGACTTGAAGCACTATAACCCTCCTGTGGCCTCAGACCAGCAAGTGAACCTGCAAACCCGTTTCCTCATGCGTAAGATGGACACACATGTTTTGTGTTACATGTGCATGAAGGTGCATGCACAGGGAGGACAGGGAAGGAAGTCTGGCATTTTCCTCTGTCGTATTCTACCCTGTTTCACTAAGACAGAATCCACCATTCTGCTGGACTTACTGTTTTGTTAAGTACTGGGACTTTGTGTAGACACACACCGTTTTACTTGCCCACTGAGAATTTGAACTTAGGTCCTGAGGCTTGTGTGACAAGTGCTTTTACCCACACAGCCTCCTCTCTTCTTCTCCTGCCCTTTCTCCCTTTCATTTTCTCTTTGCCTCCCACATATTTCCCCTCCATGGTGACTGGTGACCGCCCCCTCAACTGTGATGCTCAGAACGCGGGCACAGGAGAAACACCCCCTCCTCCCTTTAGGGCTTTTATCTCTGATTATAAAGAAGAGAAAGCAATAGGACCCTGTAGAAAGATGATACTGAGACACACATCGAGCTCAAATTTTAATGATTAAGTTCATGTTCCTAACCGTAACGGTGGAGGGGAGACGCCCCCTGCTTTCATTTGTTTCTCGGGGTTGGGTCTCAGCATCTCTTTGAACTGTCATTGCAGAGGCCCTGCCACTTCCTCCATCTTTCATGCCTGTGGTACCCACCCCTCGTAGCAGGTGTGGAGTTTTCATTTTTCAGAAATCTCTAGGCTGGCTAATAACAAGTTCTCTGGGCCTTGGTTCTGCCCAGGAGGGAATAATTGCAAAGTAAATCCCAGGCTGTAATAAGGGATTGTTGAAGGCCACCATCTTTAATCCTCTTTGGCTTCAGCAACTTGACATTAAAAAGGCAGCCTTAAGTCAACTAAAAATGGAAAGTTTTAGTTCGTCTATCCTTTTTTTTTCTTTTTTTGACTTAAAAAGTAGATAGGATGGAAAGGTGTCTGAGGGTGAAATACTGAAGTTTTTATTTTTTATTATTGTTGTTGTTTTAAGTCTTTGTTTTATTTATTTTTTGACCACAAAATTTGCCCTAAGGGGCCTTTTGTTAAATTCCCAAGTATAGACAGGAAAACAGTATTACATATAAATTCAAGTTGAAGCCATTAGGTGAATTTTCTGAATTTTTAAAAAGTCTAATTCTCCACCTATCTTAATGTGAGTGACATTCATATTCCCCTCTTGATTTATTAATAATGAGGTGCATGTGTAGCCGAGACTGATCCTCATGCACGCTCAGATGTATTTTGTCTCCCACAGCTACTGTTCTGATTCTCAGTTCAGGACTATGAAGAAATGACAGCTTTCGCTGGGAAGGGGGAAACAATTAATACATTATTTTGAAACATTGATGACTTGACGTCTCAGGCAGCCCCACCGCCACGGTGATACACACGTCACTCTCTCTGTCACGACAACAGTGCGGGGAGGGTAGCAGCGTTGACATAAAACCTGCACTTTGGGTGACTAAGGCTGCCAGTAAAAACTGCGTTTGAATGGAATTCTTCCTGGGAGATTGAGCTGGGTGTTCTGGGTTGGGTTCTTATCTGCCTGAGTCTGAGCAAGCCTATAGTTCTCTTGTTTAGAAAGGAGATGGGTGAACCATGCCAGGGCTGCGAGAGGCAGTGGGTTCTGTTTCCTTTGGGAGCCTGTGGAGGCTAGGTTCCCCAGAACTCTAGATCGGTGGGTGTGTTCACTACAGTCGACAATCAGAGACTGAGCCTGGGACTTTGGACATTTAGGCAGCAATAGAGAAGGGACAAGCAGTGGCCTTAAATTTAAGAAAAGAAAAGGAGATGCCAATCACAGCCAGGGGTCCACAGTGTCCTTCTCCGTCTAGCCCCGGGTTGGTCTCTGGTTACTTCTAGTGTCTAATAAATCACTTCCCTCCTTTAGCTGTATCTGATATGTTGTTTTTCTGATCATCATCATCCAGCCCTACAATTTTTAAATGGCTAGAAACAGAAATTGGCGGAGAGGGTAGAGCAGTGGGTCCAATATAAAGACGATGAGTTCAGATAATGGTGGGTGCCCTTGTCAACCTCACGCTTGATTATTCTGTGATCTGAGTGAGATGTTCTGTGCCGGAGTGCCGTGACCTCGTTCATCATTTGTTATTCCCGGAAGGCTGAAGGAGCCAGAAGACTGTGGGCTTACTGTGTGACTTGGCATGCCCGGGGTCCAGAGTGTGGAAGCAAGGCTCTAGAATGCGGTTTCCAGTGGAGAATCTCAGTTCCTTTTGCCCATATCTGTGTGGCTGGTATAGTGCCTGAGATAATGAGTATTTGGGGACCTATTTTTAGCGGACCTAAGATCTTTGCAAGCACTATAGGACCGGAGGCAGACAGCGAGAATCAGACAGCACAGCCACGGGACAGAGCGTGTCCTACGAAGGTGACCACAGCTGCTTCTGTTGTGGGGCTTTAATCTGTCCCCTCCTTTGATCTAACCACCCTTATTTCATAGATGAGGAAATCCTCAGTGAGAGGAAGTCATAGTGTCTTGCCCAGTATTGATTGACTATTACACGTGAGAGATCAAATATTCACATCCAGCGACTCTGAATTTCAAAGCCCAGGCTCTTTCCTTTATACATGCCTGTACTGTAGAGTACAGCGAAGGAGAAAACGGGAAAGGAGTTGAGACTGCCTGGGAAAACAAGTAATCCTAGGTGCTAGAAATGGGTTGTTGGGAAATCAAGGGTTGAGAGGGATGGATTGAAAGGCACGGAGTCCACCACTCTCTCCTGCTGATCCTGGCTCTCCTGCATCTCTGACAGATGGCCACTCAGCCCACAGTGGCTCTCCTGTATCTCTGACAGGTGGCCACTCGGCCCACAATGCCTTCCTTAGAGGGTAGTCTCTCCCATCTCTTGATAGCTCTGGCACAGAGTCCATGTTGACAGAGCAGTCACTGCCACTCTGAACGGGAAAACCAAGTGGCCGTCAGGATATGGCAAAAACAGCCTTGGCCAAATCCCAGACCCCTTTCCAGCCCAGGTCTCCTCAGTTGTAAATGGTGAGTGACCATGTGTGGTGGTTTGAATAAAAATGCCCCCCCCCCCAAGCTCACGGGAGTGACACCCTCAGGAGGTGTGGCCTTACTGGACAAAGTATGTCACTAGGAGATAGCCTTTGAGGTCTCAACTGTCAAGCCTGGCCCAGGGTCTCACTCTCTTCCTGCTGCCTGCAGATCCGGATGTAGAACTCTTGGCTCTTTCTCTAGCCCCATGTCAGTCTCTGAGCTGTAAGCCAGCCCCAGTTAAATGTTTTCCTTTATAAGAATTGCCTTGGTCATCTTGTCTCTTCAGAGCAATAGAAACCCTAACTAAAACACCACATCAGTGATGTTACAATAATTAAATGCAATAAAGCATTTGGCATTCTCACTGGGCACATATTTAATGTTCTCATATGGTTTTTAAAAATAAACTTACTGCTTGTTATTGTTTCCTGTAATTTAATGAAGTAGAAGTGATTTTTCCCCTTCCCCAGATATGCGAGAAACTAAGGAGGTTGCCTTATGGTCACAGATAAAGCCAGCGTGCCCTGGAGATCGAGGGTGCATGACCCGAACCCCCGTGCTTTCCTAATTATAGCATTTATTCTTGCTCCCTGCTCTGAGTAATAGCAAGCCAACCGGAGTCCGCAGGGGTGTGCTAGACTAAATTAAACATTTCCAGCCTTAAGATGGCTACACCGTCCTCTCGTCTTTAGTATCCTAAAAAGGGCTTTTCCTCTTGAAACTATTATTTTGGTCATTTGTAGACTTCTTCTCAGCTAATGGATGAGGTGTCTTTTCATATATTTGCCTTATAAATAGCCTACATAAGAGGTGCTTAGAGGAGATGGGGAGAGAGATAATCTTTTCCAATGAGCATATGGTAAACTTGGCGTGAGGCATAGTGTCCTCTTCCCACCGTCCCCAGCCCCACCAGCACCATCACCCTGTAAGCAACTTCCAGACTCTTTCCTGATTTGGCCAAACCAAAAATAAGATTTTTTTTAAGATGTCAAATTAATTTGCTGGTTTGCAGTATCAGTTCCAGGTTGTGCTTTGAGGGGAGCCCTCTCTCTTATCCCTTCTCCTCATGAGCTTCCAGAGCCCAGGTTCAGTCGCTGTGTCCCTGTCTTTGTGTGCATCTCCCCTTTCTACTCCTGCTTGATTTTCTTCATGGGAAACTTGGCTATCAAGAACAAGTGTAGATCAGTGTTGGCCGAGCGAATATAAAACGGCACTTTTGGAGAACACGAGCATCTCTCACTTACGAATTCTCCAGGGTCCTCCGGCAGAAAGTGAAAGCTGGAATGGCCGCCAGTAAATGCCTTTTGTAGCCTTGGACATTCAAAGTGATTTATCACTTGGTGGTAATAACTTTTATACACAAGAAGTGAGTTCAAGGTAGAAAGGCCAAAAATAACAGCCATAACCATATGGTATTTTTCAAGACGTGTCCGTGTGACTATCTAGCTGGAAGGGCTCTTGCTTGCTGGACTGTGAGTTTTCTTTTCTGTAGCTCCGCTTAAGAGCCTTTTAGCTCCCATTTCTGCTTCTTTTACTCCTGGGGTTTAAGAAATGCAACAGGATAATGGGGAGGTCGCTGAGCTGATTCAGGGGTAGCCACAGGACTGTTGATATTTGCTTTAGCAGTGAAGCTCTGGGATAGCCCCCGTCTATCTTAGCCTCCAGCAACTGGTGAGCAGTTCTGTAATGGTATTGGAGTTGGGAGGAAGATGATGCGCACACACCGTCTTCTCAAGGATCGAGCAGAAAATGCATGCATGCCCATGGCCCAATGAAATTGATATATGTATTGATTGCACAGTTTTCTGTCTGAAAGGAAAGCAGTTTGGCTTGATTTGTTCTTATAGACTCCTTATTTATCTTAGTAATTACACTTGAAGAATCTGTAATTATTTAAGAGAAAGAACATGAAATCAAATAGTTCCTACTTTCTTTCTTGGTCAAATGGAGACCGTTCCCCACACCCAAACTCTTTAGAACTCATTACTATATTGATAATCTATGACTTTTGGCATGTTATATTATTAGATCATTTGAAAGGAAAATGAAATACTCACAAACGAGCATATATGTCTAATTTCTAATTTTATGTATAACACACATACGTACTCAATTCCATAGAAAAGCATAAGTTAGGTTTCTATAGTGTTGAAATGGCAATTTTCTTAGATTTTTGCTTCCTAGTGAATCCTGAATTCCCACTAATGCAAATCACTAAATAATTTAACCATTTCTCCTCATCTTAACCAAACTAGATGCATCTTTAGGATGTATTAGGAAATAGGCTTGGGAAGCTGGGAAGCGTCAGGCTTTCAGATTAAACTGAAAACAGGAAATACCGAAAACCCTATCACTTTGTGTGAAAGATTAAATTTAACAATCTCTTCAACCAAGGCATGTTTCCAGTCTGACTGGACTGACATTTTTTTGGGACCTCCAGAATATAATAAGCTCATGCAATTAACAAGGAAAATAGGTTTCTAGCCTTGCAAGCCCGAATTATCTCGAGCATTTTCCCTGCTGAAATCATCTTGACTGTTGTGTCTGAGCAATCTGGCCTCCTCATGTGAAAAACACTATTAGCTCCAGCCATAGTCATACTATCCACAATGCATGCCTACCCCGCTCAGAGTGAGCCACAGAGACTGCTGTTAGCTCCATAGCTGCCCAGGAGAGGGGGCGATGGGAAGTTGATATATGAAGAAAGGCCTGTGACCTGATACTGTCTAGGCAATGCAGGTGATCCCATGTGGGGCACTGAAAACTAACATGTCAGTACATCTGTGTAGTGAAAAGTGTATGTGATTCAGGCCCCTGCTCTTTCTGTTATTAAAATGGGGAACCCCCCACCCCCGGCATGATGGTGCATGCCTTGAATCCCAGGAGGATTTGAAGTCAGTCTGGTCTACATAATGAGTTCTAGGACAGCCAGGACTGCATAGAGAGACCCTGTCTCAAAAAGTGGGGGTGGGGGAAGGTGAGGAAGAGATTTTGTTCTTTCTCTTGCCTACTCTACTTCCTAAACTCAAATGAATATGGCTTGAGGTTTTGACATGTTTGGGATTTTAGAACGGAAGTTGGAGAAGAGGTGATGGGAGAGATTATTCATAGACTCCTCGAGTGTAGGCACCAAGCGTCTATGGAAGGATGTGTTTATTTGGGTGGTTTATTTCTTGGCAGGTAACCTGTAACTGCAAACAACATATAAGATGACCCCTTCTCCAGCAATGTAGTCCTAATTGCTAATATGCCAATGCTTTTTGATACCTCTTCCCTCCCGTGCTCATGTTAGAACAGTTAGTATTATGTATTCTATGGGGTCCACTACATAACTGCACATTGCAATGTCCTTTCCTCCTTTTAAAGATCTGAAAAGATGAGCCCCAGTTTTTTGTTTTGTTTTGTTTTCCCTTTAATTATTTTTAAGTGTGTGTGTGCGTGCGTGTGTACACCATGTGTATCCCTGGGTATCCAGGGAGGCCAGAAGAGGGTGTTGGAACCCTGGAACTGGATTTATAGGGGATTATGAGCGTCCACGTGAGTCCTGGGAATTGAACCTGGGTCCTCTGCAAAAGCAGCAAGCTCTCTTAACTGCTGAGCTGGGTCTCCAGTCCGATTGTCATTTCTCAATGTGGTCCTGGAGTGCCCTGCTTGGCTGATCTGACTTGCTGTAGACTAGGAACCTGTATAACCTACTGTGTAGCAGACCATCTTACTGTGTCTGTAAAAATAGTGCCAGGCATGGTGCCTGGTCCATATTAGTGCTTAACAACTGTTTGCTCATTCATCCACAGAGGTCGTGACATAGGACCAAATAAAGAGGCAGACACTGTGTGGTGCATCTGCACAAGCATGTTTCGTGTGATCCTTAAAGTAATCCTTCGTGGTGAACATTATTACCCCTATAGTTTGTTTATTGTTGTTTTGTTTCGAGACAGGGTTTCTCTGTAGCTTTGGAGCCTGTCCTGGAACTAGCTCTTGTAGACCAGGCTGGCCTCGAACTCACAGAGATCCGCCTGCCTCTGCCTCCCAAGTGCTGGGATTAAAGGTGTGCGCCACCACCGCCCGGCCCCTATAGTTTTTAGGAGCCCTCTTGTCCATGGCAGAGTTTAGGAGGAGGAGTATGGGTTTGAACCCAGTTTTCTGATTGCTGTCCTTTCCACTTTCCCATAGAGGCTAGTCTACTATGTGGAACTATTTATAGGGAATATTTTTTTATGGAGAGCTTTTTCTCTGGTTGGATTTATGGAGCAATTCTTTTTCATATCTAAGACCCTTCCTTTCCAGTAAACAAAGCCACACAGCTGACCGACAGAAGGTGTAATAGGAGCTCGAGCATAGGCATACATACAGGATGGAGGCGTGTGAACCCATTCCATTCTGACTTCTGTGATGTGATTGGGACCAAGTAACTTAAGGCCTAATTTGTCATGTAAATTTGGGATACTATTACAGGTTTGGAAAACCCCAAATGTCCCAAGGCCCAAAACATTTTGAACCTGATACATGATAGTACATGCAGAAAATTCCACACCTGAACTCCTGTTGGATTACTGTAACAATACAAATACACTAAAAATATTTTATGAAACTACCTCGGGCTTTGTGTGTGAGACATGAATGAATTTTGTGTTTAGACTTTGGTTCCAGCCCAAAACATATATGTATATATAAATACTCCCATCCCCAAAACCACAGAATACTTCTGATCCCAAGAACTTAGCATAACCAACACCAGCCTGAGGTAGCTAGGCTTTTGAGTATCACAGACTAGAATGCAGTAAAGATTTTGCTGGGCCGGAGACTCAAGGGTGCTCAGGAAGCATTCTCTGTTGTCATTGTGAGTAAAAAGAGAGGACATCTCATCTATCCAGTCATTCAGTATTTATTGTACTTTATCTTAGCTAAAAAGCTGACTAATGATTTTTTTTCCTTTTTTGAAGGTGGGTGGGGGCAGCTAGGAATCACAGCCAGGGTCTCATGCATGCTGTAAGCCTCAACTTATGGTCCCCGCCCCAACAACTATTTTTGTGAGTATGCACTATCTGATACGCACTTTTCGGTCTTGTTAATTCATTGCAGCAAGCCATGTAGAAATCCCTCTCCCCAGGGACCTACATTCCAGCTACATTCCATCCGGCAATATGCAGCCCAAACACTGGGAAGTAAATTATATGTTGGAGGGTGGATTGTGCTGTTCAACAAAAAGAAGCGGAGGAAGGGGACGGGAAAGAGGACTGGCTTACTGTGGGGGAATGACTAAAGGAGGCTGTGGGGTTGTAGTTAAATAGGATATTCATTATAGGCCTCACTGAGAAACTGATATTTGAGTAAATAAGAGAGGAGAGAGTTTCACACACGTGCCAGTTTATCCCTGGGTCCAGCCTGGCGAGATGGGGGGGGGTAGCCCCATTGCAGGAAAAGGGCAGGAAGGATCAGTAGGGTTTTCAAGGCCATTGTAAAAGTAACTGGGAGTGGAGGTGGGGGGGGTCTTGAGCAGATGACATAGACAATCAATTTTAGATTTAAATTGGCAGCACTGTGACCATTTGCATCCACAGGAGAGATCTAGATAGGGTCATCCTTTACCTGGCTGATCTTGTTTCTCCTGTTAGTTCATTAACTTTTTACTCTTTGAAAATGTGTGTGGGGAAGGAGATAGGACAGAGTATCCCACCACCCTGGGGTAGCTGTCCTGCCTTCAGTGTGCCATTGATTGAACGTGGAAGTCCTGTGGCCAACCAGGTTGTATTGCTTGGGAAACAAAGAACGCGATTAGATCTAAAGAGAGAGAAGGGTGGTGGACCCCTGTGGTGGCACAGCTTGCCATCCTTTTTGAACAGGACTTGATCTCCTGCAGGCTTCCCTGACTGAGGCGGGGCGCCTTTGTAGATCCTGGGAGGTGTTGGTTTGGTTCAGTGTTTTAAAATGTTTGTATCTCCTTACAGGAAGGAGGATTCATTATGCGGGCGGGGGGGGGGGGGGGAAGAGCTTAAGTGCAATCATTTGTCAGCCCCTGACTCTGGCTTGGCTTCTTCTGCCAAGATAGCAGAGAGCTGCACACCCCCTGGGCGGGAAGCACTTGTGTGCTCTGTCTCCCGTGAAAGATAGTGGCCCTGAACCTGATGTCTCCATCCAGGATGGATTGCCCCTGTTCCCTTTGTGTCCTGTCTTTTCAGCTAAGTTAAATAACTCCTTATCCGGCGAAGTTAGGATGATACTAGGAGGCATGGAGAAGACAGGAGCAGGTCTCACAGGAGGCAGCATTGCTACGGGGGTGGGTGCAGAGCAGGTAGCCCCTGTCATCTTGGCCGGTGGAGCCTGGGGACTGTGTCCCATCTGCCCCAGCTTCCAAGTTTTCTCATCTACAGAACGGGTCGCACCCCATGGGCCATTTAATTGTGTTAACAACTTACTAGCTTTCTGATTACTGGGAACTAAATTTCTGGAGACAAACATTTTAAAGATTGGACAAAGAATGGGATGGTTCTTGTCTAGCCTTTTGTTGAGGATGAGGCCATACCCACCTCCTGGCTGCCCTGGGAGTTGGAGCTCTTAAATTTCCTATTGTCTCTAAGACCCTACAGAGAGGTAAAAGTCATAGCTAAGGGCCTCAGAGACATTGAGGGGCCTTTACTAAACACCTACCCTTCCCCTGCTTTCTCCTCCAGCCTGTGCCTTCTAATATACAGAGCTACCATCCTGTCTGGTAGCTCTGAGAGCATCTTTCTGTTCCCCACAGTGTCTTTCCCGCATTCGAGATAGGGACCCCTTAACTATGTTAAAAGTCTCATAGTGGACAGGCTACTCCTTAGCGGGAACTGTGGGTCTTTTTGTTTTTAAATCTCATTAGCCCCTTGTTGCCCATTGGATAACAAAGACGTAAAGGAATTTTGCTAAGAAACCGCTGGCAGACATAGCTTCTTGGGCCCGGATGATAAACTTTCTGCCTTCAGCAATGGAAATGTAGGCGCGTTCCAGACGCTAAATAAATAATCTGGCTTGGGGCCAGCAGGTTAAGGCATGCTGGAACCGTTTGATTGAGGCACAGCCAGGGTCTGCAGCAGGAGAGTCACATTAAATACCCGCAGGAAGTCTGAGTGCAGAAATGGAAACACGTGGAGCACCTTGCAAACATTATCCACCCGCTCCAGGCCTCGGTTCCCTTATCTCCAAAGTGAAGGGTCCAGCAGAGTCGGCCATAGGAGCTCATTATTTTATTCCGATGCTTTAAAAACATACCTCCCTAGCTATCTGGTGAGTCCGAATTAACTGTTCCTTCCAGCGGCCTGGTTCACACATCTGTCAGATCTTCCAAGTAGCTCGGGGTAACCAGAATTACAATTAGTAAATTAGCAGAATTCCAAGCTCAAACCCAAATCTTGATGTTTTAGGTTAATCTTATAAAGACTAATAATAATCTTATATATGTATTATAATGAAACAAGATAATATATTCTATAGTAAAATAATATGATAATCTCAACCATTTCTTTTTTTCTTGTCACAAAAATCTCACAATCATTACCTCCTGTTGTCACCCTCAGTCCCTTCACTCTGTATAAATCCCAGAGGATTTGGGCGCCAGTTTTGATAGCAGCCACATGATTCTGAGGTTGAGGGAGGTTCAGCTACTGTCCCACAGCCTGGGCACCTGGGCATAACTAAAGCAAGCCAGAGACCGGTTTCTACTCTCCCCCCAGATTTCGATTCAGGGCCATATCTCAGCAAGCGAGCACAGCATGGTTCCTGGTTCACCTCTGTGCTTGGTCAAGCCCCAGCTGTCTTTTCTAGTCAACCTGGTCACCGCTTTATCGGAACAGCGTTCCTCGCAGACACGGCGGCAGCCCAGAGGACACTTGTGCTATCCTTAATAGCACTTAACAATTGGAACGCTTCCAACCAAACTGGACTTGGGGCCTCTTCGGGGACGAGCCTGTCAGGGTTGCACCTGATTCACACCAAGGGTAGACTAGTGTGCCTGTGAAGCGCTCTGACCAATTGTCGTTTCTCCAGTGTGTCTTCTGTTTCACTAGAACATTTACAATGCTGGCAGATAAGCTGCCTGTTACACAGGCAGAAATCCACTTCCGACATTGGGCTCGCGAACTGGCAGAGGCTCTCGCGTTGATGAGCATGGGTTGAGGAAACCTTGGCAGTGCCTCCTTCTGGAGTGTGGGCTGCCTGCTTGGACCGGGAACTGCCTCCCCTCCCAGAGCATCGACCTGAATGCAGTGCCAACCACATTTGAGCTGTTTAACCCTATAAACTCAACACGTGATAAGACGTGACCTTCAGAGAATCAGCTGGGTTGATCAGGCACCCCACCACTGCCTCTGGGACCCAGTTGTAGCAACCACGCCTACTAATGGCACTCTATGCGGACAGATTTAGAAGTGATTTGGCACAGTTTGGGTGTGAAGGCTCAGTGGATAAAGGTGCATGCTGTGCAAGCCTGGGAGGTGGAGAGAGAAACGGCACGAGAAAGGGGTCCTCTGGCTTCCTTGTTCCGCCCTACACATGCATCGTGCACAGAGACACACATAATAACAATAAATAAAGAGGTGACCGTCACCTCACTTTTCTATATTCTGATCTACCTCTGGTCACTAACTGTGAAGTCATGCGGCCGTTTGCTGAGCATGTTTTCTGTCTACTAGTACTTGATGCACACTGGTTCTTCTTCCCTTCTTATCTGTCCTGGGAAGTGGAGACTTGGCTCCATTTCACAGATGAGGAAAATGAGGCCGAGAGCAATGTGATGGAGCCCATATCTAAGCATAGGCCCATCTCTGCCTTTGGTGCTGCACTGGTTTCCTCTTGCTCCATGACAAATTACCCTCACTTAGAGGGCTTAAAACAATGTGAACTTAAGCTGGTCTTTAGAGTTTCTTTACAGCAGAAATCTGGGAACGGTGTGGCTGGATTTTCTGTGCAGGGTCTCACCGGAAGTGAAATCTAGGTGGAGGTAGGCGCTTCGGTATCCAGGCAGACTTGGAGTAGTCCTCGTCCAAGCTCACTGGCTGTAGGTAGGATGTTTACCCAGGCGGTTCTAGAATGGCATCCCATTTCTCTTCTAGCTATAGGAAGGGCACTGTTCTCAGTTCCCAGAGGCTGGTTATTCTTGCTGTATGACCTCCAAGGATCCATTATAAACTGTTACCCTCTTAGAGGCTAGCTGGGGTGTGTTTGCGTGCGATTCTACTCTGTCACTAGACACAAAGACTAGACTGTTCTACAAAGGCCCTTAGGGAGCCAGCTGGGCCATAGGTCATACCATAAAGATGGGAGTAAAGAGCCAGGTGTGACCACACATGCCTCCAGTCCCCCCAATCCCAGTACTCAGGCGCCAAGATTCACAGGCTTGTGAGTTTGAGGCCTGTCTGGGATACTTAGGAAATTCAAGGCTAGCCTAGGCTAACTACTAAGACTCTGTACTTCACTCTCATCTCCTCCTGTGCCCCTCCCCCAAAATTACAAATCTCAGTCCTAGAGTTTATGTGCCTGCATGAACAGGTGCTGGTAACCCAGAATTCTTATAATTTCGTCTGTCAACCCTCCTCAGAAGTTTTGACTCTGGAGTCAAGAGGAAAGGAGCGTGTGGAGGACTACCCAAGGCTGGTGTCACTGTGAAGACCTCTGGTGACAAAGGACAGAGGAACCAATATGAAAGAACTCCACACCAGGAAACTTTGCTTCCCCCTTTTGCCGAGAGCTGACCTCCCGAACCAGCATGTAGTAGCCACCTTTAGAACATTGTTTAGATAAGAACCAAATGAGTCTTCTTGGGATGGAAGGACTTAATAATGTCTTCCTTCCAGAATATGACTTTTGCTTTCCCCAGCGGTCAGTAAGAGCTTGAAGGCTTCACAGCATAGGCATGGCTAGTGTTTGTGAGCACCAGCCTCCTGTCAGGAAGTCACGGCACCGCCTTTGCCTGATGAGTATGATTGCCAGCGTGTGGCCTATTCATCCCTGTGGTTTGTATTTTGCCCTAGAGACCTGCTTTTTTAATAAAAGAAAAAAATATTAATATTTTATTTATGTGTGTATGTGTAGGCGCATGTGTGTGTGTGTAGTGTGTGTGTGTACCATGTAAATGCAGGTACGTGTGGACACCAGAAGATGGCATCAGATCCCCTGGACTTGGGGTTGTAGCTAGCTCTTAGTTTCTGACATGGGTGTTGCACTAGCCTGCCTTAGATTTTAAAATAACCCCTTAAAAAAAAATCTCAGTCTCTGTCAGGTGTATAGACCTGATAATTTAGAAAGTACTTTCATGAAGCCGTTTTTCTTACTTCCGTTGAGTTATGAGGCAGTGGAGAACACAAATCTTCCTGTGTAGCTTGGTGCATTACGAATGCATATAGCTACACTGTCTAGTGTCTGTTTTAATACCAGTGGGATTTCTAGCCCATTTGAAGGTTCCCAGTTGTATTGCAGATATAATCCTTGAGGTACCACCTTCACAGAAAGAAAAGGGAAAGAGAGGAGGGGGGCCTGTGGTTTGTTATCTGCACTGCCAGGAGAGCTCTGATGCTTCTTTCTTAGAGATGGCATACCTTGGACCGAAAGTCTCGTGATAGTTCATTCCAGATGGCACTAGGCCCAAAGGTGACGTCTTGTGCAGAAATCTGAAGCACCTGGTGGTGATTGTGTCCTATCCAGGGTTTTGCAGGGTGTGTGGCCACAGATCACGTGGAGGCTGTGTGATGTTGAGCACGTTTATATATACGCGACTCCCAGAGGAGAGCCGAGTGCAGGTGAGGAGCACAGGGTCTCCTCTCTGCAGCCTTTGTTAATATCTGGTGGTCAGGTCTCTCCTTCAGAGGTGATGAGAAGAACCTTCTGGTGCTGTCCTTTTGCTGGCTTTAGAACTTGTGAAAACTACCGCCATCTTCAAGCTACTGATCCCTCATCCCCTATTGTACAGGGGACTGCATCACCATTCAGAAAGTCTGGTCAAGCAGCAGCATTTTACCTGAAAGCGATGGGTAGTTTTTAAAAACCCATGTGCAGATTTTTCTAGACGTTGGACAGCTTTATCAAGGTATATTCACATACCGTACAGTTGGTCTGCCCACACTAAATATTTCATTGGTTTTTAGTATAGTAAAGGCACAGGGGCTAACATGTCAGTCAGTTTTAGACTTTTCCCCTTAAGTTCAAAAGAAAACACTACAATTTATCCATCACCCCCTCCTTCACCTCCTTCTGTCATAACCAACCAGGAATCTAGTCTCTGCTCTAGAGATTTGCCTGTTCTGTAAACTCCCTTTGGATAGTCCTATCTGTGGGGTCTTTTGTATCTAACTTCTTTAATTTAACCTAATACTTTCAAGGTTTTTCTCATGGTGCAGCATAGATCAATACTTAATTCCCCTTTATAACTGACCCCATTACCTATACTTACCACATTTAATTTATCCGTTGTTCTAAGAATAAATATTCTAGTTCTTTCCACCTTGGACTCTTAGGAATGAAGTTACTTAGCATTTGTAGACTTCTTCTTTTTCACACACACATGTTTTCATTTCTCACGAGCATGTGCTTGTGAGTGGCGGGGTCATATGGTAACCATTTCCCTCCGAGGCCCAGTCAGGCTTTCCCACAGTGGGCACGCCACTTCTGTCCCAGTTTGAGTTTGGTTGCTGCGATAAACACCATGACCAAATGCAACTTGCGGGAGGGAAAAGTTGATTTCAGCTATGGTCCGTCCTCAAGGGCAGCCAGTGCAGGAAGCCAGAGTCAGGAACTACAACAAAGACCATGGAGAACATTGTTGGGGGGCCTGCTCCCAGGCTCACCTTCCATCTTCCTTTCTGAGACAGCACAGACCCACCTGCTTAGGGATGACCCTGCCGACTCTGGGCTGCTCCCTTCAACATCAATTAGTAACCAAGGAAAATGCTCCAGAGATATTCCCAAAGGCCTATCTGCTAGAAGTAGCTCTTCAAGTGAGGGTCCTTCCCTCGTCCCATGTGAGCCTAATTTGTGTCAGGCTGCCAGATGGCACTAACTATGACAATTTTGCATTCCCACAGTGGATAAGGGTTCGAACTTCTCACCATCCACACCAGTGCTTGTTACCTACTGTTTTATTCTAACCATTCTTGAGGTGGTGATATAGTATCTCATTATGGATTTGATTTGCATTTCTTTAATGACTGGTGGTGGCTGGAGGAGGCCGTTTGTTGGTTCCTGCCTGCTCAGCCCCGAAATAATCACACAGAAACCATATTATTTAAATCACTGCTTGGCCCATTAGCTTTAACTTCTTATTGGCTAACTCTTACATCTTAATTTAACCCATCTCCATTAATCTGTGCATCACCACCAGGTCGTGGCTTACCAGCAAAGTTCTGTCCGGTGCCTGTCTCTGGTAGGGGCTCCATGGATTCTCTCTGACTTTGCCTCCTTTCTCCCAGCATTCGGTTTAGTTTTCCCCGCCTACCTCTATTCCCTGCACAGGCCCAAGACAGTTTCTTTATTAACCAATGGTATTCACAGCATACAGATGGGAATCCCACATCAGGTGGTGGTGAATAGACATCTTCTTGTGTCTGTTGGCTGTTTATATGCCTTCCCCGAAGAAAGAGGTATATGCTTGTTTTTTAAAATAGATTTTATTTTTATTGTTTTTAACTGTGTTCTGAGAGGTGTATGTGTATATGTGAGGGCAGGTGCTCAGAGGCCAGAGGTGTGGATCCTGCTGGAGCTGGGTTCAAAGGCAGTTGTAACCTGTCCTCTGCAAAATCACGATTCACTCCTAACACTGAGCCTTCTTTCCACCTCCATCTTTTATTTTAGATTATTTATCTTTTATTATTTAGTTGTAAGATTATATGCTAGTATAAGTCCTTTGTCTAATGTATAAGTGCTTCTCTAATTTTTTTTTGTTGTTGTTATTGTTTTTGTTTTTCTGAGACAGGGTTTCTCTGCTTAGCCCTGGCACTCGCTCTGTAGACCAGGCTGGCCTCAAGCTCACAGAGATCCGCCCAGATGCTTTCTCTAATTCTATAGGTTGCTCCTTCACTCTCTTGATGGTTATTCTGAAACACAAAAGCTTTAAAAATTTGGACAAAGTATGCTGTGTTTGTTTTTGTTGCTGCTCATGCTGTTTGTGTCAGAAATAGGTGTGTGTGTGTGTGTGTGTGTGTGTGTGTGTGAGAGAGAGAGAGAGAGAGAGAGAGAGAGAGAGAGAGAGAGAGAGAATTTGAAAACATCAGAAATCATGTCTAGACTGGTCCATGGAGGTTGAACTGTATTTTTTTCCAGTCATGATTGTGCAGTTTGTAGAAGACTTTCATGTGCCCTGTGTTTCCGTGCTCTTCTCTCCAATGGCCAAGAGCCTCGGTGAATACAGTAAATGACTCTTTCCCCAGGTACACATCTGCTGCAGAACTCTGTATTCGGATGGCTAAAGCTTTCAGAATGATGGGGAACTGAAAAAAAATTGCAGAAAAAAGGACACCATGTGGAAATGGTTCTTCATTGATTCAGGGTTTTGATAAAATAATGTGACGTGAGCACCCCTGTAGCATGGATAATAAAAACCCAGAGACAGATATAGGGGTTCAAGCTGAAGATCAGAAAAGCAAAGCGGCCAGCCACTGGCTCCTCCCTCTACCTCAGACAGAAATGGCGATCCTGCTGCCTCCAGGAATCTCAGCCTGAGACTGTGTGTGAGAGCTGTCTCCTCCAGTCTCATATTCCTCTCTAGTGCTGGGATTAAAGGCATACACCACCACCACCCAGCCTGTATGGCTACCTAGTGTGGCTGCTGGGATTCAAGGTGTGTGCCACCACTGCCTGGCCTGTATGGTTGACTAGTGTGGCTGCTTTGCCCTGATCTTCAGGCAAGCTTTATTTATTAAAACACAATACCAGTATATACCCCGGAAATGGTGCCAGGCTCACCTGTGTTTTTGTTTTGCCTTTCTCAATGATTAGGTCTGCACTGCTCTCCCTGGGAGGAGGCTGGAAGCAGCGTTTCACTGTGGGTGAAAATGTGAATACATTTTATCTGTGAATAAATATTGATTTCTGTGCAGATAACTATTACGTGGAAGGATTCTGGTTTGTTTGTTTGTTTTTTTTTCCAGAAGTGAGCTAATCTATTTTCTTTGTCGGCTCCACATCTGTTTTTATGCATTTTGGCTTAAGATCATGGTTTGAGTCATGATCTGTGTGACATTACCCAAATTACTGGTTTGTTCTGTGCCTCGGTTTTTTTGGGGGTTTTTTTGTTTTTTTTTTTTTTGCTCCTGGGATGTGGGTAGGAAAATATCTATAAAGTACTGATCACTGGATTTTGTAAATGGCCCTTTCAAATAATGTAATTACCCGTGTACCTCATTGGTAGTAGCTGGCAGGATGTTAGTATGAGCCAAGGAGGAGTTCCGGAACAGGACTGATCAGGTAATGACTGCAAAATGGGGGGAGGGAGACTTTATCCTTGGGATATTTTTCCTTTGCGTTGTAGATGCTGCCCCTCCCCCCACCTCATTATGTTGCCACTGTAGCCCCTGGCTGAGGTCAAGCAATCCTCTTGCCTGGCCTTCAAGTAATTGGGATTACAGCCATCACGCGTGCGGCTCCTTGCAATGATTCTGATAGTCCCTGTAAATTCCAAACTAACTCTGACCGCAAAGGTGGAGCTAGTGATGGTGGTGGGGCCCACAGGCAGCAGAGACCTTGTTCTTTTCCTTATTGGGAGCTTCACCGAGTATCCAGGCTGGGAGACACTGCTGAAAGTGAGAGTTAAGATTGAGACTTGGCAGGGCTGAAGAGCTGGCTCAGCAGTTAAGACTCCTACATGGGCCCCTAGTCCGGTTGCTAGCACCCACATCAGGTGGCTGGAACTCCAGCTCTAGAAATCCGATCTCCTCTTCTGGCCTCTGTGGACCCCTGCACACAAGTCACACACACTAATAAAAAAATAAAAATCTTAAAGCTTTTGAGAGGTAAGAGCCTTCACTACGTCTTAGTAAATTCACAGCCCTGCGCCTACCAACTATGTGTCTCATGGACTCATTCTCCTATGTCAGAGCGTCAATAATATAACCTTGTGAGCCGTTGTCTTCTAGATAAGAAAATGTTTGGCATTAGACCTGCCAGGAATGGCATTGAGAAACTTAGTATTCAAGGTCAGGAACAGGGTAATCACACGTGTGTGGTGTGTGTGTGTGTGTGTGTGTGTGTGTGTGTGTGTGTGTGTGTGTGTGTAGATTCCTCCCAGGGTTTAAAATGACCGCAATGGTGAAGAATTTCCCAGTGATTAACATATAGTCCAAGAAAGTCGACTTGAAATTACTGAAGATTTTAAGCAAACCCCTGAGACATTCTCTTTGTTCCCCATACGGCAGCTGGCACATTGGATACTCCAAAGCTCTCCACCAGTCGGCCCTGAAGAGGAGCTGGTCGGCGTTTCAGTACCTCCCCACATATAAAGTCACCCCAGCCCACTGGTCCCAGCGTACAGTGTGCCCTGATGAACCAATTTTGCTCTCGGTGCTTGCAGTTCCCGTAGGCAGTGTCAACACTACATTCCCTGACTCCCTGTGAGGCTGTGGGTAAGGCTGGGCAGCCAGAGAAGGAAGCGCTGCAAGGGAGATCCTGGCCACTGTTACCATCTCAGAAGTGGTTAAATGAAGGATGAAGTCTCAGGAAGGTGTGCAACAATGTTGGGGGTTTGTTTGGCGTATGAGTTTATTCTTAAAATTAGCTTTGTCTTGAAGCGGCCCGATGATCCAAGAGCTGGAAAACACCGCATCTCTGCGTCTCTTCATTAGGTGCTGTGAGGGCCAAATGAAAACCTGTCTCAGCATCGCGTGGTCAGATGTATGCGCTATGGGTTAACTTCCTGATGCTGAGATTCTGATTCTGAAGACGGGAACTGGAGTCTCAGCTCAACTCGCTCAGAACAAGCCACAGAGCCCCAAGTGTGAGGACTGGTCATGTGCCACCTGTGAGTCACCTCAGTTTAAGGCTTTCTGTGTGGTGGGGGTGACGGAGTCCTACTGCATGCTGTTTGTCCTCTCTGCTTCCTTCTTTTCTTCTCAGTCACCTTTTGTTTATGGAAGACTGTTTAATCAGTGACTCCTATCTACACAAACCCGTCCAGTGTGAAGACTACAAGCGCCTCAAAAAGGAAAAAGTTGGAGAAAGAGATAAATAGTAGTTAATAAGAAAACGTAATTCCTAGAAGAAAAGAAAGTTGTGGCCTGCCTTAACTTGCTTTGGAATCTGTGGAGCCCTAAGAGGCTGCCTCTCCTGTAACAAGGTTTCTTTTAGGTTCAAGTTTAAAGAGGCCGTGGGTGAGTGGTGTTGGAGAAAGAAGCAATTAAGTTAAAGTTTTAAAATTGATGAAGTGAAGCGACGTCCAGGGCCTGCTAATGTACAGAAAGCTCTCCACATTTTTTTTTTCCTCAAATAAGTCAGAGACTTTCTTTTTCTTGTAAGCGCCTGGAGCCCACTATATGGGGTCCTTGGCTCTGGCTGAGAGTGTTGCTCCCATGTTTCTCCCATCATCTGGTCCCTCTTTTCCCTTGTGTTTAGCCAGAGGGCCACGAGCCGAGTGCATTAACCCATGGAACCTTTCCAGACGTCTTGTAAACCTTTGGTCTGTAGCACACTGTCTCAAGTCAGTAAACCTGCCTGACTTCTCTGTGTGTATGGTGTGTGTGTATGATGTGTGTGTGTGTATGATGTGTGAAGGGTGGGCTGGGAGAGTTGGAGACAGTTTTGTCTTAGAGGACAGCCTTGATAAAACCAGCAAGAAAAATAGCTTGACTCAAATGGCTAGAACAGGTGACTGAAAAAAATTGGGGAGTGAGGCAGGGCAGGTGTAGACACCTTTTCTGCAGAGATGGGTGTTGCTTCCTTACACACCTTTTTGGCCCTTGTGAGCAGGGGGTCAGGGTAGCCCACATTGTACTTTCTGAGAGAATAAAGACGTAGGTCAGGGTAATAAAGTCGTAGGTCAGGGTAGCCCACATTGTACTTTCTGAGAGAATAAAGACGTAGGTCAGGGTAGCCCACATTGTACTTTCTGAGAGAATAAAGACGTAGGTCAGGGTAGCCCACATTGCACTCTCTGAGTGTAACCCAGATGACAACTGCCCCCTTTAGGCATTTTCAAAGGGCCTTACTTATGTTTTGTTACAAAGACATGGGAAGCCACTACATTGTTTTTGATTTAAACAATCACCACCAAATTGCACGTCAGGCCCTGGCCTGAGGTGAGATGAGAAGCCTTTTGTCTTTGTAGAGGCCTTGCGATGTGAGCACGTGTCTTGTGTGTATCCTGAGCACCCACAGTCCTCCTGGGAAACCATTTTGTGTCTTAACCATTTCCCAGGGGTTTAGGATCTATCTGTATGAATTGAACTTTGCCCTCAGGTGGGCCAGTGTCCCACTGATGTTCTAGGTCTTGGATCTTCTCTGTCTGTTCTAATCTCCTTATTATCAGGGCTTAGAAACAGTTTCCCCCTGTTTAAAAGTAGATTTTCCTTCCATATATAGCACCGAAATGACTGTCCAACTCTATAAAATGTTGTGCTTCTGTTGCTGATGGTGGCACATACCAAGGCAGAGAGGCAGGGGGATCTCTGTGAGTGTGAGGCCAGCCTGGTCTACAGAGTGAGTTCTAGGTCAACCAGGGCCACACAGAGAAACCCGGTCTTGGCGGGGGAGATGCTACAAATTGTTGTGCTTCACTTTAAATGACAGTGGTTAGCAAGCTCTGAGAGTGGATGAACACCTTCCGCCCTTTGGTGATTCTGTAATGTTAACACTGGCATGCAAAAAATCAAAAAGGGCTTTCTCAGGTCCCCTCTTACCTGGGGTCTAACAGGAGCTGTGTTTCTAGCTGTCATTTTGTATTGCTAATTTGCCCAGCCATTGCTTGTGGAGCTCACTGACTTCCGTCACTCATCCTCTGTGTATGCCGCACAATGCAGGATGAATTCTGGAAAGGAGAGGGGGGATGTGTTTTTGAAGGCGTTATCTCCATTCATCATGTGAGCAGCACTACTTTAGAATTCTGCAATCTTAAATAAGCCTGGTATTTAAAATGAAATCTCTTACATGGTCTAATTATGTAGATCGATATGATCTCAAAGTCCTAATGTGAGTTCAGTTTAAAGACTCCCACCCCACTCTCCTGTTTCTGAAGGGAGGTCCAGCTAATTTCCTGCAAATGAAGAAGTATTTTTGGAAGACTAGGTTGACATTTAGCATTCTGGTTTGAAAACCCTCTGACTATTAAATATTTAATGCGCTGCAAAGCATTCTTAAAAATGAAATATGAATGAGTTTTAGAAAAAGCTTGCAGTGATATAAAATTGAGATTTTTTTTTCCTCTCCTGTTCCCCATTTCAAGTATGTCTGCCCTGGGAATCTTAATTATTTTTAATGAAGATGGCATGTATTTGATCAACAGGGGACATCCTAAAAAAATGCCAAGTCAAGTCAAGAGGGTCCTTCTGAATACTATCATAGTGGAGATTCACTTGGAATAGGCGATTAGTTTTGTGGCTGGAGGTTAGTTGTTCTTTTGTTTTATTTAAAGTCGAGAGTAAAATGAATGAGCAGAAAGAGCAAGCTCCTGTGTTTGGAGACAATTGTCCATCTGTCGTTTTCCTTAAAGTGTTGTTTACATTTACAGGCTCGTAGATTTAGACCATTAAAGCCATTTTTAATGAGTTTTCTCCAAAAACCATTAGTATTATCTAAGAACAGCTTTGTGACCTTGTGTTTTGTGGACACATTTTTTTCTTTTAAAAATATTCTAATAACTATGACATTCCTCTAGTGGCATTGGCATTAAATCGAAAATTCTTGACTTTGTATTACAAAACTGACATCTGGAAAATCATACCTATATTTTCTTATCATACTGTCCTAATTTTCATTGGCTATAGTCCATTGATGTTGCATAATATGTTAGATATGTGTTTTGATCTGGGAAAATGGAACTCATGACACCAGAGTCTGATATTTGCTTTTATAAAAGGGTATAAGTTAATGTGTTTCAAAAATGTATCTTGTTAATTCATGTATCTATGAATTTTTCTTGAGAAACTCCCTTTCTGAAAGGGATGGCTTTAATGCCTTGTACCTTGCTAACCAGGAAAGGATAGAGCAACCTCCATGGCTGTGCTGTAAGTGGTGTTTCTGCCTTTGCAGATTGAAGAGGACATTGCTTTGCTCTCTCATTGCTTGCGTTTTTGGCGAGGTAAATCGAACTCGTTCAAAATAGAACCTACCATGGCTGGCCCAGTAGTTACCCAGCTTTGAGATGTTTCTGGCATTTTCCATTCTTTGCTCAGTACACAGGGAGCTAGCTGCAAGGTAGCACCCCTTATATCTTTTCCTCTAACTCTGTACCTGTCACCTCACTCTAGCCCACTAACATATACCCTCACACCCACAGCGCTCTCTCTCTCTCTCTCTCTCTCTCTCTCTCTCTCTCTCTCTCTCTCTCTCTCCCTCCCTCCCTCCCTCCCTCCCTCCCTCCCTCTCTCTCTCCCTCCCTCCTTCCCTCCTTCCCTCCCTCCCTCCCTCCCTCCCTCTCTCTCCCTCCCTCCCTCCTTCCCTCCCTCCCTCCCTCTCTCTCTCCCTCTCTCTCTCCCTCTCTCCCTCCTTCCCTCCCTCCCTCCCTCCCTCCCTCCCTCTCTCTCTCCCTCTCTCTCTCCCTCCCTCCTTCCCTCTCTCCCTCTCTCTCTCTCTCCCTCCCTCTCTCCTTCCCTCCCTCCCTCTCTCTCTCCCTCCCTCCCTCCCTCCCTCCCCCTCCCTCCCTCCCCCCTCCCTCTCTCTCTCTCTCTCTCTCTCTCTCTCTCTCTCTCTCTCTCTCTCTCTCATATATATATATATATAAAATCTCAGCTTCATTACAATAGAAATAGTAAAGTCATCATTCAATGGACACATAATGTGCTAGTCACTGTGATAGATAATTTATCTTATTGATGGGGATGAACTTTATAGGAGATTGGGGACAGGAGGTGTCCTGGGCCACTTGGCTAGTAATTCAGGAAGCTAGGGTTTGAGCCACAATAGCCTTTGGCCCTAGTATCCACAGTGACAACTCGGTTATTGCAAATTGACCTTCCTTCTGTGTGTTGTTGGCAAGTTACTCAGCTGCAGCCCAGGTCAGAGCAATTCACTCGGCTTCTCTGTGACGTTGCTTCCAAGCCTTCCAAGTTTTGATTCTAGATATTCCATCACTTTATCACGTTTTCATCCCTGCCATTGTTTGTAAGTGGTAAAAGTTAGCTACAACAATACATTCAAAAGATGCTCTCAAGACTGACGGGTGATTCTGCTGTTGGGAATCATCGGTGCCACTGGACCTACACGGTGCCTGGCAGCAAAATCAGATGCTCTCCATTGGTGTGGGAAGTCCTTCTGTCCATGTGTTGCTTTTATTGGTTAATAAATAAATCTGTTTGGACCAGTGGCTTAGGAGAATTGGGCAAGGTGGGAGTTCCAAGCAGATAGAGGACAAGAGACGCCAAATAGCTGCCAGAGGAGAAAGACACGAGCTGTCAGTTGGAACCTTGCCGATAAGCCATGAGCTTCGTGGTAAAATATAATATAATAGAGATGGGTTATTTTAGGATATAAGAGCTAGCTAGAAATACGCTTAAGCTATTGGCCAAACAGTATTGCAATTAATACAGTTTCTGTATGATCACAATTTGACAGCATGCAAGTAATTAACTCCCCTGTCTGTCTCTCTGTCTGTCTCTCTGTCTCTCTCTCTGTCTCTCTCTCTGTCTCTCTCTCTGTCTCTCTCTCTCTCTGTCTCTGTCTCTCTCTCTCTCTCTCTCTCTCAAACACACACACACCCCACACCAATTGAAAATTACATTCAGCTTCTACTCTATGGTTGGTTGGATTGCTTATTTTTTGTTTGTTTATTGATTTTCAAGACGAGGTTTCCCCATGTATTCCTGACTGTCCTGAAATTCACTCTGTAGACCAGGCTGGCCTCTAATTCAGAGACCCACCTACTTCTACCTCCTGAGTGCTGAGATTAAAGGTGTGTGCCACTATACCCAGCTTACCATCCCCCCATTTTAATGATAAGAAAGAACAAGGTACTTGTTTTAGTGCTGATTCCCTGGGCCTGAGCAATTTAGCAATACCTGGGACCATTTGCCTTTTTCTGTCTCATCCCTTGATGGAGGGTGAAGAATAGCAACCTAAGTGTTCACCTGTAAACAGTTGGTTTGAAAATCAAAACCATTGTCAAGATCTTAGAGATTTTGTGTATTCAAGGTGTTGGTGGTGGGTGGGGTTAGAGAAAGACAGCCCTTAAAAATAGTAGAACTGAAAAGTGAGATGAACATTTATTTACCTGCTCAGGGAGACTATGCTGTAGAAGTTATTTTCGTTGTTTGCTCTGGTCTTGCCATTCTTAATGGGTTATTCTGGAGTGTTTAATTGAAAACAATTTCTGTCTCTCTCTCTCTCTCTCTCTCTCTCTCTCTCTCTCTCTCTCTCTCTCTCTCTGTGTGTGTGTGTGGGGGGGGGTGAATTAAAATGGGAAAAAATTTTAAGCCTCAATCTTACCAGCAGGAGTGTTTTATTTATTTATTTTTTTAAAAACGAAAACTTGACAGCTCCATATTAAATTTAGCCAGTCCTGTAATGCAGACACTTCCGTTTGTTGCATAAAATTTGTGCTGGCTCCATTCCTTAAGTTTGGGGTTGAGACCTCTGTGACTGTCATGAAAGCATCCTTGCTTTCTGCCTGCCAAAGCAGTCTGTGGTAGCACACTTCAGAAGTCAGTAGATCAGCCAGCTATAGGGAAGCAGCTCCCCTGCGGTTGAATGCAGTCTTTCTCCTCTGCTGACCTTAAAACCCATGCCAGTTACCTTCAGTATATAGGTTCTCCCAGGACCCTCAGTTATTGCTTCAACTTGAAGATATTAAGAAGTGTAGAGTCTGACAAAGAAGCAAAAAATATAAAATGGAAAAAAGAAAGCATTTTCAACAAATGGTACTGGCAAAACTATATATCAACATGTAGAAGAATGAAAATCCATATCTATTGCCATGCACAAAACACAAGTCCAAATGGATCAACAAAAAAAAACCAACCACACTGAACCTCATAGAAGAGAAAGTGGGAAGTACACTTGAACGCATTGGCACAGGAGACTACTTCCTAAATATAACCACAGTAGCACAGACATTGAGAGAAATGGGACCTCCTGAAACTGAAAAGCTTCTGTAAAGCAAAGGACACAGTCAACAAACAAAATGGCAGCCTACAGAATGGGAAAAGATCTTCACTAACCCCACATCAGAGGACTGATCTCCAAAATATACAAAGAACTCAAGAAATTGGTCATCAAAAGAACAAATAATCCAATAAAAAAATGGAGTACAGACCTAAACAGAGAACAGAGAAATAAAAAAAATGTCTGAAAGACACTTAAGGAAATGTTCAACATCCTTAGCCATTAGAGAAATGCAAATCAAAACAACTCTGAGATTCTATCTTACACCTGTAAGAATGGCCAAGATCAAAAAAAAAAACTGATGACAACTTATGCTGGAGAGGTTGTGGGGAAAAGGGAACACTTCTGCATTGCTGGTGGGAGTGCAAACTGATACAGCCCCTTTGGATATCAGTGTGGCGATTTCTCAGAAAATTAGGAAACAGCCTACCTCAACACAGTGGAGTACTACACAGCAGAAAAAAATGACATCTTGAAATTTGCAGGCAAATGGATGGATCTAGAAAACATCATATTGAGTGAGGTTAACCCAGACCCAGAAAGACAAATATCATATGTACTCACTCATAAGTGACTAATTCACAATCCCAGAGAACCTAGACAAAAAGAGGACCCTAAGAGAGACATACATGAACCTAATCTACATGGGAAGTAGAAAAAGATAAAATCTCCTGAGTAAATCGGGAGCATGGGGACCATGGGAGAGGGTAGAAGGAGAGGGTGCAGGAAGGGAGGGGAGCAGAGAAAAAAAATACATAGCTCAATAAAAATAATTTTAAAAAAGGGTGGAGTCAAAGCAAAAACTGAACATGAGTGAAATCTCTAAACTCTTGACCATGGCAAATGACTCTGCAGTGTCCCTTTGATTTCCATTAGGTTAGTGACTCTGGATGAATGTGTCTAGTTGGGGTAATGGTGTGTGTGTGTGTGTGTGTGTGTGTGTGTGTGTGTGTGTGTGTGTGTGTGTGTGAGAGAGAGAGAGAGAGAGAGAGAGAGAGAGAGAGAGAGACAGACAGACAGACAGACAGACAGACAGACAGACAGACAGACAGAGACAGAGAGCGCTCACTTTGAAGAACCATCCTGGAAAAGGTCAACAAGGAATTGATTGAACTCTGGCAAAACTGTCTCTACTCGAGATGTGTGTTGAGCATACCCAGTTCCTTAACATACTCATTACTCCCTCTTGTCTCCTTGCTATCCATACCCAGACAAGTGCATGCTCTACCTGCAGGGACTGGTGAGTCTTCCTGGGCAGCATGAGGCTTTAGGTTCTTTCTTGGAAGCATGGCCATGAGCGAGACAAATTGTGTACATCATCAGTGTCTTGATTACATGAAGCTCAAGTTCCCAGCAGAGCCCCAGAGAGAAGCCTACCAGACTCAGCTGTGGTGGCTACAGGTTGAAATCCTGTGAGAGCTTGGGTCCTCAGGATTCATCCATTCATGTACCGTCAGAGTCGACTTCTCTGAGGCTGAGCGCTACAGCCTTGGGCTTCTGGGGTATTAAGGAATGAAGACATATTAGACAGAGCTATCAGTACTACTACATTTTCAGTGTTTCTACCTGACAATGAGAGTCTTACATGGTCACGTCATGTAGGTGTGCCCTCAGCCCAGCGTTGGTCTTAAAGGGTCACATTCAAAGACTACACATATCATGGCGGTCCTTTATTTGTATCTGTTCTTAAATTTCTTATGTGTAAGAGATGTGTGTGTGTGCAGAGGGCAGAGGACAACCTTGTGGAGTTGTTAATTGTTTCGGGGGGTGAATTGATCAGGTTTGAACCATCACACAGGAAGCGTCTTCATCCACTGATCTATCTGCTAGATTCAGTGTGTTCTTTCAGTGGACTATAAGTTGAAAGTTTTACAGCAGATATCTTTTCCTCCCTTTTGTGTTACTCGATCGCTGTGTCTACATAAAATCTCATTGAGAGAGACAATGAAAAGGCATAGGTTTGGGGTTCTTAAGAACTGGTGTGTCCCAGGCAAAGGAACAGAGTGCCTGCCTGCTGTCGCTGCTTCTCCATGGTCTCTGTTGAATGCCGAGACTGGGCTCCTGGTTATTTTGGGTTGTTTTGGTGGCATGTCCCTTCTTTGGGCTTGCTGTAGGGCATCTGCTGTGGTGTTTGCTTGTGCCTCCCCCACCTCTGCCTTTTTGTGTTCTTTAAGGATGAGGTTGTCCTGATTCTTACTTCACACAGTCTCCCTCGCAGCTGGACTTCGATCTGTGTCAGTAACAGAAAGCAGAGCTGGGTCATAAATGTCAGGCAAATATTTCTGGAACATTGAGATGGTGAGCGCTAACCCTGGAACACAAGGAGTTTCTCAAGGCCTTCTCCAGCTGCTTGAGATACCCAAGGACCTTGATCCCAGAGTCTATGACATTGACTTTGGGAAGACTCTTGTTGTAAGAGGAACATATTTTCACTGCCAGTATTGGATGTCAGACAATGGAAGTTTGTCACACATATGCCCGCTCTTAGTCTTCTCATTCGTAAGTCAAGGATGAACCCAAACCTCTCCCAGTGACATTACAAACAAGAGTGGCTTTTCCTCTTCCTTCCCCTTCTCCTTTTATCTTTAAACTTGAACTGGGAGATGCACATGGAGAGTCATTTCTGTGGTGACTGAAGGTTTAGAAAACGCCCTCCTTCCCAAGTAGACTAGTGACCAAACATATTTCCACCTTCTCCTCTTCCCTCAAACCCTGTTTTACCTAGAACTGAAAGGGTACTGGGAATTTTGGACTGAAACAAAACTCAGTACAAGGCTACCATGACTGACACTTCTGGGGATTCCCAATACAAATGCTGATTGGAAAAGTTCCCCGGTACAGGACTTCCCAAACTGGTTAATAGGCCCAGGTGCCTTAATGACTCTTGCATAAGGTGGCCTGCCCTGGGCCTGTGGCCCAATGTGAACCAATTGTTGACCGAGGAGGGCAAGGAGTCAGTAAAGTAAACCTAAGATCCCTTGCCTGTTAGAATATGAACAACAGTGAGTGACAGAAAACCAACACAGATGCGGCGTGCCGTGCTTGGGGGGTCTGTGTGTTCGCACCACATTCCCCAGTGATAACCAAGCCTTCACCACAACAGCAAAAACGTAGGTATTGAAATAGCTTTCACCCCCTTAAAGTGGGCTTGACAGGTTTAGTACATTCCCAGGTTTGTGCAAATGATCTAATTGTGTAGTGCTTCAACAACATACAAAGAAATGTTGGTTCCTTTAGCGGTCACTTCCCAAAGAAAGTGTCTGGGAGTTAGTTCAAGAACAGCTATAAAGACTGGTTTTCTCTCACTAGGTGGTTATCAGACTCAGGCAGAAACCAAATCTTGAGTTTGGTTGTATAAAATGCTGCTCTATGGCTCTCATCTCCATAGACATCAGTCCACAAGTCTGGAGGAGACCTGCTGATGCGAGAACATCCATCGAGGTGGTCCTAAGCAATGTGCCTGCTAAACCCTCAAGAGTCCTATACTGGGAAGCCTTTCCAATAGAAAGGGAAACGGAGCTGCTGGGCATTTAAGCATGTGTCTTAAATGGCACAATAAGTACACACCAGGAGCCAGAGTCTAGCCTCCTGGCTTCCAGAATCCATGCTTACTCTGCCCTACCGTCCTCCTTTCCAAGAATGCATGCCAAATTCAATATTTACTTGGTGGGGAGAATAATTTGATGTTCTGGTTTCTCCCTGTTCAGGAGTTTTAGATAATTTCCCTTCCTGTTCCAACTGGCATTGTGGAGTAAATAAATATGGTTTCGTTTTGAATCTGGTAAACAGTACAACCAGGTTTTTTAAATTACATGAGAAATTTGCTTGGTATAAAATTGAGTAATGGCAGACTGAAAGCTGGGCAAATATTGGGTTCTGTTTGATTGGTGACTTCATATACCTTCACATATCTTCCTTCTATGTCAAATGAAAGTCATACCACATCTTATTCATTAAACATTTGTTTTATATATCTATCAGTGATTGTGCCAAATGCTGACTAGTCAGAGACACTAACAACAATCTTCATATTGCCACGATTAGCTGGACCCTCTCTGATCTAGGCAGTGGATCCCATAATGCCGGTAGCATACCTAGGAGACTACTCTGACTATCTTGCCCCACTTCTTTGGGTTGGGAGGCCTGCTCCTTGAAACCTGCACAGAGATCATTGCAATCTGGATTACTCCAAAGCCCAGATCTCATTTCCCGTGTCAGACAGCCTGTGTGGGTGAGCAGGAAAGGTTTTGCCCCTCTCTCAGGGTCACTGCGAATGCTCATGAAGAAATCTGTGCAATAAAACGTGAAGGTGAAGCTCTAGTGGCAGTCGTGCCAGGAGGAGATCAGCTTTGCTCTGCTGGGGTGGACCTGGGAAGTCATCTCGGGCAGTTCAGATGCCTCCTGCCAAGGATGCTGCTTACGGAATAGGTGGAGTCGGGTGGGAAAGAATCTCTTCTCCCACCACCAGTACTCTGCCTAGCTGGACTTCGTACAGGGGGGACTGTGGGAGAACCATTCACTCATACCAGAGCCAGGAGCCTTGTTTACTGAGAACACTAGCCTGGGAGGGACCAACCCTGGAGCGTATGACCCAAAAAGGCAGTGTACTTCCCTGACCTCTTAGTGTCCAAAGCTTTGGGTCAGGTGAAACCAGAGCCTGAGTTGTTTTCTAGTCAACCGCTCTCTTCCAGGTACTTTTACTGTCAAGGTGTGGAAATCACTGAGAGGGTCCCAACTACAAGCAGGTTTCTGAACAAAGGAAAGAAGGTGGTTTTCTGGGACTAGAGCCAACCTTCTAAAGACCTTTGGAGTTGATCGTGTCACCTTTGGAGTTGATGGTATCACCTAAGCCCTGTACCAAAAATGTGATTTTGTTAAGTGCTTTGTCTCTTTGGAAAGCTTCAGCTATGTTAATTTGGGAAAGTTTCTAATGCTGGGATTGGGTCCCAGTTAGTCTCAAATGACTTTTTTTGGGGGTGGCCTCGAACTCACAGAGATCTTGCCTGCCTCTGCCTCCCCAGTGCTGGGATTAAAGGTGTGCCACCACCAGTGTTGAAGGAGCTGTGGGTTGCATTCTGCCACCCAGCTCCCGCTACCAGTTAGCTTTACCCGAAATAATTACACAGAAACTGTATTCTTTTAAACACTGCTTGGCCCATTAACTCTAGCCCTTACCGGCTAATTCTCATATCCCGATCAACCCATCTCTAATAATCTGTGTAGCATCAGTCTTACCAGGAAAGATTCAGCATGTCTGACCTGACAGCTTGCTTCATGGCATCTCCCCGGGAGAGGGGAACATGGCCTCTGAGCTCACTTCCTCTTCCTCCCAGCATTCTGTTCTGTTTACTCCTCCCACCTATGTTTTAACCTGTGAGGGCCAAGCAATTTAACCAATGACCTTCCTCCATCACACCAGTAGGAAGGATTCCTTTTCAAAGACTTATTTGTTTTTCGAAACACGGTTTCTCTGTAGCTTTGGAGCCTGTCCTAGAACTAGCTCTGTAGACCAGGCTGGCCTTGAACTCACAGAGCTCTACCTGCCTCTGCCTTCTGGGTGCTCCACTGCCTGGCTTTAAAGGACTTTTAAAAGTACTATTTATTGAGATCTTACCATATTCAAGAGATAAATCCACCAATCCCTGTAGGTAGGAGCCATCCTGACATCTACTTTATAAACGTGGAACCAGGCAGATCTGAATGGTCCGTGACTACTGATTTCTAGGGGGCCACCACGGGATCCCACCACTCCCTTCCCATCTCTGTTTTGAATCCTACGATCTGGAAGAAATATTCTACCCATAATTTATTTATTCATTAAAATTATATTATAAATTCCAGCCCAGGGAGCCATCGTTCAGCCAAGATGTTAGTTAATAATTATGGCTGACAATCGTAGCATAGACCTGGGACAGGTAAGAGCACTTACTATGACATTTGTTGTGTGTGACAACTACCCTGGCTATGGGAGCCTGAAGAACAAAACATGGGGCGGGGCGGGGTGAGGGGAAGGAGCATAGGAGGCATGTATGTAATCATTGGCATCACATTAATTCTATAATGGCTAACTGCTTTGGAATATTGTCTTAAAGTTTCACATTTAAACTCAACATTTGTGAGAATTATTCTCCATTCAGATCTTCATCTTAAAAACTTAATTGCACCCATACCTGACCACTCCCCTTGCAGTGAACAGTGCAGAGATATATTTATAATTTTTTAAATCAATTAAAGCCAAGTATATTAGGACATGCCTATAGCTCCAACACTTGGAGGCACAGGGTGCAGTGTAGTGATGAGAAGCCTGCATCCTGCTGCCCGGCTAGCTTTACCCGAAATAATTACATGGAAACTATTCATTTAAACACTGCCTGGCCCATTACTTCTAACCTCTTACTGGCTAGCTCTCACATCCTGATTAACCCATATCTAGTAATCTGTGTATCACCACGGGGTTGTGGCTTACCGGGAAGATTCTAACCCATGTCTCTCTCAGGCCGGAGCTTCATGGCGTCTTCCTGACTCTGCTTTCTTTCTCCCAGCATTCTGTTCTGTCTTCTCCGCCTACCTATGTTCTAACCTATCCGGCCAAGCAGTTTTCTTTATTAATTAACCAATGAAACAACAGAGATAGAAGACCCTCCTACATCAGTGCAGGCTTTGGAGTTCAAGGCTAGTCTTGAGCTCAATGGTGAGATCCATCTCAAAAAAGTGAAGGTCTAGCCTGGAGAGATAGCTCAGTGGTTAAGAGCACTGGCTGCTCTTTCAGAGGACCCTGGTTTGATTTCTAGTACCTACATGGTAACTCCAGTCCCAGGGAGTCTGCCACCCTCTTCTCAACTCCTTGGGTACCAAGAACATATGTGGAGCACATACTTATATGCAGGCATAACACACATACACAGAAAATAAAAATAAATCTCTTTAAAAATTAGAAATGAAGGGTGGGAGATGAGCTCAGTGGTTAGAGCACTTGCCTGGTATGCTCACGTTCCTGGTTTACTCCCTAGTACAGGGCGTGGAGTGGTAGTGGTGCAGAATTCACGAGCAAGTGGCATTTCCTGAAAGATTTTCATGACAGGGAGACTGGGCTCACACGTCTCAGGTGGAATTTCAATAGAATTCCAGTGCAG
This sequence comes from Microtus pennsylvanicus, assembly GCF_037038515.1. Taxonomy (NCBI): domain Eukaryota; kingdom Metazoa; phylum Chordata; class Mammalia; order Rodentia; family Cricetidae; genus Microtus; species Microtus pennsylvanicus. The sequence goes on from NC_134591.1 coordinate 37,089,498, forward strand.
CTGTAGAGTGGACATTTTAGACTCCTAGTGTTTTGTAGACTCTAACTCAGCTTCTCAATGTGACTAGTTTCTTGAGATGGTCTCCCTGTGTAGGCCAGGTGGCCTTGAACTCTTATCTGCCTGCTTCAGCCTTGCAGGTGCTGGGATTGCAGATTTGTACCACCACTCCCTGGAAACCAGCCAAGTGGGGGCGAAGAGACTGTCCTGACCATAGGACTAGTGTGGATAGAACCACACGCTGTCACTGTTCTTTAGGATTTGTGTGAGTTTTGCAGGATGGTTGTATTGGAAGAACACCTATTTAGCCTTCTTTTGAGACAGAGTCTCACCCGTGTAGCCTAGACTTAACCCAGAACTCATTATCCCGCTGCATCGTTCTGAGTGTTGAGATTGCTTCCTGGACCACCATGGTCAGCCTAAAGCATCTATTTACAGAACATAGGTATCAGAATCACACATGTAAGAATTTTCTTTTTGGATACTAAATTAATGGACATTTAAAAAATACACAAATAATACAGTATTTAGGGCTGGCAAGATGGCTCAGTGGCTAAAGGACTTGAGTTTAATTACCAGAACCCACGTAGTGGGAGGTGAGAACCAACCCCAACGAGTTGGCCAACTCTGACTTCCACATATGTGCACGCACACAGACAGACAGACAGATAGATAGATAAGTGGCTTTTTAAATAAAAAAACCTCAATCTCATTCATGTCATAACGCAATATTGCAACTTTGTTTAAATTCCAACAGTTTTCTGTTATTTAAAATTTTTTTTAAAAAACACTGTTTCTCAGTCTTTTTCCATACTGCAACCTCCTGCAAGCACTGTCGGGACAGCAAAACTAATAAGGCAGATTCCATAGAGGGCCATATAACCTTACGGAGGAGACAAGGCACTTGGGAAGCTGCAGATCCATGTTTTGAAGCTCACTAACCGATGATTCAGATCACTTGAGTCCTGGAGTTGTCGAAGGCCCTGGGGGATGCTAACTCTTGGGTTTCTAAATGGACCACATATATTCTGTGTTTATGAGAAGACTCAATATCAGCTTCAGGAAGTGGGTCTCTGGCTCTAAGTATGTGGACTGTAAAGATTCTTAAAACACCCATTTCACCATTTCCCTCCCCAGTTAAAATCCTTTTTATAGCTCTTTTTTTCTTGGCAGATACACATTGGTTCGATTCTCCACTCAAAAACCTCACTAAGTGCCCATTCTTTTGCATAATTTCTAGCTCTTCTACCTGGCTTTCAACCTTCCAGTCTAAATGTCTTTTCTGTTCCATTTAGTTTGGTTTCGTGTCCAGTCTGCCCTGTGAAATGAGGCTGTTGTTACCATATGTGTCTTTGGTCATTGTTGGTTCTGGGCTTCTTTCTAGAATATAAGCCTTCCCAGGGCGGAAATACTGCCCCGTTCTTTGAATACAGGCCCACAATGATCTGGCCCTTTAGAAGGGTTTTCCTGAGGCCCAGGGGCCTGAAACAGACTCCACACAGTAGGGATGCTCCCCTAGGGTCAGAGACAGCTCCCAGCCTGAAAGCGGGGCTTAGTCCATACTTTCTTTAGTGATTCCTACTGTGTGACAGACATTCCCAGCAAATGCTCGGAAATGACTTTTTCTTAAGCTCTTTTCCTCTTGAAATCCCACACCAAAGTCAAGCCCCCACGTGGTTTTCTTCAGCGATCTTCCCCTCTGTGAACTCCAACAGCACACAGCCAAGCAGTCGGTGTGACATTGCTCCCCTCTCTTCCCTCCCCCACCTCTTTTAAATTAAATTCCCCTCACACTGAGGGTGGGAGTTCCCAGACAGCACAGGACACCCCCACCCCCCAGTCCCCAGCCCCCATCCCCATCCAATGACTTCTGATTCTTCAAAAAAGGACTTGGTTGGCTAGGATTTGGTTAAGCACCAGCATCTAAATCTGGAAGGTTAAGCACTTCAGTTTGCCATTCCTATTATCCTTTATGGAAATCTATGCCTTTATGGTTTGGTTTGGTTTTTCACAGACAGAAAATGGAAGGTTTATGAACTATTAAAATGCTACGCTCAAGAATAAACATGTGGTTATTAAATACCCTCGCCTTTCAAGGTGAAGCAACATGGAGCTGTAGGGGTCCATGGTGCCAGCTGGGTGAGGGGAGTGGACGCTGGCACCTTTGCAGAGCATTTGGGCACCTCTGTTTCCCATCTCCAAGCGGCTGGGCTGCCATGCATGTTGTCATGAATATTACTTACAGCAAGTTACACCGACCGCGGGCTGAATCTGTCCAACACGTGGACTTGATTTGTTCTCCTTTATTCCCTGTGAAAGCCCAAATAACAAAAACAAGCCCAGGGACCCCTGGGAACCTTTTTTGCACTTCAGGAAGTGTTTGCAGCTCCTTCTGTCCCCTTTGTTCTCAGGGTCCTTCACCCGCCAGCCCTCTTGGTTTGGAATACTCCAACAGGAAATCAAAGGATCACAACTGGAAAGTTTGCTAGCTGCAACTGCTTTCTAGTTTCCCTGCTAAGTCAGAGTGCCTGATGTTTTCTCTTTCCCTGTAATTCCCTCTGAGTGGCCCTAAACAGGCAGCCCTTTGTGAAGGTGGCACTTACCACCAGCTTGTGACTCACCCACATATTTCACTATTCAGAGTTCTTGTTGGTTTGAAGGGTATGAATGTGAAAGGCATCAGACCAAGGGATTGATCGTTTGTGTGGTCTATTATGATGGTGTTGTTGTTGTTGTTGTTGTTGTTGTTGTTGTGTGTGTTGGAACTGAGCTTAAAGGTACCAGAAGAAAAAGAAATTGAGGTTCAAAGACTATGTTGTTAGATTGCTCAGAGAGTTTACAGATTTATAAGACAATAACAGATTAATTTTTTTTAATCTTAAGGATAAAATAACTTCTTTTTTGCTAGCTGGTTGAGCAAACAACCAAACTACAGTAACCATCTGTGTGGTTTGATAAGTTAGATTACCAGGGACACGAATCATTGATGCTTCCCATGTAGGTGTACTGTAGTGTGACCAGGAGTCATGGCCTAAACTAATTTCTAGAGAATTAGCTTTGGAGCTAGACACTCAAGAAGCCTGGAAGGAAATGAAGTAAAATATAAACAACATTGGTTTTCCCTGGGCAGCCCGACAGATTTCTTTCTTCCTCCTTTAAGTGGATTCAAGTTTTCTACAGGAAGAGTATTTAACTGTTAACTCGGCTACAGGAATAATACAGAAGTGAACACTCCCGTCACCTCCCCATTCTACCAACAGTATGTGGGCAGAGTGGGTAGATAGCTCCAAAGAGGGTTTTTTGCTTTACAACTAGCATGGAATAGCTGCCAGCAAGACAAAATTTCTCATGTTTTGAGAAGATTAAGCACAGAGAGGTCGGCATGGTGGTGAGCACCGCATAGTCACGATATTCTGAGTGCACTCCCAGTTCGTTTGCATCTTGAGCTGGAAGTGTTCATTTCTGCAAGGTGCTAGCCCCTGACTACTGTGAGCCTCATTCATGCTTTAGCCATTTTCATTGCTTATAGCAAGTTTGCAAGAAAGCAAAGTCAGTCTGCGGGGCTGTACCTGGGGTGTAATTGATTTGTGCAAGGCCATCTGCTGGGGCCCCCTTCTCTTGTGTTTTAAATTTTCCAGCGCAGAGTTTCTTTCTCCAACAGTTTTTAGTCACTAGGCCTTCCCCTTTGTTAGGAAACGACAGCAGCTTTGTCTGGCTCCTGCCAGGCACTGTGGTGTTAGGATCGAGTTTTTATGGCAAGGGGTCAAGTGTGAGCCCCCGTGTTTTATTTTCTCCCGTGCATGCTCTTAACTGCGATGATCTAGTGAAGATGAACTTTTTTTTTCTTTTTCTTTTTGTGGGTTCTGGTTGAATCTCTGAATGCAAACCCTACTCTGAGTTTGACTTGTCTTTGAAAAAACAAAGTGTGTAATTTTCTTTGTTACAAAGGAAATATGAGAGGAGAAGGGGGAGGGAAGAAAATGTATGTAAATTCGCCGGTCACAGGCGAGCCCTACTCTAATTTGATTGCGCCTCAGTTTTACACAAGCTGTCTCTTTTTATATGCACTTTGGAGTGAGTCTTGCTTTGCAGATGGATTTGACCGCACGTTTCCTAATGGTCAATTTGAGGCGAATTAAACCTCAGGACCTTACTTTCTTCATCTATAAAATGAGGGAACAATACAGGAAAAGCTGGGACCCCTTGAATGGCAAAGGATTTCTCTCTCAGCCGCAGTGAGCATCATTCAGAGGGCTGGAATAGTGGACAAAGCAGCTAGCAGAGCCACCCAAAGACAATGGCTTCCCACTCCTTTGTCTCCCAAGGTCCTAGAATGACTTTCTCAGACAATAAGAGGGAGCATTTAGAATGGGATTTGATTGTGAGATTATGGGTGACCACTAAAGAGACGAGAAGCAGAGGTCCTACATAGACTTGAGTCCCAAGCAAATTGCTATTCTAGGGGTTTTTGATGAGACATTTGGCAGAAGCTGGGATGAGGCAGAGAGAGATGGATTGGTCAGTCCGGTCACCCCACCCATAGGATGTCCAAGTGCCTCTCAGACTTGATCATGTCCTTGTGAATAGCTTCCAGGCAATGGTTTTCGTCTAGGGGGCGTAAAGCGAGAAGAAAGGTAACACGAAGTCAGAGCAGAACCCTTCTGGCATTCTTCGCTTCCAGCCAGGAAAGAACTAAGGAATTTTTGGCTTCTAGCAAAGGACAAGAGTCAGAATTGGAGGTCCCGACCAGTTTCTGTTCCTGTTGTCGTCACTCTGAAGGGCTGTGGTAAACATTGTGAATATTTTGAAATTATGTGTTGTAAAATAGCTGAAGGCCCTCCAGTCCCTTGTCATCCAGATCATAACATTGTCCGTAACACACCCCCACACACGGAATGATATTGTTTATTTAAATGCTATTTTAAAGACACAGTAACACAAGTTATTATAAACATGCTTTTGACAGCCACAGGCCTTGTTTCCGGTTTGTTCCTTGTTGTTGGACATTTTGTTGACTTTAAAGTTTTATTTTAGGGGGTAGCCTTCCCAATATGCTCAGCAAACTTTTTCAAGTCACATGTCCAAAATGAGCAAGTTCAGGGATTAAAGAAGGGACTGTTTTTGCAGCAGCAGGCTTGTGACCTTAGGGCTCAGAATGATCATCAGTCTCCTCCAAGAACGCCTTTCTCCTGGGCCTTCCAGGTGTGTAACTGTGATGTCAAACAGTCTGACCAAAATCAGACACTGATCCCGGGCTGAAGGGACCCGAATCTGGGAGAAGATTATTCTTGGAGTACACCTACACTCCATTCCCCCAAAGCACTCCGTTGAGTCACCCCTGATTCATTTCCCAGTGATTTTGGAATTTTTTTTTTAAAACTGGTGGTACTGGGGCTTCAGTGGTTCCTGGTGGTCTGCTTGCGGAGATGACAATGTTAGTCTTTATTTTCCTCCTCTTTGTCCACCATCCCCAGAATCACAGCAACAGATCCAGAGCGGGATGAAGCTGTTAGTGAGCTGTCGGCCATATGGACTGGCCACAGAGACCCATAAAACAGCATGGGACTAAGGTTTGCAGTGAAAACACAGCCCTTAGTTTCTCAACAAAGAGCAGGGAAGGAGAGCGGCAGCATCTCATTAGGCTTGATGGGGTATTTATTTCTTCCCTGTGGCATGGTGCTGTAGCTTTCGTTTAAATGACTTGTTAAAATTTGGCGAGGCAGGTAGTGGAGCAAAGGTGGGGCCCGCTGTCTGGACTGACCGTCTTATTAAACACCCTTGTAATTGTTCCTCTTCCAACAAACCAACTCTCTTGCCATCTGTTAAGGTTAATTAAATAGAGTTGAGGGGGGTGGGGGCAGCTGTGAGTTAAGACTAGGGATCAGCAGACTCTGGAGTTAGTAGAACCATGGAAGGTCAAGGCTGTAGCTAGGCTTTGGAGGGAGGAAGGATGGAGAGAATATGAAAAGGGATATGTTTGATTTTTTCCCCCCTTCTATCAGACAATCCATAGGATTAACTGCATTCAACTGATACTCTGTATATCTGTCTGTCTGTCTGTCTGTCTGTCTATTTATATCTATCTATCTATCTATCTATCTATCTATCTATCTATCTATCTATCTATCTATCTATCTATCTACATCGTTCCGAGACAAGAGTTTCTCTGTGTAACAACCCTAGCAGACCTGGAACTTGCAGCCCAGGCTGACCTCAAACACACAGAGATCCTCCTGCCTCTGCCTCCCAGGCATGTGCCCACCCGGCTGTATCTTTTTCATTCTTAACCTTGCACGGAACATCGTTTAACCGGGAAGGAAGGAGACAGGCAGTGCTTAAGAGTAGAATGTGTAAAAGGTAGGTTGTATTAAATTGTGTTATGTTTAGAATATGCGGTCCAATGAAACTCGAGTGAAGATACCTTTTTAATTGCAGAAAATTTAGGTTTATATAGCACTATTGGGTGTGAATCGGAAGAATTAAGAGTCATTTAAAAAAAGAATTGAAAATTATTACATGCTTAAAATGCCGTGGTGTGATTCCTATAGCGCATCAGGGTGGGCTCAGGAGACGGGCCAGGCGGATTGTGAGGTGTTTCTCATTGGGGCAGCCCAGGATCATCCACTTAAGGGACTGAATTTATGTTTGTCTTGTTAGGTATTTATGGTAGTCCAGTAAACACTTCTCCTTTTATAAATACAGTTTTGAATACATAGGAGCACATTTTGGGGGGGGGGGGTTGTGTTTCAAAGAGACTGCCTGGAATGCATGCTGAGCTTAGTTTTAATGAAGTACAACATATTGGGAAAAAGTGCACAGCTTTAAGGACTGAACCGATCCCCTGGTCAGTAAAGTGCTTGATTCACAGGTGTGAGAACCTGAGTTACATCCTCAGCACTCATGTGAAAAGCCAGCAATGCTGGTACTAGCTTGGAACTACATTTTGGTGCTGGAGGGAGTGAAGACAAGAGATTCTTGAGACTTGCTAGCCAGCCGGCCTAGTCTAATTGGTGAGCTCCGGTCCCATGAGACCCTGTCTCAGGAGGAGAGGGGTGGTGCTCTTGGGGTTGGCACCTGGGGTTGTCCTCTGGATGCTATTCACGTGCGTGCACGTGGACCCTTGCATGCACACAAACACTGGTGCACAAACTATTTATTTAAATAGTTTGAAATATTTATTTAAGAGAGCACAGCTTGATAAGTCCTCATAAAATCCAACAATCAGCACTCAGAGTGCAAACCAGAGTGTAGAACAGTTAAGACTGGCTCACAAGGTGTTTGCCTGATGATCAAGGACCCATATGGTAGGAGAGAATAAACAGAAGTTATCCTTTGACCTCTATACATGCTCCATGGCATGTATGGGTCTCTCTCTCTCTCTCTCTCTCTCTCTCTCTCTCTCTCTCTCTCTCTCTCTCTCTCTCTCTCTCACACACACACACACACACACACACACACACACACAAACCAACTAAATAAATAAATGTAGCATTAGGATGACAACCAGAACATTTCCACATTCCATAAGTCCCTGTCATCTCCTGTTCTGATGTGTCATGGTGGTGATGTGCCGTGGTGATGTGCCGTGGTGCTATGGTGATGTGCCGTGGTGATGTCCCACGGTAAGAAGCTTTGCTGCTGCCATGTGCCCATTCTTGAGGAGTTTCTCAGAGTGCAGACATTCTGAGGGCGTGTTGTCAGTTCAGTTCCTGTGGATCCACATGTAGGCCGCTTCTGGGTTTGTGCTTTAGGAGCAGCGTGGCTATGCGCATCCTTGTACTTATATCCTTATATCTTAGTGAGCATGAGCATATCCCCACGCTTCTGTCAGAGGTGGGAGCTGCTGAGTCATAGGATGAACATGTGGTTGGCTTTAGAACATGGAGCGAGTTTTCCAAATTGTACATAATGCAGATCCCGTGAGCAAAAGAATAAGACATTTTATTGTTTTTTTAATTATGGAAATAAACTTAATGAAAGGATTTAGCAAAAATATTTTTATTTAAAAATAACTTTACGCCTCCATACCTATTAAAGAATATTTTTACTTTTAGTATCTGAGAACTTTCTAGAACAGGAAAGAGTAATGAGAGTTAGCAGGCAGTGTCTTTGGTCTTCACTTTTGGGGCCTTGCAAACTGCAGAGAAGTTTTGCTCCCTTGGTTGGTGTTCATGAGCCAGGCATGGCAATGAGTGGCTTCATCTCAGCACGTGGGAGGTAGAGGCCAGTGAATCTCTGAGTTCAAGGCCAGCCTGGTCTACAGAACGAGTTCCAGGACACAGAGAAACCCTGTCTTGGAAAACAAAACAAAACAAAATTCAAATTCTGGAATTCCTTTGGTTCTTCAGGAAATCAGGTTAAGGGAAAGTGGCAATTTAGAGCACAGAGCAGAACGGTGGCCTTAGCTCCTAGTCCCCCGGCCCTAATTTGTTAGTCTAGTAATTCATCCAAAGGACAGAATGAAGGTTTTGTCCTGTCAAGAATACTCATCGATTTCGTGTTTTCAGGAGACACTTCCATTTTCCATGTCCTCTAATAACCAGGAAACATTTACCCTAAGGTCACCAAAATGTCAGCTAGGTTCCATAATTTTGAATTACTGTCACATGACCTACAGACCACCACTCCTCACTCTCCCATTAGCAAAGTTGTATTTTGTTTCTTCTGCAAATTTCACATGCAGTACAAAGTTCAAAATGAAACTGTGAGACTCTGATTGTCCCCAAATTTTACATCTTGCTTAAAATAAAGTAGGAAAAGCTCAAATCTCAATCACTGTGTGTCGAGCTGCCAGCCCTCCTCCACTCCCTCCACTCCGTTTCCCATACCAAATTCTATACAGGATTTCTAGACCATCCTGAACTGCAAGGTGGTAAGTACCAGTTTGTTTGCTAGTTCAGCTAAAAGCTCTGCCTCTACTTAGTTCAAGACCTAGGTTCAGGCCTCAGCACTAAAGTTTTGCACCTGGCCGTAGCTCCTAACTTTCACACTGTGAAATGTTGTTTCAGATACTTGCTTTTGCCTACACAGGCAATTATGAAGATGAAGTGCAGTAAGTGATGTGAAATTGTAAGCTATAAAAATTGTAAGCTTTAGGGAGCTGACCAGCTCTTTTAGAGCCTGGTAGGAATTACTCGGCATCATGTGACTTGATGTGCACACATAAGCCAACTTTTAGACCTGCTGCCAGTCACAACGCGTGTAAGTTCTGCTGGCCTCTCTCCAACATCAGTACCAGGGGAAGGGTGCCCGGCAAAGACTGTTTCCTTTGGTGATAGCACTGTCACCCCCGTGCTGGGTGCTTAGAGGGGTGTACTCAATAAAGAATTCACTGATCACTACTGTATATATCTAGGGCTTGTTAATTTAAAATGTTTGTCTTATCAACCTAAATCGATTAGGTATAGACAGTATAGGAATGAACTACAAAAAACATTAGCCTTATTACTGTCACGATCATGTGCACGACAGGGATTGAAGCAACTTCATGGGCTGGCGCTGGCACACACACACCCTTGAACTATTGAGTAATGCTCCTTCCTCTTAAGAAAACATGGGCACATCACATTTGGTCCCTGGCAGGTGTTGACTTGGGCACAGTGGGGCTGGTTGGCTTCCTGGGAGTCTCCCGCTGGAGAACCCCTGCCATGAGAAGACAGTAAGTACACTCACCACGACCTGGCATCACTGCTTCAGTCAGGTTCATTCTTAATGAAAAATGAACTGAGTATCTTTTTGAAAAGGAAATTATAGAAAAGTCTGGAATATAATCTGGGATCGTGGTGAGTGATGATGTCATTTTAGGCTCTGCAGAACTAGAAATTTAGGGCTGTAATTTCCTTCCACCTGAACCCCTACACACACACATACATACATACACACACAGCCATACACACACACACACCCCCATACACACAAGCCCCCACACCCCCACACACCCCACACCCATACACACACACACACCCATACACACACACACACACACACACACACACACACACACACAAATCCTGTTATCTCTCCACTCAACTGGGATGGAATCTAGGGCTCGTGCCAGGCTGGTCTGCTGTCGTTATTCCACATTGCCAGCCCCATAATTCTCTTTCAAAAATGAGACACGTTTTGGGATTCAGAACCCTGATGCCCCGTGATGCTCCAGCGAATCTGGAGCCGAATTAATATGTACGAGAAATGACTAATTAATGGATTAATAAATTCTAGTTAAGGCTTGCCGCCAATTAAGTTCCAGACGTGATATATCTTGGTAATAAATTTGTTATGCAAAACTTAAACAGCCAGGGAATCCTAAGGAGAGGAAAGGCTAGGAGTGTGAACTCTGGAGCCACATGGCCTGGCTTCAAGCCCCAGCCTTGCTGTGAGTGGTTTTTGATCCACACTTTAACCCTCCAAAGCTCTTGGGTTTTCATCTTTATACATAGAGTCGTTTAAAAAAAAATAGGCACACAAGATTCCATGTGTGCATTGCACTAGGTTTTTATATCTATGTGTTGGGATAACAGTGGTATTTATTGGTCAGGGCTGGAGAGGTGGCTCAGCAGTTAAGAGTGCTCAAACGAAGACAGGGGTTCCTTCCAGAGTCAGGGGATCCAACACCTGGACTCCGGGAACACCTGCACTCAGGCCCACCTGCCTTCACACAGGCACACAAACGTGCACTGAAAAAAAAAATTCAAATTATAGTGTCTGTCACGAAGGAGTTTTTATTACCATTAAAGCTGGATGAAAAGGGTGTTAGAGAGGCCAAGGTGAGAATTCAAGGCAGAGGTCAAGGCCAGCTTGGGCTACATGCTACGTTCTGGTGCACACAGTGAAACCCTGTCTTAAGACACATCAAAAAGAAATATGAACACATGGAATAGGCTCAGATATTCATCCCATTGTAAGCGTTCTGTAAATCTTAACCAGTGTTGTTATTATGAGCCCTACAAGGAGCCATGAAAACATTCCATGAAAACTGATAAGACTGCTCAGTGTGTAAAGTCTCCTCCCGACAAGCCCAGAGAACCAGCTTTTATCCCTGGGACCTACTTGGTACAAGGAGAGGACTAACTCCCAAAAGTTCTACACACACACACACACACACACACACACACACACACACACACACAAGCACGCAAGCACGCTCACGGGATAAATAAAACAAACATAATTTAAAAGTTTGAAAAGACAACATTCCTTTTGCAGCATTATTTTGAGGATAGGCAGGCGTGGCAGCACCTGCGGAATGCATGAGCATAGCACGTGGGGTAGGATGGGTGGTATCGTGATCATTTATTAATTCTTTTTTTTCAAGCTGAAATTCCATGGCTGTCCTTCTGGGTGCTTGCGCTCCCCACTCTCTGCTCCCACCTACCCGCCCCCCACCCCCAGCCCCAGGCCCTAGGTCCTTCCTTCATTTGCATTCTGTTTAGGTTGCACTGGGACTTGATGAACTTGGCACTTGCCTTCCCGCCACAGCCACACAGGTGTGTTGGGCTGTCTGGGATGCTTTCCCAGATGCTGACAAATGCTTGGCAGCCGGTTGGAGAGGAGAAACAAAACGTTGGCTGGCATCTTCAGATATGACCCCTGATTCATCTAGAGAGCTCCGTGGCACCTTTGAAACTTTAAGGCAAATGATGAGGCCCCACCCCTTCTCCATCCCTACCACCACCACCCCCCCCCCCCCAGCTATGTACACAGCTTGGCTTTTCATCTTCGAGTTTGTTAGGTATTCCAGTTGAGTCTCAAATCTACAGAGATATTTTAACTTCAGGTGCTGTGTGAGGTAGGCGAGGCAGGACCCTGCAGAAGGTGCCAGTGGGCCACAGCCTGGCCCGGTGTCTTCTCCTGAGGCCACACATAGTTGGCAAGTGTCTTTGTTACTCTCCTGAGGGGCTTGCTTGGGGAATGGAGGTGATAGATAATATGGGGTGGGTTACTGGCCCGATGGGCACATGAGAGGATATGGAAAGAATTCTTTTCAAAGAGTTTTATTACATTAGATGTCGGAGCCTGTAAACAATTACAGCATTCAGGGAGTGCAGGATTTAAATGAGAAGCACAGCTTTGCCAGATTACGGCAGCCGGATAAAATGGCATGGGCTCCGGAAATCTGTAATTAAATGTATTTTTGAAAATGAAAAATATAGTGTAACATCTGGTTTATTTCACTACAGTGCTTGGGTAATGCTTAAATAAATAAGTCTGACTGACTTTGGCTGATATTTACGTTACTCTCTGTAAAAATCGCTGTATTTTAATTAAACTCGTTTCTATTTGAATCTGTCGATGTTGCAGGCAACAGATCATCCACACACATATAGAAAGTGAGTGGTAGAAAATCTAACATTCATTTTCTTTCTCGTTGCAGCGGATCTTCAACTCCTTGGTTTACACGGAGAAAATCTCAAATGGAGAGAGCGAAGTCCAGCAGGTAAGATGCTGTGGGTCAGGGCACCTTGGCTTTGTCTTGGTTTTTTGTGGGGCTCCTTCCTGGTAGCCTCCACTAGAGGCTTACCTCTTCCACTCTCCTACTTACATGGAGTCTTTCTGGATAATGGTGACCCTGACATTTCAGGGGCTTAGACACCGTGGCTGATTGTCAGCCATTCCTGGGGTACCTTGGAAGCTTTTCCTTTTGCCATGAACATCTGTGAACTTGCCAGATCTGAAACTAATGAAATATGTTTCATCTGATGTCGAAAATAGGCATTGAGGCTTTGAAATAGACTCCCATTCTGGCATCTGTATGCGCTCACTCTTTGGCCATGGCAAACACCGTGTCGCGGCCCCATCCTCCGCCCCCTAACACACACACACACACACCACACACACACACGCACGCACGCACACCACATACACACGTTTTAGATTGTCAGTTTTATGTAAGAGAATCCTAATAGCTTCCTCGTGAAGTTCTGACAGTGAAGTAAGTGGTCAGACCAGTGAGATCAGAGCTAGCTCATCTTGGTGGAAGAAGGCTCTGGCATTGCAGAAGCTCCTGCAAGTGGGCTTCATGTGCTTTTTCTTTCCTCTTTCTAGAATTCTTCCCCACCCCCTTTTTTCCCCTTTCCCTTCTTTATCTTCTTTCAGTGCTCTGTGCAGTCAAACTACTTAAAGGCCAGATCCTGTTTGTTTATAGCTAGCTGGCATTGCTGGCAATGCCTCCTGCATGAAGACATGGTATTGGTGAGCTTGAACATAAATAATTAGCACGGGTTGAGAAGATTGGTACAAGAGGAGGAGGCTTTAATTTCAGGTGATCCACCGACTTCGTCCCAGCCTGACCGTCGACAAGTAACTTGAAGCTAGGTTTAAAACTCCAGTGAGAAACTGAACCAGGCTCCAAACCAGGGTGCAGCAGAGGGCTTGCCCAGGACAAAAAGACAAATATAACAAAATGCATCATGATGTAAATTCTGAGGGTTTTTTTTTCTGTTCTTTTATTCATGGAGACAGCTTGATCCAATCTGAGCTTTTAAAGCGCGCTCTCAGAAGAAAGGCTTTGCGTCAGGGTGAAGTTCTTAGGGCTAGGTATTTATTTACAATCAAGTGCTGTGGGCTAAGCTCAGCATTTCCTGTTTATAGGTGGGGGGCCGGTGGTAGTCACTTTTAAGTGGCGATGCGGGGCTCGTTTTTCCTAGTTTGGATACTGTTCAGGATGAATAGCCGGAAATTGCTGTTGGTGTACCACACTGAGTCTTGTCTTCCTGAGTCCCGGCTTCCCGAGAACTAGAAGGCACTTCAGAATCATTCAATCTAGAAGGGTTGTTATGGACTACGTTTTCTACACAAAGCCTGCTCGCTAGAGGAGCTGTTTCTGGTAGACACTGCTATTTGATAACCCTTTAAAGAATGCGATCTGGGGTATCAGGTTGAGCCTCTTCTCTTGAAGTAACAGATACAGGTTCTTACACGGGCTGTTTCCGAACGTGCAGCTGTTTTGTGTTTGGGGCTGACATCATTGCTAACCCGGCTATGAGCAAGCTTGGAAGCCTTCAGTATAATTGCTAGAAATTATAGTAACTGTTGGAGCACTCACAGAACACTGGTGGGAGGCCATTTCAGTATATTGTGGCCGGGTAACCTTCAGGAGCAGTCTGTCCTGCCAAAGGGGAGGGAACTGGGGCCTCAAGAGGTAAAAGAAGTCACCTGTACTCATGACTATTAAGTAGGAGGGTAAGTTTTTAAAAATCTGCGAGACACAAACACATGCTGACTTTTCTTTTTGACTGCTTACTTTACTGTATACTTTCACTCAAAACAGACATCTCTGCTAAACCGCCTTCCCCTGAAAAGTCCACCTGACAGAGAAGTCCCCGTCTGTCCCACCTGCCTTCTCTCTGACTGTCCCATTGTTCTTTCCTAGACTGAACCAAGATGTACTTATCTTTAACTGCTCCAATGCAGCGCACACACACCCCACTGCCTGCCAGAGCACCCCGAGCAAAGATGGCCTTAGGGTTTTATGTCTTCTCTCTAGACAGAAGAAAATTTCATCATTATTGTTCCACCTATACTATACACAAGTCCTGAAAATTTTCTTCTGTATCATGAGTTCTAGATCATTTCAAAACTGTTAATAAAAGTCTAAGGTTGCGTGTTTGCTGAACCATCTGTCACTTCCCTGAGATGATTCACCTATAGCGTCCCCCATTTCATAGCGAAAAAGACTCCTGATTAAGAACTATACATAGTGACTGATAAGACAGCACAGCAGGCAAAGGCATTTGCCCTGCCCTGTTAGCCTGACCCTTTGAGTTTGATCCCCAGAACCCACATAAAGGGAGGAGAAAACCAACTGCATGGAATTGTCTTCTCACCTTTACAGATGGGCTATGACACAAACCAACACCTCCAAGCCGCCCCCGCCCATTTACAGTATTAATAATTAAAATAATTTTAAGCAATTAAAAACTCTGGACCCTATGATACTAGACAATGCCCAGGAAAATATCTGCAGGAACGTGTTCATCTCTCATGAATCCACTTCTGTAAAACCTTCCTACCACGGTCATTTGCACTTGTATCTCCTGTGAGCTTCAGAACACTAGGAACTAATTTTTATTTTTATTTTTGTCTTGTTTTGTTGACTTTTTGAGACAGGGTCTTCAACTCAATTTGTAGACCAGGCTGAGCTCGAGCTCACTAAGATCTACCTGTCTCTGCCTCCCAAGTGCTGGGATTAAAGGCATGCACCACCATCACCCGGCCACTAGTAACTAATAAATCACTAGTAACTAAATAATCTGTTTTTCCAAAAACTTGTAAAAATGTATCTAATATGTAAAGAAGTTGTAAAGCCTAAAAGGTGCATTCTAAGGAAATACATTAAAATAAATACATCAACCTGGACTTTGGAGGCTTTTGAATGACCTGCCAAAGAGGAGGCCCTACCCTTTCTCTCAGAGATTATTATTCACTACACAACCGTGGCTAGCCTGGAACTCACTGTGTAGACCAGGCTGGCCTCAGACTCACAGAGATCTGCCTGCCTTTGCCTCCCATTCTTGGAATTAAAGGGGTGCATCACTACACCCTGCTATTCCCATTTTTATCTATCATTCCCTTGCTTTGTTTGATGTTTTGGTTTGTTATATACATATTACCCCCTGTCTTAGAGTTTCTACTGATGAAGCAAAACACCATGAACAAAAAACAAGTTGGGGACAGAAGGGTTTATTTGGCTCACACTTTCAGATAGCCTCTTATCATTGAAAGAAATAAGGACAGGAACTCAAATCTGGAGGCAGGAGCAGATGCAGAAGTCATGGAGAGATGCTGCTTATTGGGTTGTTCCTCGTGGCTTTCTCAACCTGCCTTCACATAGAACTTAAGACCCACCAGCCCAGGGAGGAACCACCCACAATGGGTTGGGCCCTTCCCCATAGATGGCTCATTAAGAAAATTCCTTTCAGCAGGATCTACTTTTCTTTTCTTTTCTCTCTCTCTCTCTCTCTCTCTCTCTCTCTCTTCCTCTCTCCCTTCCTCCCTCCCTCTTTCTTTCTCCTTCCTTCCTTCCTTCCTTCCTTCCTTCCTTCCTTCCTTCCTTCCTTCCTTCCTTCCTTTCTTTCTTTCTTCTTTTGTGGTGGTTTGTTTGTTTGTTTTCTGAGACACGGTTACTCTATTTAGCCCTGGCTGTCCAGGAACTTCTCCTGTAGACCAGGCTGGTCTTAGACTCACAGAGATCTGCTTGCCTCTGCCTCCCAAGTGCTGGTAATGAAGGGGTGTGCCAGCGTTCCTGGCTTCATCCAGATCTTATGGAGGCATTTTCTCACTTGAGGCTCCCTCCTCGCTGACTCTAGTTTATGTCACGTTTTCATAAAACTATCATGCATGCCCTCAAATTAATTTTTAGATTTGTTGCATATGTTCTTGACACGAATTCTAAGTGTATTGTTTCTGTTCATGTGTCTTGCTGCCTTTGCTCCCTCGTTTTTTTAGGAGCACTGATGACATACATCTACAGTTGGGTTCATTATAATTTCTAATTCTATGGTATTGCAGAGCTTGTCCTTTACAGATCTACTTTATAATGGGTTTTTTTTTTTTTTTGATTGTTATACTGCTCACTTTTGTTGGCAGTTCCATACAGTTTGGATAGGCTAAATTCCTTTAATCCCAGGGACCTATTCCTGCTGCCATTTCATTGCTAGAAGTTAGGACCATGTGTTTTGTCTGTGTCTCCATGTAATTCTCAGCCCTGAATGGAGGCAGGGAGGAGGGACTGTTTGGCTTCACTGGGTGGCCACTCAGCAAGCCCAGTGTTGAAGATGCCTGGAGAATTGACAAGCTGCCCTCACAGTGATGGCCTTGGGTTACTCTCCTACAACAGAGTTGCAGATTTACTGAGGTACGTCCTGTTCAATACTTGGTCATTTCTGTCTTTTTATCTTTTGCCAAGTTGAGGTATCTAGAAAGGGTATCTGAGAAGTTAGTTGAAGTGAACTTTTGCATGTTTACAGTGCGTGCTTACGATTGTTTTCATTTTGAGTTCATGATCTCATGCATGCTAGGCAAGTGCAGGGTCCCCTTTTGGTAATGGCTGTTGTCGTTGCTAGTCCACTTATACCTTTCTGGCGTGATTCATTGAGTTGTAAACTCTGTACTATGTATTCCAAACCAGCCACATCCAAAGAGAAGACTCTGAGAAGATAAAGATACTGCATATCCATGCTATCTGGTCAACCATCCACTAGCCACATGTGACTCTAACTCACCTGAAATGTGTCCAGACATTCTAATGATCAGATTTAAAATTTTACTTCTTTTTAATATAGCTATGTTGGCTGTACCTTGTGTATTCAGAGTTTGTATCTTCGCTCATGTTTCAACTTGTCCTTTCACTTTAATATATCTTTTAAAGAAGTAAAAATTTAAGTCAGGGTTTTTTGTTTGTGGGGTTTTTTCCTGTTTTTTTTGGGGGGGGGCATCGAAACAGGGTTTCTCTGTGTAACAGTTCTGACTGTCCTGGAACTCGCTTTGTATACCAGGCCAGCCTTGACCTCACGGAGATCCGCCTGCCTCTACCTCCCAAGTGCTGGGATTTTGAGTCACTTTTTAATGCTCAGAAGGTAAAAGTGTTTGCTGCCAGGTCTTACAGCTAGAGTTCCATCCCCAAGACCAATCAGGGTGGGACATCTTCACAGTGTACAAAAAGATTATTCCACAACATTTCCCCTTTTTGTCTAAATAAAAAGGAAAGGTTTTAACTTTAACATAGTAAACTATATATAATAAGAACAATTGTCAGGTATTATCTAAATAGAAATGAAAGATATTAACAAATGAAGCTATCTATAATAAGAGAGATTAAATAAATAAATTAAAAAAATAAAATAAAAATAAATAAAAAAAGAATTATATTCACAATGTCCAGTCCATTTATATTTGACATATTTGGAGAAAATTCTCTATTATCTATCTTATCTTGATGAATTTAAAGTTTTATACCTAAACCATTTTCTATTATGACTTGTATTACCATATTAAAACCATCTTTTTAGACCTGAAAGCATTTTTTAAAGATAATTTAGCTTTTATGCCTCTCAACCTTATAAACTTTGTCTCTTATGTAAGTTTTTTTTTGAATTTTGTAACAAGGGAGACTATAAAAGTATAACTAGCTAATCTTTAAACTCCCTCCAAAACTCAAAAAATGATAGAATATTACTTGAGTAAACAGGAAGTGCAGCATAAGCAACTTCCAAAACTATAGATATTACACAAACAACTTGCTGCCTGGACAGTCAACCAAGGTTCCTCTGCAATGTTGGGGCTTCAATATTTGGCCTATGGGCCTGTAATACCTGACAGACTTTTTTTGAAGCAGGAAATTTTTGAAGGACTGTCCCAGCTTGTCTTGGTGAAGTTCAGCAATTGCTTTCTTTTGTGTCCTACATTTCCAGTTTGGACAACATACTGTCAGCAGTCAAGGCAAGGGCAGTTTCTTGCCCAGTAACTACCTTTTGACACAAAGAAAGTAAATTCTATATGGAAATTCTTCAATGCCCATCGTCTTTTCTGAAGTAGATCGGTGTTGCCAGAAGCAGATGTCTCATTGTCATGAAGAGTCTTATGTTATTAAAACATTTAGATGCCATATTCTGTAGGCCTTTGAAGTGTTTAAGGATCACCTTTCTAAAATATGTATTTGTATGACCTTGAAAACATACCTAACATGACTACAAGTTTAATTGTTATAGATAACTTTTATCCTGTATTTCTTTATTATCCTAAATGACTTTCAAGGACTAAAACTTTACATTTTTAAATGAACTGTATACGTACAATATCTTAAACAAGAGATAGAAGCATATATACAGTATAATAAAATAACTTTAAAATCCTACTCATATAAAAATCCATATCAATCTAAAATATTTGAGACTCATGGTTGTTCAAAAGTAGATTCAAAAATCCACCCTTTTATCCCACCATGTCCATACTATACCCCCTTTTTCCCTTCAGAAAGAGATCCCTGAATCTAATCTCCTTTGTCCAGCTTTTTTCCTGACTATGACCAATAACAACTTGTAACCAACTCCCTTACATGATGATAACATCCAAAACCATCTGCCCCACCTCTTGGGAATGTGAGCATCATGTCTTCCAGTCTGCTTCTTGTTGTCTGGGGGCAATAACATCTTTAGGGGAATCCTGAGAAATTAAGATAATGGTCAAGTCCTGGGAGAGCTAGCTGTTGTCTTGGTATGATGGGAAAACGTGGGGCTTATTGGAAGTCTGGCTGGAGTATTGTGTGAGGCTGGACTATCTCAGCCAGCAGCCTTGACACTGTTCTGAATGTAAAACTCTGAGGCAACTGCAACAGAGAAGCATTCCGAGATGCTGGATCACCTGGGCCATCCATTTTCATTGCTATCTGGTCCCCTATCACTGAAAACACCCAAACTTTCAAAAGTAACAAACATATCTGCATTACCACAAGTGTGGAATGTGTGGTATGCACAAGTCAGTCAAAGATGATTTTTTTTTTATGTTTGAGCAGGTAAAAGGCATCTGTCAACATCATCAGTTTATTTGGACTGTACAGTGAAACTGTAATATACATCTCTATCCATGCTATATGAAAGGATGACCTGTAATAAGTCATGAGGACTCTGTAGCCAACAAGGCTTAACATGTCTCATCTCATCTCTGAGCTGCTCCCATGCAGAGGGATCAGCTTACATGTCACCTGTCCTGTAGTCTTTCTTGGCTTCCTCTCCCCATGTCTGCAGCCAAGATCCTCAGGAGATCCCCACTAGTCAAATCTGATCGCTATTAACCTTGAAGGAAACCACAGCCTTTTATTTCCCATGGAAACAAAAGCATAACCTCTTTCCCAATGTAATGCATTTTCCCTTTCATTGTAAAGTTAAGGCATTTCTAATGAATATAGGTTGGTTTAACTCAGCAGTCCCTTCCACAATCCAGTGTCTCTCAGCGACTTTTGTCTGTCCATTAGCATTCAAAGAATTTAAAATTAGCAAAGCACCATATAAGGTCCAAACTCCCTGTATTATAATATTTCCCATCCTTGTATGGCTTATTCTTCTTTAAAAAAAAATACTTCTCTTCGAAGAGTCTACTTTATTGTCTTTAAACTATTGGATTTTTTTTATGACTGTCTATATCCTTTTTCTTAAGCCTAGCACATTGCTAAACAACATGTTTAGACTTTTTTTTTTCCATCAGAACCTGCTTTGTTGCCTCTCTGCAGTCTCTTCTGTCTGCATGAGCAAAACTTTAAACCACTGTGCATTGGTGACTCAAGCCTGCAGGCAGTGACCAGGAGATGTGTCTCTGTACCACTGACCACATGAGAGACTGCGGGAGTAGGAAGCTTCGTTTGACTCTGTTTTTTCAGGTCTTATGTGGAAATGTGTGTCCCCATGTTGGACACCATTTGTAGCTGGACTTCTCATTGGGACCATCAGCTCCTCAATAATAACATGGACACTTATTGTTAATTATGAAAGCTTGGCTGGTAGCTTAGGCTTCTTTCTAACTATCTCTTATAGCTTAAACCATTTCTATTTATTTATATTCTGCTTTGTGGCTTTATTACCTCATCTCTGTATTACCCATACTGCTGACTCTGTGTCTCTCCTGGCATCTCCGCCTTCCTCTTCCCAACCTCCTCTGTACCCTGAAATCCTGCCTAGCTATTGGACATTTAGCTGTTAGTAAATTAATCAGGGTGACACATCTTCACAGTTTGCAAAAAGATTATTCCACAACAGTTGTTATTAAATTTAATTTTTTTCTTGCATGCGTGTGTGAGGGAGAGGGAGAGCGAGCAAGCAGACAAGAATGTAGTGTCTGTGGAAGCCAGGGGCATCATGTTCCATTCAGCTAGAGTTATAGGTGGTTTGGAGCTACCTGACATGGGCGCTTGGAGCCAAGCTTAGGTCTGATGTGGAAGCAGTACTCATTCTTAACTACTGAGTCATTTCTCCCACCCCTGAGTATATCTAAAAGAACTTTTAAACACGTATTTTATGTGCATGAGTGTTTTTCTGTATACCGTATGTGTGCTTTAAGGCCAGAAGAGGGTACCAGGTCCCCTGGAAATGGAGTTACAAATGTGCTATGTGACGGAGGATGACTTTGAACTAATGATTCCTTTGCCGCCTGAGTGCTGGGATCACAGGAGTATGTCCCTACACTCATTGTTAGGCAGTACTAGGAGTGGAACCCAGGGCTCCATGTACACTGCACAAGCACTTCACCAGCTGAGCTGTATCCCCAGCTCCTTTGCTCTCAGTTTTAACTCAGAATCTTTAGAAGAGCTATTTAGAAGAGCTATTTAGGGCACAATGATGTTTGCACACACATATGCAGACATGTGCAAGTGCAAATACACGTATACTCCTGTCTAAAATCCTGCCATGAGTTCTCTATCACTTTTCCTGTAAGAAAACTAGAGCCCATGGGTTCTTGCCGTCTGTTTTTGCTAATAAGATCTTCTTGAGAGTCATATCTTATTTGTGCACGTCATGGAACTTGGCAGGAAATCTAATGCATTGTTAATATCTTCGGTTAAGGGAGCAAAGTAATTAACACTAATAAAAAAAGCATTTCATGATTCTTGACTCTGACCACAAAATTCTCTATGGTGCACTGTTTTTCCTGCTTTTACCCATTATGACTTTGCATTAACCCTCAGAGCCTGGGTCTAAATTGCTTAACAGTGTGTGTTTTAAGTCTTTGATTAGTTTGTTGTCTGCAGTGTTCTTGCCAAGAGACAGTGGCAGCAGCCTCAGGAGAAAATTTTACCCCACACATTCTTGTGAGGGACCCGTCCCATAGATTGCATACTTTGAGTAATTCAAGCCATTAAGTTGCATGCACACACAAGGGCATTATGTGAAGTTGAATCTGAGTCAAGAAAAACATTTTTTTGAGCAAGTGGCCCCAAAAGTAGCAAAACACGTTCCCTTGGGGCAAAGCAGGGAAGAAGAAACAAACGGAGGCAGAACTTCTGAGGCCCTGGCTCCATCCCCTAAGACATCTGTCTTTTTTTTTAATTGCTTCTGTAATTATTTATATTAATAATCGACCTAACAAAATGGCAAATAATCTCTTCGTTATTAATGATTCAGGCGCTGTCAGTTGCCGGCAGCGGCGGCTTTAGAGCGCTGTGGAGATCATTTAAATGTGCAACTGTGAGGAGTGAGCCAAGGGTTCAGGAAGCAAACCTGATGTTGGTCAAGGCTGTCTGCATGTTGCTCTCCCTTCTGCAGTTCACTTTGCCCTCGGGATCTTCCCCATCAGATGAAAACAGCCTGCTCTTCTGCATTAAAACAAAGACGTGCACGTGCATGCACACACACACACACACAGACACACACACACACACAGAGACACACACACACACAGAGAGAGAGAGAGAGAGAGAGAGAGAGAGAGAGAGAGAGAGAGAATCACTTTCCACCTACACTCCCATTTCTTTCTTGACAGCATAGCCCATCCAAACAATTTCCTAGTCCTAAAATTGGCCCTATTCAAGGCCACCCATGGCCTCCATGTTGCTGATTTTGTGATCTTTATTTATATAACTAACAGGAATATGGAAACAGTGATTTTCATCTTTTAAAAATATATTACTAGTTCTTATTTTATGTGTATGAGTGTTTGTTTGCTTTGTATATGTTCTATGCTTGTAGAATTCAGAAGAGTCACAGATTCCCTAGCCTTGGAGTTATGGGTATTTGTGAACCCATATGGGAGCTGGGAACCAAACCTGGGTCCTCTGCCAAAGCAGCAGGTGCTCTTGACTGCCTGAACCAGCTCTAGCCCCTCCCCTTTCATCTTCTTGGTTGACCTTTAGGGTTACTGTGAATCTGCAGGACAGCACGGTTGCTACCTTGTTGGTCTGAGCCTGTCTTCGTCCTTGGAGCTTGGCCTGCCTTGCTCCCTAGATTATTTTCGCTGTTATGGTTTTCAGTTTTGTTTTGTTTTTGACACAGGGTCCCGTGGAATCGCTATGTAGACCAGGTTGGTGTAAAGTCACAGGTCCTCCTGCCTCTAAGTCATCCCAAGTTCTTGGATCAAAGATGCGTGTCTTTGATTTTTGGGTGATGGATAGTTTCATTACTAGCATATACACAGTGTGTGTTATTATATCTTCTTAAATTATAAATCATGGCACTGGGAAATGTGCTGTTTCTATTCTAGGGTGGGATCATCCTTGAAGTCTATTACCTGATGTTCATGCTGACCCCTCCTTGCAGCGCCAAGTTACTTGCCCTTTGCTTGTAATGCCCTTTCAGGGACATTTCCTTTTCCTTTTTATTTGGCTTTTTTTTTTCTTTTAGAACATCATAATGACAAGCATTTTCTTTTGATGTCTAATGGATACAAATAAATGTATCTATTAGAACTTGTAGGTGATATTGACCTTTAAAAAATCTAACTTAAAACATTTTTTTTCAGTTTGCTCTTTTGGTTTTAGACACAAAATGTTTGTCATCACGATGTATCCCAAGCCGGCCTGGAGCTCAGGGGATCATCACACCCCAGCCTCCAGCTTGCTGGAATTATAGGTATATACCACCAAGTCTGCTCGCATTTCTCCTTCAAACTGAGAGTTTCTGGGGGTCTTTAACCACTTCACATTTAATGTGATAGTGAGATTATTGGATTTGGGTGAGCAATTTTCTTTCATTATCCTCCCTTTTGCTCCTTAGCACCTCCACCCTCTTTTTTGACTTTTAATTAATTAATTTGTATGTGATGTTGGGGATGAAACCCAGAGCCTCAGGCATGATAGTTAGGTACATTACCACTGAGCTAAACTTGTAGCCCCAAATTGTTAAGTTAAAATAAAGTCAATCCACTTCATCTTTTCAGCTACATTTCTTATCTATTTTGAGAGGAAATGCTCTAGAGATTATAATGAATACTCTTTAATTTTTTGTCTGCTAAAAGTTTGTATTCTGCCACTCACCATAACTTTTACCCTTGTAATTGTATAGGCCGGTTCCACAGCTCTGCCCTTTATACGAATGCTGTTTTGCATTACAAACTGCAGAAGACGTGGCTGCTATGTTTCCTTTAAGCTGCTGTCTTCGCAAGTGTTGACGTCAAGAGGAGAAGCTCTTGTCTAACTTACATACTCACATGGCCAGTGCCCTCCATTCTCTGTAAAGGCACGGACCAATGGCGTCCAGAGCGCGTCTTGTTTTTCCTCGAGTGCGGACATCCAGGAGACAAATCCTGATTGCTTTCCTGCATGCATCCTGAGAATTTCCCACCTCATCTTTTCCCTCAGATTTTTTTTAAAATATTTATTCATTTATTATGTATTCAATATCTGCCTACTTGTATGCCTGCAGGCCAGAGAAGGCACCAAACCTCATTACATATGGTTGTGAGCCACCATGTGGATGCTGGGAATTGAACTCAGGACCTTTGGAAGAACAGGCAATGCTCTTAACCTCTGAGACATCTCTCCAGCCCCCCCCCCCCCAGATGTTTTTGACTCAAACCAAATTCTGGGGAGTGAGGCAGTTCAGCTGGTAGGCGGGTCACTCACCTGTTCTTCTGACTCTGTGACCTGCATCTGGACACCAGAAGGACGTCCACAGTGGGTGGGAGACAACAAACCAAACTCTGGTTTGACTTTTTTTTCCTTTTAAAAAATGTTTTATTTTATGTGTCTGTACCTGAGAATATGTGTATGTCACATGTGTGCAGGTGCCCAAACAGGCCAGAAGAGGGCCTCAGAGCCCCTGGAGCCAGAGGTAAAGGCTCTTGTAAGCCTGGGTCTTAGAAACGGAATCCTGGCCCTCCGCGAGAACAGCAAGTGCTCTCCACAGTTGAGCCATCTCTTCGGCTCTCTCCTCATTTTTCTTTTAATGTTTTTGGAAGCTTTGTGCTCTTTGCCAGATGCCTTAGCTTCTAATCATGAATCAGTGAAAATTGTTATTTACATATGTTTTTTGTTTTATTTTTTCTTTCCTCTGGCTGATCTCCAGGTTTCTCTCTCTCTCTCTCTCTCTCTCTCTCTCTCTCTCTCTCTCTCTCTCTCTCTCTCTCTCTCTCTCTTCCGTTTAGAAACTTTATTATGACTGACTAGGCACAACAGTTTTTACATTTCTTTTGCTTGGGGTTTGGGTATGGTGGGGTGTTTGGTTTTGTTTTTGTTTACTTGTGCTGAGCTTTCTGGACCTGTGTATGTATGTCATTCATCAAATGCAGGCATCTGGGGGCCATTATTTCTTCAGCTATCTTTTCACTATGTGTTTCTGCTTCCCTGAGTCCCTGATTACATGGACACGTGCTGTTCTGCTCTTTACCAGAACCACATGACCCCGTCTCCCTCTCCGCCTGTTTCCTTTTTCCCTTTCTAATCTTCAGATTACACCACTTTTATTGATCTATATTTAAGTTTGCCCTTAGCTCAATTAATTATGTATTAAATCTCCAGTACATATATTTATAAATTTTAGATTTTGTACTTTTCAGTACCAAGATTTCCATTTCTTTTAAATTTTTCTGCTGTTTCTGTTTTCACAATTCATAAGTCTATTTATTTTTGCAAACTTGAGCACAATTATAATAGCTACCTTTAGGGTCTTTAAATGAGTCTGACCTCTAAAACATTTGGCTGAGCGTGGTGGCTCACACCTTTAATCACAGCACTCTACAGACAGAAGCTGATCTCTGCGGTCAAGGCCAACATGGTTTGCCTAGTGAATTCCAGGCCAGCCTGCATAGTAAGACACTGTCTCAAAAATTGAAAAGTCATTTCTTAATATTGTTTGGAGTGGTGGTGGCGGCACACGTAGAGGTCAGAAGAGACAACCTTCTGGAGTTGCTTTTCCTTCTTGCATTCACAAGGCTTTCTGAGCTCAAACTCTAGTCAAAAGGCTTTCGTGGTGCCTTTTACTGCTGTGCCATCTTGCCTACCCCTGAACTTGCGAAATCCATTATGCATAGCATCTTTTTCTGATATCACACTTACACTTTTCTTTATATGTCAAAAAATATACAAGTTTCATCTTGATTATTATGAAAAAACTTGGATTCTGTTCCTCTGAGGATTTTTGTTTGTGTGTGTTTCTTTGTTTTAATAGGAAATTGGCTTGCTAGGGCTCAAGTTCAGTATGTTTCACGGACAGCAGTTTCTGTGTCAGCTCAGTTTAATTCACTCCTAAAGATAGGGGTCTAAATATGTTTCTGGTCCCGAAGGTATCTCAACACATTTTTTTTTAATAAACGACTTATATCTATTCTCGTAATTTTTCTTAGTTTTCTAAATTATTAGGAAATTTTATCTGAAAGATGTCATTCACTGGAACATACTTAAAAAGAAACATAGTGGCTTCATAAGAAATACATATTTAGCTTGATATTACCACTCCAAATTCTTCTCTGAGTGCAGTCATGACTGAAACATCGAGGCAGTGAACTTGTCCCACCTGCAAGCAGGATGCAGCCCAGATGTTTGCACTTCACCTTCCACAGGGGAGATGCTCAAGAGGGGGTTCCATGCTGCCTCCCACTCCAGGAATGTCTTCCCTTAGAGAGTAGTTAACTAAGAGGCAACCTGCCCCAGTCAGCACTCTCTGTGCTAAACTGTCAGTAGTCAGCCCTGACAAGTGTGACGCCTCACAATTCTAGAGCAGGAAGGAACTTCAGAGACCATGGAGACAGACCAGGAAGGTTATGGGCCTTTGGACATCCCCTGTCGGAGGTGAAGACCAAAAGGTCCTCACGGTTTGAGGTAGAGAACTTGGAACTCTGTCACTTACTGTCTGGTTTTAATGGAATGTTTAACATTTCAGTATCTGTTTGCACTTTGTAACACAGAGGTAAAGGTCTGTTGTGCCATGTGTTGAAGAATGCAGTTGCCACAGAGTGGGCATTCAGTATTCTGCTTCCAGATAGCAAAAGGTAATGAGGGTTGGTATAAGGGGGAAGGAGTGAGAAGATCCCTTATTTTTTTCTGGAAGATGAATTCTTTTGGGTGAAGCATAGGAGGAAAGATCTGCATACATCGAAAGGAGAATTTTCAAAAGAAGTTGATCACAGAAAGGCCCTGAAAGGGACTTGGGGAAGTCTTAAATAGAAGCCCTACTAACTGGGATTATAAAACCGGACCCAGGGTATATTAGTTTTTTCATTTCTATTTCTTATTTCAATTCCAAGAGATAGTCCAGCATCAGAAAGCTTGATTATGCTGTTAAAGCATGTGCTGGACTATATAAGAACAAGTTAGGTAGTACTGAGGGGGGAAGTACGTTGGAAGTTTGCTTATGTTGCCAAACTATGTATTGTAACTCAGGAAGAGACAAGGCTCGGAGGGTAGCTTAGTTTCAGAAATGCTTGCCTGGTAGGCATGAAGCCCTGGACTCTTATCACCAGTTTCATATAATGGGGGTTTGGCGGAAGGTACCTATAATCTCAGCACTCAGGTAGTAGAAACAGGAAGAGGAAGATTAGGTATTCATGGTTGTCCTTGATTACATAGTAAATCCACGGTCAGTCTGGGCTACATAATACCCTGTCTAAAAATAAAATTAGGAGGTCCTGCAGAAGAATGACATTGTTGTTTTTGAATCCTGCTGTTAGCTAATAAATATGCATTGAAAAATGACTAAAACCCCACAGAAAGAGCTGACCCGAGCTAGTGGGAGCTCACTGGCTCTGGACTGACAGCTGAGGAACCCACATAGGACAGAACTAGACCCTCTGAATGTAGGTGACAGTTGTATGACTTGGGCAGTTTTGGGGTCCCTAGCCATGGAACCAGTATTTATCCCTAATGCATGAACTAGCATTTTTGGAGCCCATTCTCTATGGAGGGATACCTTGCTTAGCCTAGCGATAGAAAGGAGGGGCTTAGTCCTGCCTCAAATGATATAACAGATTTTGACTCCCCATGGGAGGCCTCACCCTGTCTGAGGAATAGAGCGAAGGTGGAGGGAGTGGGAGAAGGGGAGGGATAGGGAACTAGTATTGGTATGTAAGATAAAAAAAGATTGTTTTAAAAAATAGAAATAAGAAAAAAAAAGAAAAATGACTCGAGATAGTCTTACATCTTTGCTGTGGAAAGATGCTGTTTTGCTTTTATTGGTTAATGAATAAAGCCATTTCAGCCAGTGGCTTAGCAGAATAGAGCCACTGGGGAAACTAAACTGAATGCTGGGAGAAAGAAGGCAGAGTCAGGAGAAGCCATGGAGCCCCACCACCTAATGGAACCTTGCCAGTAAGCCACATCCACGTGGCAATACACAGATTAATAGAAATGGGTTAAATTTAGATATAAGCGCTAGCCAATAAAAAGCTAGAGCTAATAGACCAAATAGTGATTTAATTAATACAGTTTCTGTGTGGTTATTTCGGGAGTCTGGGCAGCCGGGGAAACAAGTCTGGGCCGTTGGGAAACGAATGAGCAGCTTCCATCAACACATCTTAATATTCATGTTTCCAAAATCTGGTAGCTTGCAGGCTCTGGATTTGGGTGTGATACCTTAGTAAAGTATTCTTGAGATTGAGACTTGTCCAGACTGGAGGAAACCCAGAGGTAGGGGTAGATGGATTCCATTTTTTTTCTAGGCCCCCACCACACCATTGTCCCCTGGGGATTGTGTCGTTCACTCTATTCAACCAGCTGTGTGGTGAAGGTAAGCAGTCGCTGAAAGTTGGTTGAATGTGTGAATGAAAAACACCATATCTGTAGGAAGTCTACAAAAGCTGAGAGGTACCAAAGCCATTGAGATGGGAATTAACAGTGAATCAACGGAAGGCCAGAGCAAATAGATGGTTTCCTGCCAGCCTGAGTCCTGCACCTGTGCCTGGTTAGCTAGTGCTTGGGTTTCTGGGTCTTTTTTAACCTCCTCTCTTCTTGGTCTGACTCTTCAGAGAACAAGGTAGAGAACAGAAGCTATGGTTCAGCAGTTATGAGCACTGACTGCTCTTTTAGAGGACCTAGGTTCAATTCCCAGCACCCATAACTAACTGTCTGTAACTCCAGTTCTAGTGTATCCAATGTTGTCCTCTTCTGGGCTCTATGGGCACCAGTCTCACAGATGATACACAGACCACCATGCAGGCAGAACACACAGAAAATAAAAGCTTTAAAAAGGAAAATGTGTTACCTATACACAGTGGGATTTTATTTGGACATAATGAGAAACTGAATTATTCTCTTTGCAGGTGAGTGGATTGTAGCAGCCTACATGTGACTTTCAAACAGGCTCCAACAGGGGATGGAGCTAGAAAATGTATGAGTGAGATAACCCAGACCCAGAAAGACAAACATTGTGTGTTTTCACTCGTGTGGATCTTAGTCTTGAATCTTTAGATTTGTGTATTTAACTTGAAGTAACCGTCAAATCCAGGAAACCAGGGGCAGGGGCAGAAGAAGGAGAAAATCTTAAGGGATAGGGAACAGGAGATATGTAGGGAAAAGGAAAGAGGTGAGAAGGGATAACTAACAGGATGTTTGAAGAAGTGTTATGGAAACCTGTGTTATGGTCCACACACACACACACACACATACACACACACACACACACACACACACACGTATGTGCACATGCTTAATTAGGCT
This sequence comes from Microtus pennsylvanicus, assembly GCF_037038515.1. Classification (NCBI taxonomy): domain Eukaryota; kingdom Metazoa; phylum Chordata; class Mammalia; order Rodentia; family Cricetidae; genus Microtus; species Microtus pennsylvanicus. Next base: position 37,119,064 of record NC_134591.1, read on the forward strand.
GCTCCTACAGAGGATTATGCTAATCCCCAAATCTATAGATTTTCAAATTAAAAGCTCCGTGCCAGATAGTGCCAGATAGAGGATACCGTGCCTCCAATATTTGGTTAGAGGTATCCAAGAGAAACCCCCCCCCCCCCCAAATACAGACTCTTTGGTGCACAACAGTTTGATGTAAGACCCTATTGCTGATGTCATCTCATACTTTGGTCCCACAACATGGACAAATCATGGTGACTAGGAAGTGTTTTCTCTGCTGACTAGATCTCGTAGTCCTACAATATCACCGTGTAGGCCGATGAGGGGGTTGTGAATTCTGTGACGTATAATGACCAACAAGGCCAGATATGCCCGTGTTTGCAGCAGTGGCACAAATGTTAGTGACACAACCACTTGCTTTCTGGTTGGCTGGAAGACTTGCTTCGCAGCAGAAGACACAAGCCTGTTAGTGGACATCTGGCCAAGAATAGGAAGTGAACCTATCACTATTTCACTAGAGCAGTGGTCCTCTGCCTTGCGAATGCTGTGACACTTTGATACAGTTCCTCGGATGGTGTTGACCCTCAACCATAGAATTATTTTTGTGACTCATTCATGACTGTAATTTTGCTATTCTTATTAATTATAATGTAAATATAAGATATGCAAGATAACCGATAGGCAACTACTGTAAAAGGGTCATTTGACCCCACAGGGGTCACGACCCATAGGTTGAGAACCAATGGGTGCTAAATGGCTATAGCATCAAACTACTGTGTGCATTTCTTTCCCTCCACCTGTAGATTAGTGCGCATGTCATATCTCATCAGAGGAAGTTTCTTTGTGCAGTGGACAGTGGCTAATGCAGAAACTCAGATCTGGTCCAAGTGCAGAGAATCAAATGTCATTGGAGTGCTCATCCACAAATGGGACGTCCGTAACATACACTCCCTAAGCTTAGAAACTGGAGTAAAGAGGTGTAGCAGGATTTTAAGAGCCAGAGGCTGTGAGGGACTGGCAGTAAACAGTATCATCTGGACATGACAGGGCCACTGCCCTTTAACATCACAGCTCCCATTGTCTGCACAGTGTTATCATTCTACCATGGAGAGGGCAGTTCATGAGCTCCTACCCCTAACTGGGGAGTGATGGACAATTGATCGCATCATTGTTCTGTAAGCATGTGATCCCTAGCAGGCTGACCACATGCCAGTGGGCGGCCCTGCATCCAGGAGTAGATGGTCAGCACAGATTTGATTTACTGGGTTGTTGTAAAACCACAAGCACTAGAAGTTGGCATGAATGAGACCAAATGCTTTGAATGAAATTCTCCAAGAATTAAAACTATTTTCAAAAGAAAGTTCCCATCCGGAACTACCCAGCTAAGAGATTAGGGAACCCTAATCATGTTGTTTAGATGTTCTCTTACGTCTTCAAATTTATCCAGGGCTTAGGGGGAGTCCTGTAGCTACTGATACAGAGCACAGTGACCTACCTTGTATCCTCCCTCTCCTTTCTCCTGCAATTCACTTAACTTGTTCCCTATGTTAGAGTTTTATGAGGTTGAATTTTTTTTAATGATATACCATTTTTGAAACAGAAAAGGTTTATGGGCAATTACACTATGCCAAAATCATGCAAGATTAAATTTCTCTATTCACCTCTCAATCCCTCTATCTAGGTACTTACCTTGATAGATACCGTGAATGTAGAATCTCTAGCGTGCAACATCAGAACTCTGCCAACTGAGCTATAGTCCCAGCTCAAGTTCCCCTTAAAAGTATCTTTCCCTTACATTTATTTATCTTTATATGTATTGCATAGATGTCAGAGACTAATGTACAGAAGTCGGTTCTCTCCTTTCACAATGTAGGTCCTAGAGATTGAACTCTGGTAGCAGGCACCTTTACCCATTGAATCACCCCTGCAGGGGCCCTGACCTTCTGCAGGTCAGGGAGACTGGGATGAGGTGCAGAATCAGCTAGAAAAACATACAGACTTTTTTTCTGAGGGGGAAAAGCTTCTCCTTTATATGTTATGGGTGAAAAACAAATTATTCCAAAAACCTTCATACAGTTAAACATTTATATCTGTGAGACTCCTCATAGATCAGGAGCCTTTCTGCCATAACAATTTATGTAGGCAGTAGTTTTTATAATTGCTAGAAAACCAGGTTGCTAGTTTCATTTTTAATATTTTAAAGTCCTATCCATTTGTCTTAACTAACCATCCAGTTCTTTGTTTTGTTTTGTTTTTGTTTTTTTGTTTGTTTGTTTATTTTGCTTTTTGTTTTTTGAGACAGGGTTTCTCTGTAGCTTTGGAGCCTGTCCTGGAACTAGTTTTTGTAGACCAGGTTGGCCTCAAATTCACAGAGACCCGCCTGCCTCTGCCTCATGAGTACTGGGATTAAAGGTGTGCACCACCACCGCCCAGCGCAGTTCTTTGGTTTTTAGTTACATGAGTCATCATTTCAAACTCCATTTTAGCTATGATGCACACTGAAAGCCATGAACACATTTCCCAGCATCGTAAAGAACTGGAGCTAACTCCCGGGACTTGATTGTTTTCCTTTATCATTAACCTAAACCACGGTCTACATGGCTTCTCAAGAGAAATGCGTAAGTCCTTCCTGCGTGACATTTTCTTTTTTTCTTATTTTCTATCCTCTGCAGCCTCTGCTTTCTCAGGGATGGAGCAACATCACATCCTGCCTTTACCTATATTAATTTTCCCAGGAAACTAACCTCTATCATAATGCCTTACTATATCTGTTAAAAACCCTTAATCATTAAAGTTCTATTTAAACTAACACTACTATTGCATAAAATAATCACTTCGGTTAGACAGTACAGAGTAAGAGGAAATCATCTTCATAATAATCCACAGGTAAAAATGCCCAGGAAAGGGCTGAAGTGATGGCCCAGGGGTTAAGAGCACTGGCTGCTCTTCAGAGGTCCTGAGTTCTCAGGTTCTCATTTGCCACATGGTGGCTCACAACCATCTATAATGAGATCTGGAGCCCTCTTCTGACATGCTGGGATACATGCGGGCAGAACACTGTACATATAATAAACAAATAAATCTTTGAAAAAATACCCAGTAGAAAAGGACGTTTTCATGAGATAGTGTACTACATCAAAGGCAGTGGGATTTCCCCACTCCCATTCACACCAAGCCAGATACCAGAGAAAAATGGCAGCGGCAAATATGTAAAGGCCTAGGGATAACAAGACACATTCTGGACCCAAAGCCCTCAGAGCCTGGCCTAGCTGAGGTTCTCCCATCCGTGCCTTGCATTCTGATGGTTAAACTCCTGAAGTTCATCGCCACCTGATGCTACCCTGACGTGACCAACTTTTTTTTCCCCAAGACAGGGTTTCTCTGTAGTTTTGGGTATCTGCCTTGAACCTAGCTCTTGTAGACCAGGCTGGCCTCGAACTTACAAGGCTCTGCCTTTCTCTGCCTCCTAAGTGCTGGATGAAAGGCGTGGTGCCACCACTGTCCAGCTCTTTTTACCTTTTTATTTTGAGACAAGGTCTCCCTGAGTTACCCAGGCAGGTCTTGAACCTGCCACCTTCCTTCCTCGGCTTTTTATGTCACTAGTGTTATAGCCAAGATGGGCTTCGTTTGGTTTGTGAGTAATACAAATTGTGATCAGAGGACTCTCATGAAAGTTTGGGTGGGTTATATAGTTGTATACTTGTTTATTTTATGTAGGCAAGTGGATTCACATAAGCCACAGGAAGCTAACAGCTGGGGGAAGTCAATTCTTTCTTTCCACCATGTGAGCTCTGAGGATTGAATTCCAGTTGCCAGACTTGGCAGTAATGCCTTTACCCACCAGTCTGTCTTGTCAGTCCTGGATGATGTTTTATTGGAGGAAAAAAAAAATAAGTGTCCTCTAGAAGTTAAGCCCTTGTGTCTAGGGCCCCTGTCAAAATAATGTCTCTATGTACGACTATAAGGAAGATAATGGTGGTTAGGGAAGAGTGTGATGGGTGACTTGAGAGGAGACCGATGCCTAAGAGGCAGATTCTAGGCATACCACTGCTAGGTCACAGGTAGGTGAGAAATTCAGCAAACATTTGTTGGGGACCCAGACACTTGATATTGTAGGAAGAGACACAAAAATTGAATCCCAGACATTCAGTCATGCCTGCGATAGCTCTTGCTAACCTCAAAAGTGGCATCCCAGAAGACAGATTCTCTTTTGGAAAATGATGTTTTTCTAGACTCCCAATAAAGGGGTAATGAATACAGTAATCGACTACTAGGGTTAACTGTGTGACGTATTAGAAAAGATTGCTTATTTAGCATGATAATTGTTCACAGCATCCTACATACTTCATTTGAGTTATTAAAGTCTTACACAATCTTAAGATAGAAATGCTTCTTCTCCATTAGAGCTGACAAGGGTTAAGACAAAAGCTCTAAGCAGTTTCCCAGCGCCACACCTAAATTAGGCAGTAGGCACCAGATTTTAGCCAGAGTGGCATGTTGCTGAAGCCCACATTACCAGAAGGCTTGCTGACTCGCTTCGCATGTAAATTTCTTGATATGCTTTCCAATTTTCTTTTGAAGAGCAAGAGTTCACTCTCTCCTGAGGGTCTCGCCCATCAAGCAACGTAAGATAAATACCACGTCTAAACATTGTAAGTGCTGTGATGAAACTTAGCTGCTAAATGAGGGAAAGACCGAGTTTAAATGCTCAGTTGACAAGGGTAAAACACCATGGTGGCCAGTGCCGTCCATACTGCTAGCCACAGGCTTTTCACTCTCATAAATCACAAGGATGGACTGGGCCCTTAGGAAGAAGCCGATATTACTAATGGGTTGTTCTGCAGGAACGTAAACAAGATATAAAACCGAAGGAAGTTCTTGATGGCTTTTTTGCCTTTCTTAACAATCCATCATTATTCCATTATTAACATAACCTTAGGACAGTTGGTTATAATTTCTGTCATTGTGGAATTTCTATTGGGCTGTTGGGGTTTCATTTTGTTTTAAAATAAATATCTTCTAAATAAGAACTTTTAACTAATTGGGAGAGTGAAAGCCTACAGCTGTTGGCCCCAGAGGCAGGATTAAAGGACAATGGAAGAAGGCTTCTCTCTGTCTCCTGCTAGGAGGTGGAGACTGCTTTGCATTCTGGGTGCTTAGCTATGGTTAGCATGGCTTTTGTTAGGAGCTTCCTTTGAGGATGAGGCAGTCTGTAAATATTGCTCAGCACTCCCAGAGGGCTTCCCTATCTTCAGCTTTGGCAATAATCAAGATCACTTGGGGCTGCAGCTCTTCCAGCCTCTCAGGAGAGGAAGGAAGAGTCGGCTGCCCATGTCGCGTGTAAGAGCTGGCGATTGTGAAGTAAGAGCGGCCAGCAATCTGTTGATGTATAAAGGAAAGTGTATTTGAAACCCACTTCCCGTAACCTTGTATATATTTGGAAGTTAAAATATGTTCGGATGCATGTGCGAAAGGTTAAATTCCTGTCCTAAATTTAGATCAGTTGACTTCGAGGGTACACATTGTACATTAGCCGGTGTGTGTGTCTGCTGTTGAGCTAAGCTCTGATAAGCCTGTTTATACTGACTCATGCTTGTGGGCATTCATTCCTTTTATGTTTCTCCTGGGACATAAAAAAAAAGCACCCTGTAAATATATTTACATATATGTGTATATATTTATGTACATTTATATGTGTGTATATACTATATATAATATATTTATGTTATTTACACATTTGAATATAGTAGATCATATTTATACTCATTACATACATAGTATTTATTGTTACAGTGATGAATATTCTCTTGGATGACTGTTCCTGGGGATGGGACCCAGGAATTCAGGCCAGCTAAGCATGAGTTTCATAACTAAGCCATACTCCCAGTTCCCATATGTTGTCAGACTTTCTCTTTGGGAGCACCAGCTCCCAAATAATGACACGGAGACATTTTACTAACTACAAAAGTTTGCCTTTAGCGTAAACTTATTAAAAACTAGCTTCTATAAGTTAAATCAGTCCATTCATATTAATCTATATTCCGCCATGTGTTTTTTTTTTTAACCTCTCCTCCACCATGTATCTCTGCCTCCCTCTGCATCTCTTTGGTGAAATCCACCTCTCTTCTTCCTAGAGTTTCTATCTCTGCCCAGAAGTCCCCTCTAACCTGTCCTGCCTAGCTATTGGCCATTCAGCTCTTTAGTAAACCAAGCAGGTGCCTTAGGCAGGCAAGGTAAAAGAGCGACGCATCTTTATACCGTTTGTTTAAATATCCCGCAACACCCATAGGTACCACCTATACCAACTCTAGGAAATACTTTCTTTATAAACACTACCACTACACCCATAAATACCTCCTATCCCAATTCCAGGAAATACGTTCTTTATAAACACTACCGCTACTACCACGGGTATAATTTAAAATCTTAAAATTCTTGTTTTAGATTTTGCATGATATACTGTTTTGGCAGAAACACAAATGAGTGCACTTCCCATTCACCTTATTCCCTCTCCTTGAATCCTTACTGCAAGGAAGTAGAAGAAAGGGCTGTATGATTGCCCCAGCAGTACTGGGAGCTCGTGGTTCCAGGCAGGCACAGACGCAGGAAACAGGCTGCAGTCAGGACAGAGGAGAGCGAAGCCTTTGAGTTAGACTGAGAAAAGATGCCTAAGCCTCAGCTCTGCTCCAGTGTGTACCTCTGGGCTCTGGCTGGGACTTGAGCTTTTGACCGAGCCCTGTCCCTGTGTACACATGTGTGGGTGCCTTCTCCTAGAGCAGGGGCCCTGGCTTCACCTCATTCAGAGTTCCATTTAGCTAGAGCAGGGGTTCTCAACCTTCGGACTGCTGTGACTCTTGACTACAGTTCTTCATGTTGTGGTGACCCCCCCACACACACACACCATAAAACTATTTCATTACTGCTCCAAACCATAATTTTGCTACTATTATGAATCATAATACAAATATGTGATGTGTGCGCCCTGTGGGGTTGTGACCCAGATGTTGAGAACCACTGGACTGAAAGTGATAAATCGAGCCATCGTTTTCATTCCAAAGTCCATAATTTTTTTGCCATGAGAAAAACAGAAAACAAACTCATTTTGTGCACAATTCTAACGTCCCAGGGATGAAATACTAATTAGGAAATGTTGAATGGTCTCCAGTTCCCCGCCTTCTAATTCTAACTCCATCCTCCACCCCAAACTGTCTCCCCTTCTAGAAAAATAAAATAACCTCACCATTATTCATTCATCCGTTACCGAAATGCTGCTTCCTCAGGCAAGAGTAACCTCAAATCATTTATGCAGAAGAATATATAAACATAACCTCAAATCATTTATGCAGAAGAATATATAAACAAATGCAGATCCGAACATACTCTGAAACTTGGGGAATGACTTAAAAACAGGGGCCATTTCTGTCCCTAACATTTCTTGGTGCAATAGGAAACACTTTGGTAGTAATGCAAGGGGGTTAATTGTTGCAAGTACCGGAGACCACTAAGCCAGCTTAATGTTTTTCAACTTTGGACCCCTGAAATAAGGTGTGGTATAATAAAATTGGCCATAACCAGAATCTACAGCTTTATTTGACTATTAGAAGATGGGACAGCCAGGGATCATATAGAAATACCTCTTCTGGGCATTGCCTTCACTGTCCCTTTTGTGACCTTTAGTCCTTTGCTCTGTTGCAAAGCCCACAAGATACTTCTGCAAAGGGACACTGTCTTATCTACTAACATCTCGCCAGCCCACCCCACATAGGCCTCTAAGGTGTGAGCAGTGTATCCTTTCGGGGTATGCCAATGGAGAGCAGATACACCCAGTTCTTCTGTTTCCTACCCACTCTCTGTCATTAGCCAGGGCATGAGACCCTCCTAAGTGCGTGGATCAGAGGGCGATATTAGATGCAGTTGCCAAGGAAACCCACAGAATAGTTGAGAGGCTGTAATAAAATGTCTGTGGTTCAGGCAATGGTCCTAATTCTTCTGGTTTGGGATCCACGCGGGGAAGGTTTCTTTCTGTTGTTGATTCTAACGTGTCTTTATAGGGACAGTCAACATTGGTACCTCATTTAAGTGGCAGTGTGTGGGGGGGTGCTGTTGACTTAATTATTATAATAAATCAACATGAAGCTCTGAATCAGCTCTTGTAGATACCTGCCTGCCCTGTAAGGGCCCCTGCCGCTCAGGAGCTGCTTGCTACTGCTAAGGTATCTTAAAGCTAACCACCTGGGGCTGAGGAGAAGGCTTAGCAGTTCAGCATCTTCCTGCTCTTACAGAGGACATGGCTTAGATCCCTCCCTCCCTCTTTGTGGCTCACAGCCATCTGTAACCTATGCCTTCTTCTGACCTCCATGGACACATGATATGTGTGTGGTGGATATACCTGTATCCAGGCAAAATATTCATACTCTCAAAATATATTTTTAAAAGCCAAAGGCCTGGAAGTGATCTTTTCTTTCTTGAATGGCATAAGCACACTACCAACTGACTTCATTATTTAAAGGTACAAACAGGTGGGACAGAGTTCCTAACTTTTAAGGTGGACACAGCATACTAAGGACTTGGGTAATAAGAATAGTCAAGCCTGGTCTTCTGCAACTGAAGAAATCAGATGTTTATAAGAAGCTCTGTTTGCAGCAATTTTTTACTTGTTTTGTTTAAAAAAGATTATTCACTATGACAGTGCTCCTTTAAATGCAGATACAGCCTGGGCTGGCCTGGGACTGGCATTCACTCATCTTTTGTGTCAAGGGAACTAGAAGAGACCAGATCCTAACTTAATGGAGCCCAGCTACTCTTAGAGGCCAAGCATCACTCAAGCCCTAAAGAACCACAGCATCAATTCCGTGGGGAAGCAGGTCAGCGTGTAAACTGATGACATGACATCTCTGTGCCACAGTGAAGGAGAAGGTTTTTATTGTAGATAAAAGTGAGAGAACAGCCAGAGGCATCTGGAAGTGTCCAGAGGAAGAATGTGCTAGGCTGAACATGACCGGACTGGGGTGGGGGGAGGGGATGCAGAGAGAGAGAGAGAGAGAGAGAGAGAGAGAGAGAGAGAGAGAGAGAGAGAGAGAGAGGAGAAGGAGGAGGAGGAGGAGGAGACCTAGGGAAAGACAAAGACAGTGGGCAGAAGAGAGGGCAAAAGAAGAAGGAAGGAAGGAAGGAAGGAAGGAAGGAAGGAAGGAAGGAAGGAAGGAAGGAAGGAAGGAAGGCAGGCAGGCAGGCAGAAGAGATCAGGAAAAGGCTCCTTTGGTAGAGAGGAATGGACTTTACAAGTTCCCCCAGAATACTGGCTTTTGTCTGACCACCAGAATTGGGGGAAATGGGGTTCCATTTGTACCTGACAGTCAGGAGAGGTGAACTGGGAACATGTAGATTCTTAAGATTTTCAGAGACCTTAAGACCATCTACCTATGAGTTGGATTTCTTAGATTGTTAGCCAATGTGAGGGTGAAGAAATGTCCAGTAGCAGCAGGCTTTTGTTCCTTTAAACATTTGCTGACCAGTGTTTGATCAGGGTGCTCGCAAGTCCAGGAGGAACCTTAAAATACCCTCGTTATCACCCTTCATTTTTAGGCAGTAAACATTTTCTATACGGTCCTCGCAGAACGTGGGCTTTGGCCTAGGTTGTAAGACTGGTAAAACTGAAATTGTTGCATTGGTTGGAGAAGGGCTGGGCTGGTGTGAAATTTCAGGTTCTCACAGTATTCTCAACCTCTCCACCACCCCCAGCTCCTTTAGTGGCCCTTTCGTACTTAGAATTCGCCCGTGTTGCACTTGGTGTGTGTAATTATGCACATATATTTGTTCACAAAGCCCCAGCTTCTTAACCTGCAGGTCATGCAACTCAATGTGGGGGCTGTGAAAAGTTTGGCAACACTACGCTGTTTCTGAATGCACAATGACCAAACATTAATTCAAAACCAAACCCTGAATGATTCCAGGGTGTTTTTTTGGCAGCGCTTGCCCGAAATGTTTCAGTTCTGTGCAGCCTTGGGTCTGAACACGTGACAGGCATTCTCTGCATGGCACATGTTGCTGTGCCATGCGGTGCCAGTGGATGCCCAGATTCAAGACTATTGTATGTCCAGTCTGCTCTTTTAGAAACATTATGGTTTCATTATGGGAAACAGAGACTTAGTATCTTGCTACTGACCTTCGTTCTTCAGTATGTAAGTACTGAAATAGTTATCTCTGCAGTGCGTTGCGGAATATTTGATTTTAAAAATTGCTGCCAGCAGACTGGAAGATAACTCAGTGGGTAAGAAGAGCACTGGCTGTGCAAACATGAGGATTTGAATTTAGGTCTCTAGTACCCACTTAAAGTCTGGGCGTGGCCATGTGTGGGAAGGAGACAGCATGTTCCTGGGAGCCTGCTGGCTTCCAGCCTAGCTGGGATGAGATGTTCAGGGAGAGACCCTGTCTCAATGAAATAAGGTAGAGAGCGCTAAAGCAGGACACCCGATATCTGTCTGTCTGTCTCTCTTTCTGTCTCTCTCTCTCACACACACATATGCACATATGCATGCACACACACACACACAAATTGTGACTTGAATTTTCTCAAAATTAGGATAGAATTTCCAGCAATTTCTAAGTATTCCTAAACACACTTCTACAATTACGTACCTGTATTTAAATGAAGTACCATTCTCAGCTAATGATTATAAAATAAATAGAGCAGTTGGCTGAAAAACATTGACGGTGTTCTACATTCAGCATATTAAGAATTTAGCCGGCCAGGCAGTGGTGGCACATACCTTTAATCCCAGCCAGCACTCGGGAGGCAGAGGCAAGCGATCTTAGTGAGTTTGAGGCCAGCCTGGTCTATAAGAGCGAGTTCCAGGGCAGGCACCAAAGCTACACAGACAAACCCTGTCTCGAAATAAAAGAAAAGAATTTAGTCAGTATTTAATTATATACATTTTATTAGGTAAAAATAAGCATCTTCCTAGCATACAAGTTTGCTTTCATCTTTAATAATTGTTAAATTTATATCTGTATCAAAATTGTATTTATATAAAAAAGTTTTAAAATAAATTTCTTTATCCTTTGTCAGTCACTATTTGGTTTGCATACCTGTGTTTTATGGCTTTTTATAGTGGAATTTTTGGGTGGAAAGGAGTCTTGAGGGGGAAAGAGTAACAGCGCCTGCTTGAAACAAAGTGTGCTTCTAGTGAGGATGAGAAGGCTGAGCAAACATGCCTTCTTCTTCCACCAGCGTTTTCCTCCTTCCTCCATGCTTAATGTCCTTTACAGACTTATTCCAGAAGTTGTACGATCCCTGTGTGTGTGGTGGTTTCTTCCTCCCCGTTTCTCAGCCTCTCCATCCTTTGTAAAATCGCCTTTTTCCTTGGGAAGAAGCAGGCTGTAAACCTCCACGCCATAGTGGCTTGCTTCCTTCAGGTTTAAAGGAGCTCGGGGGTTCCTGTTACAGAGAGGAGTGGGCTGAAGCCTGTCCTTCTCCCTGCTTCCTCTGTTGTAACGTGGTCGTTAGGAGTAGAGTGGGGTGAACAGCGGGGCAAGAGCCCAGAGAGCCCTTGGGTTGATAACCTTGGCTCTCAGGAGGCGCGGGTGTGTGCTGCAGTGGCTCTCCTAGGAAGCCTAGCACAGGCTGCTGCCTACACCAAACCCATCATGACCTCTCAAGTAACCTTGTGCTGTGCTTAAAGAGAAAAGCCGTTACTCTCAGCTCTTCCCAGGGTACAGACGCCTCTGGCTCTCCAGCATGTCGGTGCTTGTCTTCTGGTTTTTCCATTGTACTCCATCCAGCTCAGTGCAGGGGCCTGCCTCTCCCAAGATCTGCATATGTGACCCTGGAACCCAGACAGCCTCACACATAAATCTTCCAGGTCCACCTGCAGATCGTCTGTCAGCAGCTCCTCTGCTTCTCCCCCGGTTAGGCTATTCTCACACGTCCGACAGACATAGGCCTCTGGAAATGGAGAAATGGAGGCTGACCCTGTCTCTGTCTTTCTCTGTGTCGTCCCAGCCAGGCTCTGCTCAATTGGGTAATTTCATGAGCCCCAAAGTAGTAACGATTGACCATGTCATTGCTCAGTGTCTCAGTCCATTTTCTGCTGCTGTAGGAGGAGGCCACAGGCTGAATGCATTTATAAACAGCAGGCCTGTGGTTCTAGAGCAATGGTTTTCAGCCTGTGGGTCACGACCCATTTGGGTGACCTACCCTTCCATTTGGGACACTTAAGATGACCGGAAAACACCGATATTTGCATAATGATTCATAACAGTAGCAAAGTTACAGTAATGAAGTGGCAAGGAAATAATTTTATGGTTGGGGGTCACCACAACATGAGGAACTGTATTAAAGGGTCACAGTGTGAGGAAGGTTGAGGACCACTGTTCTAGAGGCTCGGGTCTGGATAGGTGTCCCCGGCATCTGGGGAGGCCCTTAGTGTGGTTTCATTACATGGAGGAGCAAGAAATCGTGTGCTGCAAGTTAGCAAAGAGAGAGAACCCCGAATTCATTACCCTCACCGGGCAGCCGCTCTACCAGCAGCACTTGGTGCCTGCTAAGTGGATCCTAACTCCTCACACTGTTACGACGGCGTGGTGGCTAATCGTGGTTGACATACCTGGGAAGAAGAAGCCTCAACTGACTCCATCAGATCGGACTGCGGGCATGTCTGTGGGGCCCTTTCTTCCTTCTTCATTGTCACAGGACGTCCCAGTCTACTATGGGTGATGCCATCTCTGGGCAGGTGGGCCTGGGCTGTAGAAGAAAGATAGCTGACCGTGAGCCCGAGGACAAGCCAGTCAGCAGCATTGCTGCCTTGAGTTGTTTTGGGTCCTGGTATTTAGCACCACAGCAGGAAAGCAGAGAAGGACAAATGGTGAAGAAATTTTAATATTAAGAGTTTTAGAAAGGAGGTGGGGGTGGGTAGCGCATGCCTTTAATGCCAGCACTCAGGAGGCAGAGGCAGGCGGATCTCTGTGTGCTCGAGGCCAGCCTGGGCTACAGAGTTCCAGGACAGCCAGGGTTGTTACACAGAGAAATCCTATCTCAAAATTTTAAAAAACATTTTTAGAAAGGATGTTCAAACAGCGTAATGAGCAACTGGCTGTCTTTCTGGATAGGCATCCGCTTTGGGGTGTCATGGACTGAATGTTTATGCCCCCTATTTATATAAATCCTGAAGACCTGATCCCTGTTGTAATAACATTAAAAGGTAGGTTATTTGGGGAGTGAGTAGGTTTAGATGACCTTGTGAGTATAGAGAAATGATGAGGTTAATGCCTTCCCCAAAAGAACCAGAGCTGGTTCCATGTGAGTTGGTAAGAGGGTGGTCATTGGCAAGCTGGGAAGGGGCCTCAGTAGACCCCGCCAGCACCTTCATCTCAGATTTCTCAGCCTACAGAAATAAATGGCCCATGATTGACACTATATGCAGCATTTGCTTCAGCCGCCAAAGCTAAGATAACAAGGCTCTGTCTGCGGTAGCTGTGCTTCCTGGAAAACAGTCAGATTAGAAAATCGGCAAGGCCCAAGCTTTCTGTTCAGCTTGATGTGTGGGCAGTTTTGTGAAGGTAAACAATTAACCCTGGTAAGCCATTTCTAAGCGCTTGAATAAAATTCACGAGGCAGCCATACAAGAATATAGATTTGATAGAATTATTTTTGTTTGTTAGTTGGATGACCCCGGGCAAGTCAGTCCAGTGCAACAATAGCATATAATAGATGTGAAGACACAATGCTGTTATGAAGGAGAAACGGCCCCAGGTAAAAGCGTGTTTTGCACACTGTATAACTGATAGGAGGCAATCAGTTAGCCCTAATTATTGTTGCATTACCATTTTGCTGGGGAAACGGGATCCTCGGGTGATGAAAGCCCAACAGTGTGAAGTGGGACATGAGTGAAGCCTCTGGTGAGTCCGGCAATTGTGGAAGGAGGGAACCCAATAAGGCTTCAAGGAGGACAGAGTTGAGCTAGGGCAAGTAGAGACAGAAGTTCCATGATCTGGCCTATGTGATTTTATCATTTTCTTTTCTTCTTAAGAAAGGGGAATTGAGAACCAGGCAGTGGTGGTGTATGCTTTTAATCCCAGCACTCAGGAGGCAGAGGCAGGCAGATCTCTATGAGTTCGAAGCCAGCCTAGTCTACAAGAGCTAGTTCCAGGACAGGCTCCAGAACTACTGAGAAACCCTGTCTCGAAAAACAAAAATCAAAAGAGAAAAGAAAGGGGAAATGAACAGAGATTAGGTATGTTTCCTGCCACCTACTCAGCCTCAGCTCGGGCAGCCCTGAGTCTTGATTTCCTTGACTATAATAACAACACGGAAAATACCTATGTTCTTTGTTACAAAAGGGACAACCCACATAAAATGCATTAAACATGGAACGTACAAGCAAGAGTAAAATTATGATTAGATAAAAAAATAATGCAGGATCTCTGAAAAAATTTTTAGCTGTCCAAGACTGTGTTCTACTCTCTGTACACAGTGTTTTAGAATCCCTAATAGCTGGCAGAGGCTGGAGCCCAGTGCCAACACGTCCATCCTAGCTGAGCTTCCCTCTTTCCTTTCCCCAGGTGCAGAGAGTGTTCTTTAGGTTCCAGTACCCGAGACCACTCATTAAGTCCCCCAAACAATAACAATTACAATAATAACAAACAGCGGCAGCAATAGTAAAACACTTGCTGCTACCATGTATTTAGTAGTTTTGATATGTTTGACACTGTTAAGTGCTTTATAGACCTTATCCAATTTAAATCTTGACACCAGAATGCAAATGTTATTATTCTCAATTTAGAGGTAATTAAACCCCAAAGTGGTGGTGTATGTCTTTAATTCTGGTAGAGAGGCAGGAAGATTGCAGCAATTTCAAGACCAGCCTAGGCTACACAGAAAGCAATAGGACATCAAGAACTCCATAGCAAGACCCAACTTCAAACAGTTAAGATAAAGGACTGGGGAAGATGGCTCAGTGGTAATATGAGGACCTAAGGTCAATGCCCAGAATCCACACAAAAGTGCTGGGTGTGGTGACAGGAGGACCCGGGGCTCGTTGGCCAACCAATCTAACCTAGTGGAGAAGCTCCAGGCCAGGTGCCAGGAAAGTGGATATATACCTGCTTGGTTTACACTTAACATTATTTCTGGGTCACCTGTTTATACAACTAAATCCTGAAACTTGGTAGAAAAGGAAATGGAAGGTTTTCTCTTGGATGAAAAGACTGGCATTGGAGGAGAGAGGTGTGAGCTGTTCAGTTCTTATCACGGCACAAAGGTTTCTGGATGTCAAATGTTAAACTCTTCTACATTCTATATGAATTTTCCTGCGAATTTTCAGTCCCCCGGGGGAGGCTTCCTGCCCGTGCCTGTCAGCCTCATTGTTAGATGTCTTAAATAAAGCTTTCCCTAACATAAAAACTCCTTCCAGCCAGCCCTTCCTTTTAGGAAGCAGTCATAAATAAAATGTGTACTGGGCCTTTGCAGTTGGGTTTCTTTTACCTTTTTTAACTGTGTGCCCATCCCCCCTGCTCTTCATCCTCAGAAGTGTAAAGCTAAGGTAAAAAAAAAAAAAAAAGGAAAAAAAGTCCCTTTGAGAGGAGCTCTGGGGAAGCGTGCAAATGACACAAGTGTCTATGCGAAAATTAAGGGAGGGGAGATTCAGCACGAAGGCAATCCATTGATGTTGTGATGAAACGTCGTCACTGGAGATGATGACAAATTAGAGTCGGTTCCCATGGGGACCACACACTACCTTCCTGATCATTTGACCCATGGCTGGATGTTGGCGGGCCAAAGAATTGACCCAAAAGATGACAAGATGGTTTTAGTCCCGTTGTCTCATCAGCATGCAGGAGCCCCTTAGGGGGATAGAGGGCAGAGGATAAAGAAGGATAAAAGATGAAAGCCGAGCTGTGGAAAGAAAAATGTTTTTAATTATGCTGAGGAGGATTGTGGGTCCACCTGTAGCTTTTTGTTGAGAATGTCCTTTGTTTTCGCCCATCCGCCAAGATCGTGGCAGGATAGGGCCCCGGTTTCTGTGTGGCCTCTTGGAAGGGTCTGCGGCAGAGCATTCCCCCTTCAGTTTAACAGATACGTTCAGGCTTTAATCTCTCTGTGGGCTATCTTTGCTCGGAGAGATTCTGTTATGCTTGCCCAGCAACCTGGGCTTGGTTAGCATGCTAAGAGAGATTGCTTTTCGGAAGGGGAGAAATGGATTATTAGCTGAGGTTTCCATAGTGAGCCACCAGCACATTCCTTGGCGGGGGAAATGGAGAGCCCGTGTCATGCTCTTCGGCTGTCCTCCGCCTCCGTTTCTCCAGCTAGAAAGGGATAACCGCTATTTTCTCATACACCATAGAGTGTTATAATGAAGTTTGTTAAGGTTTAAAAAAAAATAACTTGAACGAAATACTGAATTCTGGAACGTACTCCCTAAGGGAAAGGAACCATTTGTCCCCTGTGTTCTCTGTTCAGGCTATAAAACAGTGAACAATTAAAGATGCCTGAGTTATCAGAACAATTATAATTTAGTCTGACACCATTTAATGCCTCAGTTAACATAGTCCGGTAATGTTAGCAAGGGATTGTGGGGTTTTGTTTTTGCGGGGACTATATTATGATACATATAACCCTAACATCTTTAATGTGGATAGTTTCATTGGAATTGTGAAGAGTTCTGGATGAAATTGTATTTTTAAAAATCCCAATTTCTGCTGTGAAGTAAGAGGTTGCGTGGCGTATGCTATCCTGCCAAGAATTTCGTGTTAAAGTGGATTTAAAAAGGAGCCGGGGATGCCGGCCATGTTGCTCACTCGGTAGACTGCTTGCCTAGCATATAGGAAGTCCTGGCTTCATTCCCCAACACTATGTAAACCAGATGTGGTGGTGCATGCCTGTACCATCGTCCAGCTTTCTGGAGGTGGAGATAGAAGGATCAGAAGTTCAAAGGCATCCTCGGCTGCACAGGGTTTTCCAGACCAGTCTGCGTTATGTAAGACCCTCTCACCTAGAAAAAGAAAAGATAGAAAATGTAGAGCGGAGAGGTTGCATTGTCAAGGGCCAAGAGAAGTGCTGCTTAGAAGTTAGAAGCTTGGACTCTGAAGGTTCCTACCACCTTGTGCCTCTAGGAAATAAAAGCTTTTGTACCCTCTAGGGTTTTTTGTTTTGTGTTTGTGTTTGTTTGTTGCTTAAAACAGGTTCAAACAGTCCTTGATCCCTAACCCCAGCCTTGAGAACCTGGAATTACAGTCACGAGTCTCCTGACCCAACTAAAGGGGGCTTTGAAGGATTAAATTTAAGCTATACATGTGAAATGCTTAGTGCTGAAACTTGACAAAGCATTCAGCAAAGGCTGGCATTTTCTTTTTTATAACGAAACAAGATAGGGTGTCACATGGAAAACTGGGGAAGCTGCTATAGAGACAGGAAAAGCATGTGGTTGAGTTCTTGTAACTGTCTTGGATAGCTGAACCCTGTGTGTAGGTGCTGTGCCCACTGTTGAGGAATGCAGCTCGGGGAGCGGGGTGTACCTCCTGTTAACTGGTAACACTACCAGGCTCTAGATTGAAGCCAGTGCTCACCGGGCAGCCAAAGGCAGACATCCCCCCCCACCACCACCACCCAGGGCTTTTATCAGCCAGACACTCTAACTGCCCCACCCTAACAGTGAGTTCAGCAGCCAGTCCAGGCCAAGGACGCTCTACCATTCTAAGCCAAGCCTTGACTTCTTATGCTCAGAAGATGCTTAACCCTTTCAGGTTACATTTGAAGCTCCTTTAGGTTAGCTTTGTCTGAACAGGGGAACACGGGCTTTATGGACAAGATAGCTTTGAATTAGAATAAGTGGATCTTCCTGTTGCTCTGTGGCTTCATGCGAACCACTTAACCTCACTGACAGAAGACAAGAAGGTCTACACTGTAGAGTCCCACAACACAGGAGTGTCTACACTGTAGATCCCATGTCTAGCACATAGCAAATTCTTTCATATAGCAACTGTTAGAATTTTCTAATGAGCACCTGACGTCATCTCTCTACAGTACGTTTGCAGGCTACAAGCTCAAATGTTGACCATTCAGATGCGGCACCTATATTTGTGCAGCTTTATGTAACTTGCCTTCAACAGGCTTGTCCTAGGATGGGGATTCAATTTATTAGATGCTTCATTTAACTATTGGAGGGGAAAGGGGAATTACCTATAACACAGTGGCATAAACCTATGTGTTTATGCTTATGGACTGTGTGAGTGAAGAGTTTGGACCAGACCTTGCAAGGGTGGCTCATCTCTGTTCTGTGATATCTGCACAGACAATATGATAGCCTCTAGGGTTACAGTTTTCTAGAGGCCTCTTCTTTTGCAAGAATTAGTTATGTGTGAGTATTCTGCCTACATGTATGTATGTATGTATGTATGTATGTATGTATGTGCACCGTGCATACAACTAGTGCCCTCAGAGTTCACTGAGGTGTCTGACCCCTTGGACCTGCAGATAGGGATAGTTGTGAGCCACCATGTGGATGCTAGGAATTGAACTCGGGTCCTCCACGAGAACAGCAAGTACTCCTAACCACTCAGCCATCTCTCTAGCCCTTTTAGATGCTTCTTTACTTGTGCCCAGTTAGGATTCCTCCAGGACATGCTCAAGCCCTTGATTAGAATGACAACTAAGCCCATAACATGGCCTTTCCTTGTGTCTGTGGCTTCTTATAGAATGGTAGCTGGGGGCCACCATGAGAGTTGAGCAGACAGAAGCCATATGATCTTTTGTAACCCAGGTTTGAAAGTCATATAGCATCACTTTGTGTATGTTCTATGGATGGAAGCCATCATAAGACCATTCAGATCCCAGCGCTGGAGTAGAGGACGTGGTAGATCCCGATTTTTACACACCACTAGGATCGTGTTTGCTTCTAGTGGTGTGTTAGAGTCCTGACTTACAACACAGTGTCTGCTTCCTTTGTATCCTGAGGTGAAACTCTTTCCCCACCATATATTCCTCCATGATGTTCTTGCCAAGTCCCCATAGACCAGAAACCCTTCTGAACCTTTGAACTAGCATGCAGCTGAGTTTGATCCTGGCAGCCTGATGATTTATTGATAGATAAATAGGTGGGGGTGCTGGAGAGATGGCTCAGCAATTAAGAGCACTGCCTGCTTTTCCAAAAGTCACGCGTTCAATTCCCAGCAACCACATGGTGGGTCACAACCATCTGTAATGAGATCTGGTGCTCTCTTGAAGAAGAGACCTGGTCAGTCATCCTCATCAACTTAGACCATGAAGCCCAATATGGACAAGTTCAATAGAACCACCATATACAGGCTGCCCATGCATGCTTCAGCATTGCCAAAAAACCCAAATAATAACAATAATAATAATGTTGGTAATTTTTAGGAGTAAATTTAGGGGCTAGATGATTTGTGGTCATGAGAAACTCTCCTACGCACTACAGAATGTTTAGGTGCATTCCTGGCTCCTACTGTTTACTTGATAGCAGTTTTTACCAAGTTCTCACAACCAAGATTGTCTCTAAACATTGCCACATAGGACAACATAGTCAGTGGTCTAACTTGAGGTGTGAAACCTAAAATTGACTGTACGTATTGCCTCCATGACCTTCACAAAGAAAACCCACATCTTGGTACAGCTAGAATTCAAGCTCAGGGAGTAGAATTGTAGGTGGATGTGAGAATTTCCAGCCATCCAGAATTCAAATTGCTTTCTTATTCTTTTCCTATGTCCAGAAAATTTCCAAGCTTTATTAGTATAATTTTTAGGAAACTTTACAAACTTCACTGAGAAAAATATTGTCTTAAAAACAAAAGGCAATATTCTGATGGCTTCCATGGTCCTGCCTGTAGGCACACTTGATCGTATGAGCCGCGTGACCCAAAGGGCATGATTAGTTCCCCTCTGGCATGCTGTTAATGAATAGCTCTGCAAAACCAATTAGCCATAATTCTATCAGTCATCTCATTTGGGTGACATTTTGTTGAAGGGAAAGACAAACAACACGGTTTTCCTTGGAGATGTATAATTAGGCTGTGGTATTTGATAGGAACAGCGGAGGGAAAGGCAGTGTGCGGACCAATTTGCTTTCCTTATTCCCACATGAAAGCAGATCATGATAACGTGTTCTCTTCACATTCGTTAAGCATGTGTCCATCTTACCGGTGTAATGGGTCACAGCCAAGCATGCTTCTAATTATACGTTTTGTTTTACGCGAGTATCTACATTGTGCCTCCTTAGAGAATTGCTATTCACATGGAATACAGTGAATGGCATCCCCAAGGGCTGCATAAACGGCCCTGAGTGTCACTTCCTTTCCTTCCTGCACTCCTGATCCCATCTCTGTGACTCCAGAATCAGAAAAGCTCTCTCGTTCTTTTTCTCCTATCCTCGTTCGCTCTCTTGGCCACAGTGCATTCTGTCACGCTGGCTGGCAGTACTAAAGCCTGGAGTCCTCATTTCGACTTTTCTGGCAGGTCGCTTGCGGCTATGCATCATTCCTGAATCTGGACACACAAGAGGTTGGAAATACAGCTTCCTCTCATAGATAGAAAATAATACTTTGTTGCTGTCTAAATTTCCTGCCATGTTTGATGTCCAGGTGTTTCGCAACATTTGTTCAGACCACCAAGTAAAGTCGACTTGGGTGTAGTTTTGCATCATCTAAAACTTAGTGGCTGCATCTCGTGATACAATTATTAGTTTATCAGAAAAGGTGGAATAAATAGGTGATTTATTTTGCTCACTGTCATCCACAGCTAGCCAAAAAAATCCGTGAGAAGTTCAACCGTTACCTGGACGTGGTCAATCGGAACAAGCAAGTTGTTGAAGCATCGTATACAGCTCACCTGACATCCCCACTGACCGCCATCCAGGACTGCTGCACGATCCCGCCTTCCATGATGGAGTAAGACTTAAGCATTCTCTGCTGCTGTCGTTGATAGACTAAGAGCTGGATTGCTTAAACTGCAGTAATCAAAGTGCCCATGTTTGATTATTGCCAAGGACATAGTAGCTTTATGTTATGTAATGCAAGCCCTTTAACAGCTGTATATTTAAATTTGTTGGCTTCTGTCCATAAATCTCCCATAACACTTGCTTGCCTAGAGAACTTCAGTTAATGTTCTTTTAAGCTTCTTTTTTATCTCCCAAAGAAGTCATAATTCCCTCAGGTCTGTTTCCATAGTTACTTTGTGTCTCTTCTTCCTATACTTAAGGTCCCACACCTTGCTGGTTGAGCCTTCCTTGCCTCTCCTGCTGCCCAATGCAGGCATTACACCTCCGCACTTGGCCCTTGGTTTTAACTGTGTACTAATGTCTGAGCTGATTTGAATGAAGCTAGGGGAGAGTAAAGGGCTTTCAACCCTCAAGAATTGTAGAAAACATTGTGGAATTATGGCGCAGATGCTAACCACCAGGCAGGGCAAAAACGTGACCCAGAGCCATGTTGGAATTCCCCACAGCAAAGAGCCTCACCGGGCATGATATATTAGACTTGTTCATGAAGGCACATGAGGAAAGTTCGTAGAGTACCACTTAGAACAGAAACATACAAATATTGCAAACATCTCCCAGTAGGGGTTTAGTTTGGAAAAGTGAATGACACCCATGCTTGTGAGGTAGTGAGCTGCAGCCACGCTGTAGAAGCTAGTTTGTGAAAACTGTCCGTGCACACGTACACACACATGCATGCATGAAAAGCTTGGGAAGGTGCCAGGAGGTGGTGGCGCACACCTTTAATCCTAGCACTTGGGAGGCAGAGGCAGGCAGATCTCTGAGTTGGAGGCCAGCCTGGTCAACAGCGAGTTCCAGGACAGCCAGGGCTGCACAAAGAAACCCTGTCTAGAAAAAAAACAAAGGATCTGGGGAGGCGGCTACCTAAAGTGTTCTCACATAAGGACTGTGATGCCCATTTTCAACATGATGGCTATGTTTCAGGGCTGAGATGCCAACAAAGCCAATGTTCTTTTTAGTTAATGTAATGAATCAGAGAATACAGTTTCTTCTCTAGGAGTTTCTTGTGTAGTTAAAGCTTCAAGAAACCTTCGCTGCTCTAGGAAGATTCACATAGAGTCCATCAATGACTTAGTATAAATCTATGCTCTCTCGGAGATGGGAAATTTCTGACGATATGTGATACTCTAATTCAGGGTAGACGACTGAGCCAAGACATGCCGTTGCGTCCAACCAGGCAGTTCTGGGGATAAAACTGAGTAGTCAAAAGATGTACAGAGTTTAAAGCAGGGACCTCTGGTGAAGCATTGAACTGATATCTGGTGGCTGCTGTTTGCAGCAGGCAGGACCAAGCAGGGACCGACTTTTCCTTGCACTCAGTCTACCTGGCTTAGATTTCCATTTCCTTCCAGAGGAGTGTGTGTAGAGATTTTTGGATTGATGATGCCCAAGCCTTTGGCAAGACACAAGTACTTCTTTAAAATTGCAAGGATTCCTGTTTTTAAACAAAGATTCAAGGTGGAAATGGTAGCGAGTTGTTGGTTGGAAGCCTTAGCTCTTGTTCGACTCCCTTACAACAGGCTTTCATGGACCTGCTGTCTGTGGGAGCATCTTGTCAAGCACACTCAGTTCACTCTTGCCCCATGTCCCATTTCACAGATGTCTACATCTTGAATCTCAGGGCAGTCCCAATGGAGCTCAGTACAGAAGGGAGGAACACCCAGTCCCACCAGGCAGCTGAAGGCATGACGAAAGTGTTTGCGTTTTAGGTCAACTCTCGTTTTAGGTCAACTCTGTGACTCCCAGGTTGATCTTGGAAAGTCCTTTAAATCCTGAGCCTCTGCTTCTCTCCCTGTGAGCTGAGAATAGCGAGGGTACCTACCTCCCAGGGTTGCAGCAGAGGAGACGCTTTCAGCTTGAAGTGGGGAGGTGAGGCAGGGCCTCTCCTGTACCTCCCCCTGGCCTTGAACCTGCAATGCAGCTTTGAAGTCCTGCACCTCCTGCTTCTACAGTCCAAGTGCTAAGACCACAGACCTGTGGCACCACACCCACATGGGCGTTTTTATAGATCTGTGTGTGTTTATTTCAATGTCACCTTCTGTGAAGGGCACTAGGTTCTTTTCCTTGCTATGACAATATCACAGTTTAAGTAAATGCAACAAATAAAGCTTGAACTAATTTAAGTGAAGATATTAAGTGAATATGACCAAAATTTTGAAGAGGATAGGCTTGGTAATGATTGAAATTTTGGGAATGTGGACTTAAGGAAATTGGGGTGTAGCTCAGCAATATAGCCTCGCATGGGCAATATTCTGAACTCAGTACCCAGCACAGAGACAAAAGGACAGAAGCAGATATTGCCCAAAATTATTACAGTCGATTGATTTTTTTTACAGCAGTGATTCTAAACCTCTGGTTGGAACCATCGGGCAGAGGGTAGCTTAAGACCATCAGAAAACAGATATTTATATTAACAGTTATTGATATTAATATATTAACAGTTACTGATATTAATGATATGTATTAACAGTAGCAAAATTAGAGTTACAAAGTAGCAATGAAAATAATTTTATGGTTAGGGGTCACCACAGCATGAGGAACTGTATTAAAGGGTCACAGCATTAGGAAAGTTAAGAACCGCTCTTCTAGGCTATGAATTAAATAGTACTAAGAAGCAAACTCTTCAAGTTTTTTGTGCCCATGGCCTATAACTAGCCACATACAAGTTTGTTAATGTTGTTTTATGATAAATATAATCAATGAGACCCCAGATAAAGAGTCTGTACTTTGTTCTCAATCGTGCCCATTCCTAAAGCATCAGGACCCTGTAAGCATCTTGTTTTTCTTCTGTTTTGTTTTTAGCGAAACTCAGACTCAAAACTACAATAACTATTGGTTATGCCCGTGTCAGTGTCTCTGGCCGCCTGATCTTTGCTCACATATTTTAAAGGATGATCTAGAATTAGGACAGCGTTTCATAAATAATTCTAACCAATGGCATATCTTCACTTTTTGTTTCAGGCCAGACTTTTCAGTTCTACTGACTTACAATCTATGTTTGGGTTCTCCCCCCAAGACTTACTAGCATATATATTTTTAAAAATGTAAACTGGTCAGTTCTGGAAAGGAGCTCTAAGGAGTATAGTGATAGGCTGGTGAGATCACTTAGCTAGCACACGTGTTTGTCATGGAACCTGATAACCCAAGCTTATCCCTGGATCCACGTAAAGGTGGAAGGAGAAAACCAACTCCACAAAGTTTTCCATTTACCGCCATGTATGCTGTGGTACACACCCTCACACATACACACACACACACACACACCTCCACACACATACACACACACCACGCACACTAGTAAACGGATGATTAATAAGCTTTAAAAAGGAAGCATGAAATACATGCTTACCAAATCAGCTGCAGGACCGCTGAAGCAGGAGGATTGTGACTTCACAGGCAATCTGAGCCCTGGGGAGAAGAATAAGACCCTAGAGAAGGAAGGTAGGAAGGAGAAAATATTATGTAAAGTCCCCTGCACGGTACACCTGAGGTGACATTGTGACCACATGGGAAGAAAGCTGCAAAGTGGCCGAAAATGGATTCTGCCGATGAGTTTGTTGCTTCCGCTCTCGGATTAGCCAGCTCTTACAGTTCCCACTCAGGAGCCCTGGGAGTTAATGGTTTTTCATGGGGCCTTGCAGAGCGATTAGACCCTCTGTCTGTGTTTATCGAAGGGATGATCCGACGTCTTAACATTCGATACTTTGGAAAAACAAACAGGTTGAGGCTTTAATCTAAGACAAGCTCCTTGTCAGTGGGCTACCTTGCGGTAACAGGTAGAGGGAGTCCTTTATTTCTGGTTTTGTTGGTGTTGGTTTAGCAGGGCTGGGGATCTAACCTGTGCCCTTATACATGCTAAAAACAACAGTCTCGAGAAGCAGGGTCCTCTGCTCATGACCTTCAGCACCTGCATGCCTCATATTGGCCCAGTGCTAAGGTACAAAGAGCTGCGGACATGACATCATATCCGTCATCATGTCTGACCTTTAGGTGCCCTTTTTGACCCCCATGGATATTTAAAATGATTTTCCTCCTTCTGTATCTTTCTCAATTCATTATCAGTATGAAGCTTTCTAAGACACACTTTGACGATTCTGAGGTTGGTTGGTTTTGTGGGGGGTGGTCGTTGTCTCTTCTTCCTGGTCATAGGAAGTCCCCGATATCCACATGGCAGCCCCTGCTTTCATGAAAAACCGTTCTCCCTTTAGAGATTCTCCGTGCATGAGTCTTGCCACTTGTTCTCTTCGCTCCTGGTTGGCCCACACTGTCATTGAAGTTTTCAACTCTGCCCTTTTAAAGAGCACTGTGCTACGTCATAGGCTTGACCTAGGAATGTGTCTTGTCCACGTGCATTGCCTTCCACACCAACCTCAGCGTCCCTTCTTGTTCTCTCAGGCTTTTGGGAATCCAGCCATCAAGTGCACTTCATTGAGACATAGCTTGAGCTTAGATGCTTTTATTTTATGTGTCAAGAACTACCTATCTGCTGACAAGCCCTGCTGCCCCTGTGCTTTTTTATATAGCCGAATCAATAATTTTACCTTCCACATTTCAGAGTGAATTTCTTCTGTTGCCAATTCCTTTTATAGAGATCATTGTCCATTGTCATTCCCCCCCCCCCTTTGGTGTCTTTATTTTATAAGAAGGAAAAAAAAATAGAGAATAACTCTAAGCTAAGCCTAGCCTGTATGTTTCTTTATATCTCCATGAGGGGAGTCTGTGCCATTGGGACTCCCTCATCTCATGTC
Source organism: Microtus pennsylvanicus (assembly GCF_037038515.1). Taxonomy (NCBI): domain Eukaryota; kingdom Metazoa; phylum Chordata; class Mammalia; order Rodentia; family Cricetidae; genus Microtus; species Microtus pennsylvanicus. The sequence goes on from NC_134591.1 coordinate 37,144,787, forward strand.
AGCTAATTGGCTGATCATTGTAGGGATTGGCGTCATCAGCCAAACAGTGCTTATTGTGAGTCAATAAGGAGTTTCTTTCCAGGGCACGTCACCTCGCCCCCTACAGCTGAGTGGCTTTAGCCGAATAGATAATTCCCTCAAGCTCTTCCAGGGAAACAATCTCAAAAGTGAAGAAACTCTTAGAAGCACTTTTAAATTGGGTCCCTGCTATTTTTCAGGAGCCCTTTAAGTTGGGGCATCTACTGAGGGTGCAGTCAGTGAGTCACCAGAGAAGGCGATGGAACCCATCCCATTTCTAAGCCCAATGTAATGTGGTCTCAGGAGAGCTCCATGGTGGCGGGAAGCAAACCGTACCATTCAGCGTCTTGTGGCTTTGTGTTGTAGACCAAGCACTTAGCTCAGATTCTCATGCAAGAACCGTGGCTCTTGGTTACAGTTCTCAGCATCAGCCACTGTTACAATACCCTGTATTGCCAGGGTCCTGCAAAGCAGCAGAATCCACAGGGTGGGTATGCGAGTGTAGGCTGGGGGTGTGGGAGGGATCGTGGCTTACCTTTAGGAATTGACAGATGTGATGATGTCGGTACAAGTCCAAAGCCTGCTGGGTGGGCTGGCAGGTTGCAGAGCCAAAGAAGAGTCGCAGCTGAAGTCTGTAGGCAGTGTGGTAGGGGGATCCTTTTTGGTGAAAGAGGCCAGTGTTCTAAGAAGATCTTCATCTTGGACCCCATGAGGCTTTGTGTTATAGGAAGCAATCTGCCTTTCTCTGAATCCATTCTTTAGCTGTTTGTCCTTCATAGGAAGATTCAGAGTGGTGTTTGACATTGTATTTGGATACCATGGCCTGGCCACATTGATATATCCAACCAACCATGGTTCCCTGAGAGAAAGGATAAATGGGCAACCATTGATGTTAATTTTTTATGAAACTACAGATTTTGACAGCGAGTACCCATTCTTATATACCTTGCCGCTGTGTTCTCACAGACATTTTATTTTTCAAAAGTTTAGAGCCACCTGGAATGGCGTCTCTGCATGAAGGAAGTTGGTTTTCTACACAAAGTGGCCTGACTTAGATGCTGTGTCAGTTTCTCTAGCAGCGGGTTTAAATCTGAGGTCACTGCTGTGCTGTGTGCTAGAGACTTGTCTTTTACCAATAGCATTCTGACTCATCATAGTTGACTTCCCTAGAGCAGGCTCTTCAGACATTTCTAGTAGATATAGAAGACGTGATCTCTGTTCTTCTTAGACTTAGCTTCAAGCCAGGGGTTTGCTTTTACTCAACTCTTTCATAGTAGAGACAATTCTTTTTGCTTGTTTGTTTATTGTAACACCAGGATTGAACCCAGATCCTCACACACTCTAGGTATATGAACTGGACTGTGTCCCTGCCCTTACTCAATCTGCTCCCCTTCACCACAGAAGAAATAGCTTAAGCTATTAAGACAGTTCTTTCCTATTAAGCTTAGCTTTGCCAGATTGTGCCACAGTAGTGAGGCTGGCTGTCCCCTTCTCTACCTTTCTGTATGAAGTGGAAGGGTCCTCACTCTGCTCCTCTGGAAAATGAGAGGCCTCATCTATACTCCAGAAACACTTCTGATTCTCCAAATCACTTTCGTTTCCCTTTAGCTTCTTAAAAGATATTTATGTCGTCTCTGATAGATTTACCCATGCATGTGTTGCTGTGTCTGTCAGCACACACATGTGGAGACCAGAGGAGGACATCTTCCTCTGTCACGCTCTTCCTTGTTTTTTTGACACAGAGCCTCTCGGTGAACCAGAAGCTTGCTGTTTCTCTGGGCCGACGGGCTGGTATCATCCTCTTCTCTCTGCTACCCTCCCTCTTTCAATGCAGGGGTTATAGACAAGGGTGGCTCTTTAATTAGAGCCATTTTACATAATAGGCTTTTCATATTGTTCAAGTTCTGGATTCTATATTCATTTTTTTTTGAAGCATTACCTAGGTAAATAATAATTACAGAGCTAAAAGCACCCATTCATGTGTTTGGAAGAAAAATCAGATAAAAATAATGAAATCCTTTGCATGGGTATTGAGTGGAAAAAGGATTTAACTATACTGAGTTACGGAGGAGCTTTCCAGGCAAAGAAGGAAATGAAGAACACTCATGGCCACACGTGACCAGCAGTGTAGACGAAGACTGGTACTTGGTGCCAGTGACGGCAGAAGCAGCTAAGGGAAATCTTCACTGTATTACACAGGGGCACAACTGCCAACTAACCAGAGCAGTGGGCTGTAGGTTCCACCAATGAGGGCAAGACCGGTACTGATGCTTCTCTGTCGCATACCACTGTGCATGACCCAGAGCAGACACTCAAATGCTCTTACTTAAATGGGGGGATTAAGATTTTTGAGAAAGGGAATGAAAGAATGAGACAAACTTGAGATGATTTTGCTTGTTAACTGTGTGAAGAACTGGAAGACCTAGGCTGGTTTCATCTATGTAAGCAAGGAACTAGAAAGACCTGCCCATGGCTGCTGGTGCCCGTCGTCTGGGCTTTTGGGAGAGGGAGGAGTCAGAGCTGGCTGGATGTAACTCTAGGGAGGTGTGAGTGTGATCATGCCTGGTGCCGAGGAGTGTTTGCACTTTGTGTACCCTCTCATCTTTTTTAAGCTACAATCTCAAGGACTCTGTCAAATTCAACCTTGTGTTCGGGGAGGGCCTTCGGTAAACGTTGGCCTAAGATATGATAGGTCTGGTGGTAATGCGGATGTCGTAATTCCCAATCCACTATTCCTAGGCGGTCAGTGACCGCTGTTAGGAAGTTGTCTCAAGTCGTTTCATACTACATTGCTTTTTTCTGGACATCATTCCATGTTATAAACTCTCATGTGAAGCATGAGTTGATGCTTGGTTATCCCAGCTACCATCTTTATTTAGTAAGTTTATTATGTGCACGATAGACCTGAGAATAGACAGAATTGCTAAACCACTTTTAGCTAAACTTGCCTATGTCGTACCAAAGGTAGTCAATACACAAGGCATTATCATGGCTACTTTCTGATAGATCAAGGTGGGGGAAAAGCCTCACTGCTTGAGAACAGGCCAACTGTAGCCAGTGGGTGTGGAAACACAAAGGCTGTTTCAAGAGAGAGGTCATAGTCAGAGGCCTCTGATAATAGGCTTAGTGCAAAAAGTAGGCGCGGCTTTGAATGGTACCTTTGCAGGTTGGTCTAGGACAGTGGCTCTCAACCTTCCTAATGCTGCAACCCTTGAATACAGTTTTATCATTGGGGTGACCCCAATGATACCATTATTTTTGTTGCTACTTCATAACTGTCATTTTGCTACTGTTAGGAATCATAATGTAAAATTTTGGGAGATAGAGGGTTGTCAAGGGGTCACAGCCCACAGGGTGAGGAACACTGGTCTAGGAGATGACTATTTCAGACCAGAAAAACCAGTAAGTGTCCATAGAATAATCCTGTGTGGTGAGTGGAAGTTTGAGCCTCAATCGTGACCAAGGGAGATGCTCTGGGGCCTGGAGATTCCAGGATGCCTAGAGAGATTGCTTTCTGTAAGCACTAAGTTCTCAGACAAGAAAGGCTTCAATGTGGCCCACAGTTTGCCTAGGAGAACTAGTTGACAAATGAAGACCAGCTCTGGTGAAGAGATGAACTAGCTGTCCATCATTTGGGCTAATTTGTTAATCACAAAGAGATGAAAGGTATCAGGCCAGCAAACCTGACCACCCGAATTTAAGTTTCAGAACCGTGTGAGATGGGAGGAAAGACCTTACTCCACAAAATTGTCCTTCGACCTTTATGTGTACACTGTGGCATGCCCTTGCCTCCAACAATAGTTAAAACCCCAGATTATACCTGAGACGCAATAATGAGTACACAAAAGAAGTGTAAGTAACAGAATAAAATGCCAGCTCTGGAACCATGGTGTAGAGGTGTTACCAATAAGGCTTCCTAGAGGGTTTGGTGAGGAGGAAGGTTTTTAAACAGACTTTGTAAGATTTATTTTCAGCTGATGTGTATGTGTGTTTGGCCTGCAAGTATGTATGTGAACCACATATGCGCGTGGTGCCTGTGGAGGCCTGAAGCAGGGTTCAGGTCCCCTGGATCTGAAGTTTCAGGTAGTTGTGAGTTGCCATGCAGGTGCTGGGAATCAAAACAATGTCCTCGCCAAGATCACCCAGTGCTCTTGGCCACTGAACCATCTCTCCAACCTCAAGGAAGATTTTAAAAGATACTTCTAATTTTTAAATTGAGTATCTTGGAAATCTGTGAAGGGTGAAAATAGAGGCAAAAGATTTGCGGGGAAAATGGGTTGACTGAATTGCTAATTTGGGTGATAGAGTGCATGCTTATCAGTCACTGGTGATGTTGGAAAAGCCATTGGGGTTAACCCTTGTTAACTTCTTTTCTGGGTCCACAAACCTTTTTATATCATTATAGAACGTGCATAGTGGTTCAAGAAATGTGTCAATTTATTTTCAAGATACTTTTTATCTAACACATGTAATTGTTAATATTTATAGGAGACACTGATATGTTTAATGTGCGTATATACTGTGTAGTGGCCAGATTACTTCAGAAATGTTTAGCTCTAGTGTTAATTTTTCCATAAAATTTGTATTTCTAGACTTAACATCTAACCTACATTTTTTTCCAAGTCTAATCAAGATAGTACACGTAGAAATGATGACATAAGATTTTTGACCCTCTCTCTGTTCAAGTTTTTGTTACTATGCTTTTTTCTGCTGAATGAAACATTGTGACTGAGGTGCTTTTGTGATGGTGACTTCTGTTCTTTCATTTTCTCTGTGTCACAAGGCCAAAAGAGAAAGACAAGCTTGGTCCTTTGTGTTTAATTTTCTTTCTAGCCTTGTTCCTTCTCCAGGAAGATGCCTTTTGCTCACAGAGCCCCGGATGGAAATCCTTCCCTTTCGTGTCACTCTCTGTGTGCCTTATCGGGCCCTCCCATCTTCGCTTCCCTGAGCAGTTATTACCTGCAAGCCTGCTCACCACCCGTCCAGGCTCTGCAGATATTGGTACCAGCAGGCCTCGAGCTGAGCTAAGAATCCACCAAGGATTTTACAGAACATTTGCATTAGAAGTGACTCGGTTATGTTATGAAATTTACAGAAAAGGGGCTGCATGCTTTTGTAATTCAGCAACAACACCCCTCGAGTCCTGTGAACAGGATTAGTGGGGCAGGAACCGTGTCTGCCTAATTTTTAGCCATGTCTCCCTCTGATTTCCAGAGAAGAAGACAGTGTAGAGAGATGTAACAGGGCCCGGGGAAGTGGGTTTAGAATCTGGGTTCCTGATTCCAATGAGTTGGGGATTTTATTGCTGTGTATTTTGTTCTCTTGTACGAGGCGGGCTCTCACTGTGTAGCACAGACTGGCTTTGTCCTCACTGGCCTCACTGGCCTCCTGTCCTCCTGCCCTCTTGCCTCTCTCTCCCAAGTGTTAATTATAGACATGCACCTTCATGCCTGGCTCAAATGAATTTTTCTTATAATGACAAAATAATTTGACCAAACGTGAAATTAGAAGTAAGGATGGATCCCCTGTCCCTTGAGGTGCTAAATTATGTTCCATCTTAGACTGTTGTTTAAGAATACCAAGAGACACATTAAATGATAAAGTAGCAGAATATAAAGTCCTAACCGTCTAGATTTTGTTACCTAGACTAAAACCCAAGTCATGTTCCTGCAACAGTATGTGCGATTTCGGGGGTGGGGGAGGGGGCTGGCTGGCTAGGTAGCTGCATCTGTGAGACTATTATTGACAAGAAGCTTCTTCGCTTCAGAGGCACCTGCTTGAGGGGAGCTGAGTGAGGTCCCCACTTTCTTGATTTTCCTATGTCACCTGTACTGACCGAAGGGTGAGAGCCACCTCAATGCTTTCCAGTATTGGATTTCACCACTTGCATTTTATGAATTTGGAGTGGAATTTGTCTTGTGCTTTTCCTTTTAAAGTCTGGTTGGGAGAAGTAGAATGCAGTAAAGGGCTATCCTAGCTCCAAAGAGTAGACCTTGTCTTAGCTGAAAAGCCATCCTTAAGCTTGTCATATGCTTTATGGTACTGAACTTGCAAAACCGTTTTAAAGGTTGCAGTTTGAGAACCATTCTGGCTGTGATGTCTTAGCTAGTGTGATGGTGTGAGCATCTGTCTTCACCCGTACCTCTAGTAACCTTTCTCAGGCACATCAGGCATTGCGCTCTGGGCCTTGCATGGCCTGCATGGGCAGGTCTAGCTCCTTAGTGCAGCCTGAGCTGGAAGCTGGACCAGCTCATCTCCGTGGTCACCTGCTAGCTGTTTTGGATGTCTCTATGGTGCAGCTCACCCGCTGTCTGCTATTGACTCAAAGAGGAAATTCACAATTTGTAGTCTCTGGCCTAGCGTGGGATGTGAGCCTCTAGGCTTCCTGCATTTCTTCATTTGGCAATAATGACCAGTCCTTTACAAGTCTGAGTCTGGCCAAGAGCCCAAGGATAAAGGAATAGAGGGAAGGGTCACCCCCTCTTTGTGTCTTCTAAACAAAAAGAGTGTTTCAGTAAATAACGGTGAAGTGAGACCATCCTTATGGTGGTCTATAAAGGATACTGCCAGGCCACAGTTCCCTTTTGTGTTATGTTTTTCTCTTCTTATTGTGTCCAGCCTTCTCACACTTAGCCTACTGATGAGGGAGATAAGGATAAATAAGTGTTTGATGTGGTTATATGTTCTCTCCCAATTCCCCAGATGTCACCTCTCCAGTCCCACAGTGTGGTGATGTGTTAGGAGGAAATGGCTGGAGGGAGTATGTTGTTCTCCAGGGCGCTTAGGTTGGTGCCTTGTGCTCTGAGTGCCTCACCTTCCAAGGACACTGGAAACCAGCTCTTGTTTCCAGCCTGGCGTTGTTGAACCCTGGAGATATAATCCTTATTGCTGATAAGAACAAAAGGAATGTGACTTATCTCCCCGATCTCTGTGGTGATGGAAGGAAAGCCTATTTCTTGCAATGTGATTACATGCTATTTGACAGCTTTTCCATTTGCCCGCTAATTTAGGTGTTTGGATAAGTATGCTCGGTTGTGGGGGTTTGAGGATCATTGACTTTATGAATGCGATGGCTCCTTTTTGAAGTGATGTTCTTCTTACCCCTTTCCTCCGTCATTCGGAGTTTAAATATTTGCCAATGCAGATGTTCGATTTTTATCTTAGCTCTTCCTCTGTTTAACTTTATTCTCGTGGGTCGTTAAGTGGAAGATAAGGAGTTCTTGTTTAATTCTTTTCAACGGGTGTTGCTCAAATATTTGGAAAGCAGCCCGATCCAAGTAGGGAATGAGCAATCAGGAACCTGGCTGTACGGAGATGAAGAACTAAAGTGAGCCAGGCACTAGATGGGCTGTCACTAGGGCCAGGGGGTGTGTGAGGCGCTGGAGTTTTTGTCTATTCCCTTCCCTAGAGGCTCCTGAAGCTACTGGTGAGAGCTGTGGTTTCTTTTGTGTATGGTTCTTAAAGCAGCAGTGCTACATTCTGCCAGGGCCGGTTTGACCTGGGAGCTCCGCTGGGAGTCTTGTCAGCATTTGCTCCCCACTCCATTCGGAACTGATACCAGCTTTGCTTCAGAAGAAAGGAAGAGAGAGAGAGAGAGAGAGAGAGAGAGAGAGAGAGAGAGAGAGAGAGAGAGAGGAGAGAGGCAGTAAGAGGAAAGAGAGAGAAAGGGGAGGCAGGGAGGGAGGGAGGAAGAGAGAGAGAAAGAGAGAAGTGGGGGAAGGAGGGGGAGAGAGAGGCAGGGAAGGGAGAGAAGGAGGGAGAGAGGGAGAGAGAGAGACTGACTGAGAGACTCTTACACTTGTCTCTGCAGTTTAGCGGAGTGATTAAAAAGAAGCTAACAAATGAAAACCATATCCCCGACCGCCTCGGCTGCCTTCACGCTGGCTTTGTGTATGGACTCGTGAACACTCTAAGCCTTGCTCTTCTGAGAAATCCCCCAGGATTTGCTTCTTAAATCATTGCCTTAAAAATGTATCCATGAACAATACCACATTTCACCGCCGCTCTGGGAACCCACACCAGGGGTTTGGTTTTGGTGTGTGCGCTATGATAAATTGGGCCGGCTTTCCTGGAAATGTTCAGAAAAACCCAGGATTCTGGATGATTTGCCTGGCAAATCACCTTCCCTAGAGAATTTAAACAAAGACCAAGGAACAGATTCAGGAAGTAAACCCCAAACGGGGCGTGTGCGTCTGTCTTCCCTTTATATCTTTTTCTTTCTAAATCGGGACACCCCTGGAAAGTTGACTTACACTGCGGATCGAGGCTGAATGGAATCCAATTGGAAGTCACTTGAACACGGTTTTGATGTAAGATTCAAAGCTTCTGCAAATTTATTTTATCTTCTACATTTGCTGATCTCCTGCTTGTAAATCCTGTTGAAGGAGAATAAAAATGACTGCAGCCTGATGGGAATTAAATGTCTGAAGTTCAAAGCAGTTTGCACATCAGAGCAAGCGTCAATCAAATGAACATCTTGCAAGGCAAGCAGGGAGTGAATTTCTCCATGGGGAAGAGATCAAAGTGGGAGTCACAGCCCTGTTTTCTCCCTCGGGACGCAGTTTCGACCAGTTGTTCATGAAAGTAAATCCAAAAGGAAGGTTTTCTCTTTCTTTCTTTCTTTCTTTCTTTCTTTCTTTCTTTCTTTCTTAAGGGGGTAGGAGAGATGGAGTTATTCCTCTAGAAACTGAATTTGAAGCAACGGTTTTATCATATGAAAATAAGTAGAGAAGTTGGATTTAATCCATTATCTTCTTTTTAAGACTCAAGGTCTAAAGGAGATTTAAGAGGATTTTGCTATTGCTAACTTTCTAAAAGCTTAATATAAAGAATGAAATGACTCAAGCCTTTTAAACTGATCGCTTACTCATCTTATATGAAAATGTGTTGTTTTTCTAGTTCTTGACCTCTCTATAAACCTGGACTTAAGTGTATGATTGGCAGCTAATGCACCCCTCAATGCAAAATGGTTTAGATAAGTCCTAAGAGTAACTGACATGTTTTTATAAAGAATCTCAACCATAAACTTTGTTTCCATAGGCCCCAGATCTGAGTGAGGAGCGTGCTGTTTTTTAGAAATTGCTTTTCTTGGTGGCGCATGGGCATTAAATGAGCTCCTGCCATTGGGCGGTTGACCATTCTCCCTAGGCTAGTTTCCATAGTGTACCAAGATGACTAAGCGGGTTCCCTTCTCATGTTTGGAGTTCAGCAGGTCGGGAGTCCAGACAACAGCGCGCGGTAGTATGGCGTGCGCGCGCGTGCATGCATTCAATGCGTGCAATGGGAGGGCTGAGAGATAATCCCCTTTTGTTTTTGCTTCTAGCAGTTACTGATGCTTACCTAGCTGCCCCACTAGCCCAGACACTCTCCTCCCCTTCTCTTGCTTTATGCCCTCCGATGACATTTCTTCCTTACCTGACTGACACTTCCGGGCCATCACTAAGTAGTGATGAAAGCATCAGGGCTGGCATGTTTCCAGGCTTTACGTGAATTTGCAAGTAAACAGGTGCATGCCGCGCCCCCCCCCCCCCATGCTAAGGCACAGTAGAAATGAGGAAACTCACTGGAGGGAGAGAGATGAGAGCTCAAGGGTTTCTGGGGACTGGTTGCCTACCAGGGCTTCCCTAACTGCTGACTGCCGCCTCACCCCCACTAACAAAGCTTTAGTTGGTAGAAAGGAAAGATAAATTGCTCATCTTATGTTTGGATTTTTATTGATGATATTGTTTCAGTGTTAATGGTCCCTTTACCCTGAAACTTACGGTCTTGAAACACAGCCACCACTGTGACCCTATTAGAAAGTGAGGCCTTTGGGGAACAACTGCAGAGAGATCCTGGCTGTGGACAGATGCCTTATCTGGGCACACATGGACTGTATCTGAGCTGAAATTTCCCTGGTGGGGTGTGTCAGGCACCTTCCTGCATTGCCCTTTGCAGTGAGCAATTTCTTCTTTGTCATCTAGAAGCAGAATGTGTGGGTCTCTTAGCAAGAGTTGGGTGCAGATTTCGAGTCTTCCTCATTGCCTTCCCTTGCCATGTATCCTAGGTTTTTCTCCACTCTGAAATGGGTAGGTCTAAAGGGGCTTCGTAATTTGCATAGCAGAGTCTAGCTATGAGCCGCAGGCATCCCTGTATTCCATTCTGTTCCATTCTCTTGACCCAAACCAAACCCAAAGACTCTCTAACCTTAATGAACTAAATCCAAAGACCCTTTGTCCTTAGAGTCTTTAAGATATAATAAGGATTACCTGTGCTCATACAGAAAGCCATTCTCTTAATTTATTTTCAAAAGTTTGTGTGACAACATTGAAGGGCTTTCTTGGTCCTCAGAAACAGCCAAACTCAGATTCTGTGTCCCCAAATCCATAAATGGATCCCTCCAGAGGCAAAGCCCAGCATCCACCCTGGGTGATTCTGGTGTAGCTAGATAGTGAATATTTTACAACCATTCAAACGAGTCAGTTTTCATCAAAACATCAGGAACCTTCTGGGCAGCTCAGAATGTGACTGGGCACATGAATATTTATAACAAGTCTGTTCAAATGAGTGCCTATTTGACAAAAACAATGCTAAATATTATGACTACACCATAGAATAAAACTAGCTATATGTTTTATCCTTTCTTATCTATTAATGAAGTTTAGTTCACAAAATCCATCAAAACACACACACACACACACACACACACACACACACACACACGGGGCTGAGGAGGTGGCCCAGTGAGTGAAGAGCTTGCCACACAAGCACAGTGACCTGAGTTCAGATTCCCAGACCCATGTGAAAGCCAAGCACAGCAACCTGGGCCTTTAAACCCCATACTGGAAAGGGCAGAGACAGAAAGATCCTGGGGGCTTTCTGGTGGAACTGTGTAGCCAAAAGCAAGCTTCAGGCTTGGGGAAAGAGCCTGTCTATAACAATAAAGTAGAATGTGATAGAGGAAAACACCTAATGTCAACCTCTGGCCCCTCACAGAACCACAAACCACAAACCACATAGCTGACACCTCTCCCCCATCCTGTCTCTCCATAAATAGAACCATAAATTTAACATACGAGACAAACTTTTGGGAGAATGTAGAGGCCCTTGGCTTAGTTGAGAAGCCATCCCACATCAGGATAGACCTTTCTTGGGAAGTGACATGCAAATAGGGACCTGAGAGATGGCCAGGCAGATAGGAGAGCCTTCTAGACTTCTTCAGTTGACTGATATGACCACCACAGTTCAGTGACTGTTCACACTTGATCTTAAATAAATAGGAAAGGTAGTATCTCCATTAGACTGGTCATATTTCAAATGCTCAGTAGCTATATATTACCATACTGGACAGAACAAAAGCTATATGTATTCTTCATCTAAGATTTTTCTAGACCACCTTGGTCTCGTCCAACTTGAAGAAACAGTTTGACACGCCATCCTTTTTGGTTTTTTGTTTGTTTTGTTTGTTTGTTTGTTTGTTTTTTTCAAGAGAGAGTTTCTCTGTGTAACAGTCCTGGCTCTCCTGGAATTCACTTTGTAGTTCTGGCTGCCCTTTTACTCACAGAGATCCGCCTGCCTCTGCCTCTGGAAAGGCATGTCCACCATGCTCGGCTGCACATCACCTTTTGTTTTGTTTTATTTTTAGAAAACTACACTTTATTATTAGAAGACAGCTACACTCATCTGTGGCTGCTTGTGCACTCTAGTGACAGAAAGGAAGTGTCCCAACAAAACTTATGACCTGTAAGACCCCAAATATTTATCGTCTGGTCTTCTATGAGAGCGTTTGTGAAGGCAATGACTTCTGCCTGCTAGTACACAAGGACAATAAGATTGTGGATGGTCATGCCAGCAGCATGGACTTAGGTAGATGGTACTGTGCTGATCTCTCCTTTCTCCTCATCCATGGCTTCGAAGGAAGCCGTCTTCTCATCCTGACAAATTGGAACAAGATAGAGCCACTGTGTGGGGGGAGCAACATTGTCCTTTGATGTGAAGCCAACATTGTTGATAGAATTCTCAGCTGGGCTGCTGACTAGAATAAAGGGCTCTTAAAACCCAGTTACCTCATTCACCTTTGAGATGATGCTTAAAAATTATTCCTCTCTTTTTAGGAGTTGAAACTGATGTGAAAACATAGCTCCCTTTGATAAATCTGGTTCAGCAGTTCTTAGGTTTTATGAGATGACCAGCAGATAATCCAAGGTCATGAACGATTAGATAGATGGATCTTGAGTTTAGGGCTGTCCCTCCTAATATATAGTAATGGAATCTCATCTATTCACAGGTTAATTGATGAGATATATACTCTATGTATTGAAGATTTAAAAACCTGGTGTTGGGTTGAGTTTTGTGACCACCTTCTGGAGTCTCTGGAGGCTCCCTCTGCCTCAGAAATCTGAAATCTGAAATAGAATATATGGAAACTGAAGCTTTTTGTCCTTTCTTACTGACTATATCAATGTGTGTCCTGGTGGATTCTTTCAAATGGTTGTTTACCTTGAGCAGATGGTCCACTGGCTCCACCTGCGATCTGCTTCGGTACTAACATTGAACTACTACAAAAAAATCCAGAAACTTCAGCTTTCTATGCATGGCAGCAGGGCAGGGTCAGTTCTCAGGCAGGTTCCTAGAGAAGCTTACGTACACATTACTCTTAACCCTTTTGAAAATGTTGGGGTGGGGGAGAAAAGAAGCTAAGTTATTTATTTATTTTCAGATAAGAAAACTAAGTTTCTCAAGGTCAGACATCCAGTAGTGACGGGACAGAGATGATAGCTCCTGCTCGAGATGGACGTAGGTTAGAGTCTTCCCTGTAAATCACTGCCTTGTGGTAAACACACATTAATAGAAATGGGTAATGTGAGAGTTAGCCAGTAAGAAGCTAGAGCTAGTGGGCCAGGCAGTGTTTAAATGAGTACAATTTGTGTGTTGTTATTTCGGGTGTAAAGCCAGACGTGCGGGAGCCGGGCGGGACGAAAAGCAGGCCTGCTCACCTCATCACTACAAGTTGGCACTTTCCTTTTGCTACAGTTCTAAGACTTGGCCTCTGCTGCTCAGTTGCAGTATAGTGGTAAACTCCATTCCACAGCTACAGCGTTGCTCAAACCTGAATCTTGTCAGTGACTTCGCATGTGCTTTTATCAACAGTAGTAACTCAAGTTCCTTGAGGAAAAATTGTCTTTAAAGTTCAGTTTTCTTTTCATCTCCTGGCATTTGAACATGATTTCCAAGCCTTCTAGATGCAGGTACTTGTAACATGAAGGCCTGCTCATTGGGGTTTCTGTCCCGCCCGGTCCCGCAGCTGTTTAGTCCCAGAGAAAATCACACAGAGGTCTCCATAAGATTATAAACTGATTGGCCCATGAGCTCAGGCTTCGTAGTAGCTCTTATAACTTATGTTAGCCCATTATTCTAGTCTATTTTAGCCACATGGCCCAGTACCTTTTTCAGCAAAGCAGGTCACATCCTGCTTCTTCGGTGGTCTGGGCAGGATTCAGGTAAGACCTTCCTTCTTCCCAGAATACTCCTGTTCTCATCGCCCCGCCTATACTTCCTGCCTGGCCAATCAGCATTTATTTAAAACATGATTGACAGAATACAGACAGTTCTCTTGTACCTGGTACTCCTTTTCCTCACACATTATTTAGAAATCTTTTTTTTTTGTTTTTTTTTTGGTTTTCAAGACAGGGTTTCTCTGTGGTGTTGGAGCCTGTCCTGGAACTAGCTCTTGTAGACCAGGCTGGTTTACTGTCTTTCTGTTGTTAATTCACAACAACAGACTCTTTATGGGCTAGCCTATTCATACATGAATGTATGATTATTTTTGTTGGTGGTTTCTTCTAGATGGGAAACCCGCCAGTTATGCACTGCTAATCCTTTCCCGTTGTTTCAGGTTTGATGGGAACTTTAACACCAATGTATCGAGAACAGTGAGTTGTGATCGACTTTCTACTACTGTGAACAGCAGAGCTTTCAACCCAGGACGAGACTTAAATTCAGGTCAGCATTTGGTTTTTCATTTCCTAAAGGTGAAGTACATCCCACATAGTCACACTGAACAAATGCAATGCCTCAAATGTTTTTGTTTCCATTTTAAAAGACAATATTACGTACTTAAAATTGTATGTGTTTCTTGGGAAAGTAAACTCTATAAGAAAGAAGGGAAGACTATCAAGTCGGTGTGTGTTAAGCATGTATTACATAACTGTATTTATGGCCCCTGCCAAGTACTACACCCGGCTCCTCAATACAGCTTTTTATTCCATAGGACTTGTATATTCTTTATTTTATAGGCTATGTCAGAGACGCAGCTATATTGTTATAATAGGAGGTGTTAATTTGCATTTTATTTTTTCTATCAATAATCTTTAAATTCATTTTAGGAGTTTCCAGACAAACATTGAGAGGGTTTTCTATAGTGGAGTTGGCACCATTACACTATAGGCTGAGATTGCATTTGCTTCTTTATCTCATTGGAACGCCATTATATGCAGTGGTAATAACTCGTCGGGACCTTTGCTTACACAGCAGCTTCCAATTTCAAAGTCCTCCGCCCTCTCTCCTTTCTTGCCCTGGAGGTTCTGTTCCAAGTTCCTCTCCGGCACTGTCTTGTGTATACTTGTACTTGCTGGTTGAGATCTCAAAACCTGGAGGCTTCCCCATTTAAGAGCTGGGAGGACTTTCAGAAATAACACCAGCCTCAAGTTTCAGGTTTTACCAAGACCCGGAAAGATCTTAAGCCTTCACATGCTGGGAAGTTGAAAGATCTAATCCTTAAACATGAAGGTCTGTATTTCCTAAACCCCAGAACTCTTATAGACACATAAAACTCAAGAGAGAAGCCAGAAGAGCGGAATATTTACTTCCAGGACCCCATCCAGGCTCTGCCTCGGGGAGAGATTGCAGTCTTTGGGAATTGTATATACAAACCAGGGAGCCTGTTGGGTCCAGAAAGAAAGAGTGTGAGTCTGAAGCTTCTTGGGGGATAATGAAACTGTAACCACTAGATAAATGGTCCAGCCTTCGGCCGCCGGCACATGCTCTGAGCCGAGGTGCGCCACGTACATACCCAATCATTTTTATTCGGTCAGAGAGGCTGAGTTCTCTAGAGCAGGTGAGGTTTACTGCTACACAAGAAGTTACATGAGAACAGTTTTCATCAAAAGAGAGTATATGCATGGAATATGAAAAGCAGGCTAATTATGGAAGATTCCACAGTTGGCACAGGCCTCAGAGTTGACACTGGGTTCTCAAGCTTAGTGCTTTTCCTCAGAAACGCTCGGGAACACAAGACATGTTGCTGCGATGTCCTGTGAGTAGAATCGGGTGTGAGTGTTTCCCACACACACAGGGCAACTCAGCGCTGTCTGTGGTTCAGCCTTAAAAGTCACGCTGACTTCAGAGGTTTCCACTTGAATTGCTGAAGAAAAAACTAGTGCAGTGTTCATTTACATAAGATCTAGAGACCCATTTCATAATTTTGATAGTTATCTTTTAAGAATGCCGAAGTATTATTCATTGCAAGCTAAGCAGAAGTTGCTTTTAGAATCAGGAAAAGATAAAGCAAGGGGATTGCAGTCTCTAGTAGCTCCTCGGTTTGGTTCTGGGCTATCCTCTGTGGACACACAAACCCGCAGAAGCTCAAGTCCTTATGTGAAATAGTGTGATATTTGCATGCAAAGTTTGTGCTCCCTTTCATATTTTAAAATCATCTCCAGATTATAATGCCAAACATCGTGCAAATGTCATGTCAATGGCTGCCACACCCACACTGTATGCTTTAGGGAATGACAGGGAAAGGTCTCCACGGTTCGGTGCACTGAGGTGTTTCTGCACATTTTCAAGCTGATGTTGGTTGAGTGCACAGATGTGGAAGACTGTTTTTCACTTTCTCTGGGAAGACAGTGCCTTTGTTCACATGTTTCTGCAGATGTCGAGGTTCAGAGGAGGGTTCCATTAACTCCTGCTTCTGCAACTGGGACAATAAGAAAGGACGGCTGATGCTGGGATTACCTCCTGCATCACTAGGTGGCTCATTCGGGAAAATGCTCACCACAGAGCAGTAGGACCTGCGTTCAAATCCCCAGACCCGCATACAGCTGAGTGTGGTAGTGCCTATCTGTAATCCTGAGCTAGATGGTTAGTGGGAACAGGAGTATCTCTTGAAGTTCACAGGTCAGCTAGCCTGGCATACACAGCAGCAAACAACAGAAGGGTACCCCCTTCTATAAAGAAGGTCAGGACCGACACCTAAGGTTGTCCTTGTGACTTCTGTACATGTGCTGTGACTCGTGCATACCTGTCTACACTTACATGCATGCATACACACATACCTACACATACTATCTATGTCCATATCCAAGGGCAGACGGAGGCAGAACGAGGGTGGTGTATGCACACATGGAGTCTAGCATGACACTCTCTTGCCTCTAGGACCTCCTACCTCGGGGAAGGACCAGGCCTTAGATCTGGGCACAGCTGCAGCCAGGGCCTCATTCCTATTTCTTTACCGTCTGGTGTTTACTCCAGGTTTTTGACAGCGAGCTCATTGCTGGGATCTAGCGCCATCATTAATAATGATAATAATAATAATAATAATAATAATTGTATCGCGTAAATAAATGCAAGGCAGATATTAAAGAATATATACAGCTTTAATGTTTAAATAAACTTACAGAACCAAGGTTCCCGCGTAGCTGTTTCACAGGAGGCAGGAAAAGGGACTAGCCGCCTCCCGCATGCCTGATTTATCCGTATGCATTCGCCCGAGGCAAACCCGCCCCCTAAAGGGGCTGGTTTAACCCTAAAATAATAATAATAATAATAATAATAATTAATGATAAGAGCACCATACCTTTTTCTGATTGAATATAGAAGCCATTTTCCCAAGTCATCACCACCTAGTCACTAACTAGAATAAATACACATAACTAGAATTTATTCAATAAGTACTTATTAAACACCCTGCCACATGATAAATACTTGGCCAGAAGTTATCAACAGAACAAAGAGCTTATTTAGAAACGGAGAGTTACTGGTGGTGAACAGATAAACAAGAAACGTACATCAAGTGATGGTAAATGCTGCTTCGATCTGGCTGTGCCCCCCCCCACACACACACACACACATCCCCACAAACCTTAGGTCATGAGACTCTACCTTCATAAATAGATTAATGCCAGTTCTCCAAGAGTTTGCGTTCAATCTCGGGCCGTCTCACCCATGTGACACCGTCTGCCATGCTGCAGTATAGCAAGAAATCCCGTAGCAGATGCAGCCTTTCATGCCTGGCGTCCTGTTGCTTCTGAGTTACTCAGTGTGTGACAGGAGCACAGAACAGGCGAGAGCACATGTGACCATGCAAAAGTGAGATGGAGATGAGGCATAGGAATCTCCGATGTTTGGGGTTCCAGGACTTCACCCGTTTATACAGGGGCTCTTTGGTGAGATCTGAATAAGTGGGGCTTGAAGATCGTGGGCGTAATTGAAGGAAAGGTATGCAAGGCAAAGGCTTTGGACTTTGTTGATACTCAAAAACTACAAAACGAAAGAAAAAAGTCAGTGTGGCTGTGGTAGGGTGAAAGGGACCTAGGGAATAGATTTGGATATTAGTTCAAATAGTTCTGGGTCAAATCCCTGGTCTCCTGGCTTAACCAGCCATTATAAGGACTCCATCTATTGCTCTGAATGCAGCAGAGGGCCCATAGGGGGGGGGGGGATAAGATATGGGAGTATCACACAGGAATGAAATGGGATCTTCTATAAGAATAAAGTCTGAGGTGCTTAGCAGACACCCAAGTAGGAAAACCTCCTTGGTAGCTGGATATGCAAGTTTCGAATCTAGGGACAAGACAGAATAGAGACTTAAATTTGGAATTCATCATATCTTTGTGGCACTTGTGTCCTGGGCATGGGACTATAATCTTGTAGCAGGCTGTTAGGGTAGAAAAGAGCTCCAGAGATGGGGAGTCTTGGGGTCTCTTGTCACTTAGAGGACTCTGAGCAAGAAGCAATCGGGAAAGGAAGTAGAAGAGGGACAGTCGGTCCAGTAGTAGGCGGGGTTGGAAATCAAGAGGATATCTTCCTGAAGTAAGTGGTTGTGTGTTTCAAGACAGAAGAGAGAGCAGCTGTGTTGAGCTTCCCCCAGCAGGTCAAGGGTTAGAAAGACAGACGTAGTATTTAATGACAGGCCAGGAGTTTGTGGGGGAAGATTGGCAGAACAAGCTGAAAGGCTGGACCTGAAGGCCTCAGGCTTTCGGGATTGAGGCAGAGGGACTGGAGACAGTTGAGTATATGAACTCCCAAGGTTTGCTTAGGAAAAATGGTGGAGGATTTTAAGCATCACAAGGATATTTTAAGTTGAGGGAAATTTTTAGCGTTTTGGGGTCTGGTGTGGCAAAGAAGAGGTGGCAGTCAGTCTCCTCTGTGTGAGGCAAGATATGGGGGAAGTAAAGATTTCGCTGTAGAAAGGAGGGTGAAGGAAGAAAAGAAAATGGATAGAACGACAGATTATCAGAGGCTGTGGAACTTCAGGGAGTTCCCTTCCAAGTGATTCTTTTTACTATGAAGCTGGACCACTGAGTGGGAATCAGGGAGTGGCGAGCTCGTCTGTTGTTCTGTGATTACCTCCTTTGACTGGGGTTAGAATTAAAACTCAGCTATATAAATCATCCAGCCATCCCTGCAAGGCCTGGGGGCATAACTCAGTAGCCCAGTGCTTGCCATGTTCAAGGCACTGGGTGGAGCCTCAGCGTTATAAACATTTTTTTAGGAAAAAGGATTCTACAAAATGCTGTTTCATTTCACTATTTGCTGTTAAGGGATAGGGAAAAGGGCCTGAAAAATCAAGATAGAGATGGATGAAGTAAATTGAAGCTAGCTAAAGACCAGATCTTGAACTCTGGTCATTCTTTGAGTGTTTCTCAAGTAGAACCTACTGCCTGGCAAGAGCAGTTCTCAGTATGGTTGGCACAGCTCAATTTACAAGCAGCTTTTGGCAATATTTAAGTCTATAAGCGCTGGCTTGCCTACATTTGAAGTTGTGTGACATTCTACCAGGCGGTGGCTGAGTCCCAAAGTCCACATCCTTGAGCACTTATTTGTAACGTGAGAGGTGTAG
Organism: Microtus pennsylvanicus; assembly: GCF_037038515.1. Taxonomy (NCBI): domain Eukaryota; kingdom Metazoa; phylum Chordata; class Mammalia; order Rodentia; family Cricetidae; genus Microtus; species Microtus pennsylvanicus. The sequence continues at coordinate 37,163,904 of NC_134591.1, forward strand.
CAGAGGGTGAAGGGCGACCTCCAAGTTCCCCCCTTTCCTCCTGCTGCAGCCCCTGCCCCTTTTCAGAGCAGAATGAATGTGCTCTGTAGGCTATCACATGTCTGATATTTACATCTGTAAGATGTCCAGCCCCAGGCCCTTTCAGACTGTATATAATCCATCAATGGGCCCCTAATTGATAACACAGTTTCAGATTGCCTTTCGGACTAGCTGGAAGTAGACGCACATAAATTATAAACCATTCTTAGATTTATTTATCCAAAAACTAGGTCATATATCCCTCCATCCAACACACATGTGCATTCTTTTCCTTCAAACAACCCTTGCCAGATCTCTACTCTCTAAATTGACTGCTTGTCCCCGATTCCATCCAAATAACTGAAGTTTGACAGCACACGTGTTAGATTATGGTGTTTTCCTGCTTTTATCTTTAGCTTCTCACTCTTTTTTTTTCTTTTAAATTCCTGCTGAGCTATTTTCTTGTGCATGGCCTGATCCCTATAGAGAGTTGATTTGAAGAGTCTGAGCAAAGTTGCTTCTTGCTATCTTGAATTATGCAACTGAGCCAATAGCAGAAGTAGGTGTTGGCCTTTCTTACTGAATGGAAAAGTGTCTAGGCTTTGTTGTGTTTGATTTAAAGAGCATCTAAAATTGCAAACTCCCCTCTTGTTAACTCTGTGGTCTTCCTTGAGATACAGGATTCCCAGGGTGGGAGGGGCATTGAGAAGTCAGTAGAGGTAAATGCTGCAGGAGGTTCAGATGAGCCCAAGAGGCTATAGATTGTTCTCACTTTGTTGACTTCTATGCTTCTTTTAATGGCCAATGGCCATGACTCCAAGCGTCCTGTGGTCTTTTCTCTGGCTTTTCCAATATGAAGGCCCCTGGTTCCCCATGACTTGACTTACATTCATTTTTTAACTTGATGATACTACCGAGTCTAAATGCATTCAGTAGAAACCATCCTTTGAATCAGGGTCTTTTCTCCAGTAGCAGTGTGTAATGCAATGGTCTCTCCTCATGCTGGACAGTGCCAAAGAATTTCCACTACCAGCTTGCTCTCAGAAGCAAACAGCATAAATTCTGCCTTTTACAGGGTTCCTGAGCTAGGGTGTTTAGTAGGGTAGGTATATTAATTGCATTTTTGGTATTCTGTGAGCTTATGGTGGGTTTGTTGAGACATCCCACCATCATAAATCAAGAAGCATCTGCACCATAAAAAATTGCCTGTTAGATAACTTTTAGCCAGACTGGTAGCTTGTTTAGCATTCACAAGATCCTGAGTTTAGTCTCCACTACAATCAATCAATCATCAATCAATTGTTGGTAGATTTCTCCTGTTAACAGTGGAAAGAACACACTGCATTCTTTCTGGAAAAAAAAAAAACGAGCAAAAGCTAAGGATCTTGGTTCCTTTTTACGTCTTTTGTGATTGCATTTCGGTCAAAAGATGGAATGTTTATACAATAAAATTTCTAAAATTTATTAAATTTCTGAGAAAGTTTTCTGAGATTCTATGATTTGGTTTTTATGCATCTGTTAATATGAATACATACACACAAAATTAGGTGCCAAACACAGGGTTTCTTTTCTTAACCCTAATTTTCCCTTCAAGCCTACATTTTACAGCCTTTCATAGTAAACCTCTGTTCTTTGCATGTCATTTTAACCAAGTAACTGGCTGAAACCATTTTAGAGGATATTTCAAATCCAAGCCATAATATCTATTATACTCACTTTGGAATGTTCATTTTCTATTGGTTTTTTTTGAGACAGGGCCTCACTTGTAGCCCTGACTGTCCTCAAACTCACAGATTCACCTCTGCCTCTCCAGTGCTGAGATTAAAGGTGTGCGCCACCATGCCCAGCTAGGATGCTTTGTGAGCCATTAGCTGACTTTTAAAAATATAACTGAAGAGCAGAGCCTGCTGTGGTATAATATATGTTTATGTGTGGATTTGATTAATAGACAAAACCTACATTTTTAACTTAGCAAATGTAACTGAAAACTCTTATGCACATGTATATATACTTTTATAATGCCGTAGTGATGGTTATTTAACATTGTTGAACTAGCCAGTCCACTCCAAGTCAACACTTAGATTGTTCTACTTTATCACTGCATCTAAAGTGCTGGGTGGCACTGAAGTGTTTGACTTGACCACCCTGTAGCAGTTGGCATGTAAACCTTATCTTTAAAGTTAGCCTTCGGTTTCTCTAAAATCATACTGCACGGTTTGCCATCACTGCATGGTTTACCATCACTGCTGTGGTCTATATTGTTTACCATCTCTGCACTGTTTACCATCACTGCTGTGGTCTATATTGTTTACCATCTCTGCACTGTTTACCATCACTGCTGTGGTCTATATTGTTTACCATCTCTGCACTGTTTACCATCACTGCTGTGGTCTATATTGTTTACCATCTCTGCACTGTTTACCATCACTGCTGTGGTCTATATTGTTTACCATCTCTGCACTGTTTACCATCACTGCTGTGGTCTATATTGTTTACCATCTCTGCATGGTTTACCATCACTGCTGTGGTCTATATTGTTTACCATCTCTGCATGGTTTACCATCACTGCTGTGGTCTATATTGTTTACCATCTCTGCACTGTTTACCATCACTGCTGTGGTCTATATTGTTTACCATCTCTGCACTGTTTACCATCACTGCTGTGGTCTATATTGTTTACCATCTCTGCATGGTTTACCATCACTGCTGTGGTCTATATTGTTTACCATCTCTGCACTGTTTACCATCACTGCTGGGGTCTGTGTTGTTTACCGTCACTGCACTGTTCACCGTCACTGCACTGTTCACCGTCACTGCACTGTTCACCCTCACTGCACTGTTTACCCTAACTGCACTGTTCACCCTAACTGCACTGTTCACCCTCACTGCACTGTTTACCCTAACTGCACTGTTTACCCTAACTGCACTGTTCACCCTCACTGCACTGTTTACCCTAACTGCACTGTTTACCCTAACTGCACTGTTCACCGTCACTGCACTGTTCACCTTCACTGCACTGTTCACCCTAACTGCACTGTTCACCCTAACTGCACTGTTTACCCTAACTGCACTGTTCACCCTCACTGCACTGTTTACCCTAACTGCACTGTTCACTGTCACTGCACTGTTTACCCTAACTGCACTGTTCACCCTAACTGCACTGTTCACCCTCACTGCACTGTTCACCCTAACTGCACTGTTCACCCTCACTGCACTGTTCACCCTCACTGCACTGTTTACCCTAACTGCACTGTTCACCCTAACTGCACTTTTCACCTTCACTGCACTGTTCACCCTAACTGCACTGTTCACCGTCACTGCACTGTTCACCGTCACTGCACTGTTCACCGTCACTGCACTGTTCACCGTCACTGCACTGTTCACCCTAACTGCACTGTTCACCCTAACTGCACTGTTCACCCTAACTCCACTGTTCACCCTAACTCCACTGTTTACCCTAACTGCACTGTTCACTGTCACTGCACTGTTCACCCTCACTGCACTGTTCACCCTAACTGCACTGTTTACCCTAACTGCACTGTTCACCCTAACTGCACTGTTCACCCTAACTGCACTGTTCACCCTAACTGCACTGTTCACCCTCACTGCACTGTTTACCCTCACTGCACTGTTTACCCTAACTCCACTGTTTACCCTAACTCCACTGTTTACCCTAACTGCACTGTTCACCCTAACTGCACTGTTCACCCTAACTGCACTGTTCACCCTAACTGCACTGTTTACCCTCACTGCACTGTTTACCCTAACTGCACTGTTCACCCTAACTCCACTGTTCACCCTAACTCCACTGTTTACCCTAACTGCACCGTTCACCGTCACTGCACTGTTCACCGTCACTGCACCGTTCACCGTCACTGCACCGTTCACCGTCACTGCACCGTTCACCGTCACTGCACCGTTCACCCTCACTGCACCGTTCACCGTCACTGCACTGTTCACCGCCACTGCACCGTTCACCGTCACTGCACCGTTCACCGTCACTGCACTGTTCACCCTAACTGCACTGTTTACCCTCACTCCACTGTTCACCCTCACTGCACTGTTTACCCTAACTGCACTGTTTACCCTAACTCCACTGTTTACCCTAACTGCACTGTTCACTGTCACTGCACTGTTCACCCTCACTGCACTGTTCACCCTAACTGCACTGTTTACCCTAACTGCACTGTTCACCCTAACTGCACTGTTCACCCTAACTGCACTGTTCACCCTAACTGCACTGTTCACCCTCACTGCACTGTTTACCCTCACTGCACTGTTTACCCTAACTCCACTGTTTACCCTAACTCCACTGTTTACCCTAACTGCACTGTTCACCCTAACTGCACTGTTCACCCTAACTGCACTGTTCACCCTAACTGCACTGTTTACCCTCACTGCACTGTTTACCCTAACTGCACTGTTCACCCTAACTCCACTGTTCACCCTAACTCCACTGTTTACCCTAACTGCACCGTTCACCGTCACTGCACTGTTCACCGTCACTGCACCGTTCACCGTCACTGCACCGTTCACCGTCACTGCACCGTTCACCGTCACTGCACCGTTCACCCTCACTGCACCGTTCACCGTCACTGCACTGTTCACCGCCACTGCACCGTTCACCGTCACTGCACCGTTCACCCTCACTGCACCGTTCACCGTCACTGCACTGTTCACCGCCACTGCTGCAGTCTTGGCACTTTTCTCCCGAAGTTCTTCCTCCTTGACTGTTCAGCATCCCTGGCTCCTGGTTCCACATCCTCGGTTCCTCATGAGTTCTGAGGTTAGCTCCAACCTCCAGCCCCAGTCCACTGCTGAGATTACTTACTGAACAATCTTCACTTCATCTCTGGAAGATTGTCTCTTCATGGTCCCCTCATGACTGTCATGCTACACACACGCACACACACACACACACACACAGATGTTTCAGGGGAGTTAGCTTATTTCACTTCATATAATGATCTCCAGTTACCTTTGACTTCCTGAACATATGATTTCATTCCTTATGGCTGAATAAAGTTCTGCTGTGTATGTGTGTCTGTGTGTATACACGTTTCCCCTGCTCATCTGCTAGATGCCCATGCTGTTCCATTCCCTAGGTATTGTAATAACAGTGGTCACTGTGGATGTGCAAGTGTCCCTGTGGAAGGCTGACCTGCAATACTTCAGGTGTATATCGAGAAGTGGTTATAACTGGGTCACATGACTTCCATGAAGAAATGCGAATGCTGAGTGCAACAGAGTGTATTCCCAGGATCAGTCAATAGAGTGGGGATGGAGAGATGATGCGATGCTCTTCCAGAGGACCTAGGTTCAATTCCCAGCACCCACATGGCACCTTACAACCATCTGTAACTCCAGTTCCAGGGGCTCTGACTCCCTCGTCTGAACTTTGAGGGCAGCAGGCCCACGTGTAGTGAACAGACATGTGTCCAAACAAAACTTTCATGTACATAAAATTAAATAAATCTAAAAAGAAAAGATTATGAGATCTCTTCAATAAAAAAAAAAAAATGTTCTTTCCCAACATCCTAACCAGCATTTGTTTTGTTATCTTGATGACAGCTCTTCTAAGTGGAGTAAGGCATAATTTAAAAGCAGTTTTAATTTGCAATTCCCGGCTGGATAAGGATGCTAAGCACCCCTTCCATGTTTAGTCCTCTTCATCGCCACACTGACAGTGACACACCTCCCATTGTCCTCTTTTCATTGAGGGAAAGTGGCTCTGAATCTGAGCATCTTCACTCTCCTTCCCCTCTCTCTCCTCTGGGTGTCTGTAATCTCCTTCTCCTCTCGTCTCTTTTCTATTGCTCCCGTCATAGGTGAAGACCTCATCTCAAGAGGAATGACTACCGGTAATAATTAAAGCCTCCAAAATGTTTGGGGTTCTGTTTCTTCTTTCAAGATGTCTTGCACACATTCTGAACGTTTTGAAAACACTGACTAACGTTCCCCTTCTCAGACTTCTTAGATGCTCCGCCTTCCTCTGAGCTGGGTGGGAGCCTTTGGCCCTCATCTTCAGCCCCTTCTTCCTGGGACCTGTGAGCTCCAGCCTTAGCGAATTCATAAGTCTTTAAGCCTTTCAGCCCCTTCAGTCTGCATCACTCCTCGGTGCTTTTGTTCGTGATACTAGTTCTGCCCACAAGACAAGGTGTGCCCTCTGTCATATGTAAAACAGCCCTTGGTTCTGAAGGACCCGCTTCTTTGCCGCCTCGTGTGCCACTCCTGGATGCGTGAGGTCTGTGTAGCTGTAGATGTTTGGTTTCCCAGGAAGCCAACTGGAGGTAGACAGGAGCAGCTGATGAGGAAAGAAGGGACGCAGAATTGTGGTGTGTGGGAAGGTAGGCTTCTTTATAGTCACAGCAGTGACTTTTGCCAACCCCAGGGCACCTTGGAAGTCAGGGAGCCCTTTCAAAATTCCGTGGCTTCAGTTGCCACTTTTTGTTATGGCTTCGCTCTAATGCTTGTTCTTACTATAAAATATGAAGTTGTTATGATGGACATCTCCCTGGCTGTTCTTTGTGTATCCTAGGACCCAGTGCAATACCTTCTTTCCTATAACAGATACACAAATTAATCCTTGCTCAATGGAAGGAGCCAGATTTATCTGTGTCCTTGTTTCCTCATCTTTATAGTAGGAATCATAGTTACTTTTCTATTGCTATAAAGGGACACCATGACCAAGGCAGTTTATAGAAGTATTAATTGGGGTTTGATTCCAGTTTCAGAGGGTGAATCCATAGTTATTATGACAGGCAGGCATGACACTGGACCAATAGTTAAGAGCTTACATCCTGGCAACAGGCAGAGAGAGAGGGAGAAGGAGACTGGCTTGACTTTTTGAATCTCAAATCCCACCCCCAACTCCTCCTCCCACAAGGCCACACCTCCTATACCTTCCTAAACAGTGCACCAACTGGTAACCAAACATTCAAATATATGAGCCTATGGGAGGTCATTCTTATTCAACTGCCATGGTGGGATAACCAAGGCTTTTGAAAAACCTCAATAGAAAAAGACTATGATTTCCTGTCAGATAGCACTGGTCTCCAGGACTTACCAGAGAATCTGCACAGAGAAGTGTCCCCACTATCTATATAAAAGTGACCCAAATTACACAGACAAGTAACCGCCTTCACAAAATGTACTCGAAACAATACATTGTTTCTTTATCTTACTCTTAGTACAGATCCCATTCAGTAGACAACAGTCCAGAGAGGTCGGCTCCTGTAACTGAAATAGCAAGTGACGAACCATTGTATCCCAGCTAATGGCCTTCCTGCCCTAGAATGTCTATGTTGAGATGTTTCTCCCTCTCTCCCCGTGGCCTGACTTTTGAAATTCCTTGCGTGTAAAACCAAGCCTGTGATCTCCCTACTTGTCCTAGTTTCTGTGGTCTGTTTTTCAAAACTCAGCTAAGAGCAGCTTCCTTGCCTAAGCCTGAGATCCAGAAATAGCCTCAGCCCCCACCTCTCCCTGCCCCTTTGTAAAGACTTCTCCTGGGTGACAGTTTTATGTTAGGTACAGTACTAGACATCCAAGTTTGTGGCCTCAGAACTCACATTCTCGTGTCTGTGTTAATATTGTTGTTGGGAAAGAGGACAGGAGAAAAACCAGCAGTCAAGAACAAAGGCTGGGGCATGTGATCCAGGACCCAGCTCTGACCAGTGTCTTAAAAGATAACAGGAATTATCCAGGTGATGGTGAACAGCGCATGGCACCTTCTGGAAGCTAAAACATGTGCAGCCAAGATGTCTCATTGTTTCTGGGGTTGGCTGAGCCATATTTTAATAGATTATATGAGAAGAGTTTGGGTTAAGATTATTATTATTAATAATAATTAATTTAACTCTGAAGCCAAGCAACTCACAGACTTAAGTAGGGGAAGATGGGAGCTTTGTGAAAAATATTAAGAAAAAGCTAGGTCTAGGCAATTAAACTGACCTTGGAAAGAACTGGGCCGTGCTGGAAGATAAACAGACTCAGCAGAGGGTTGCTTGACTGAGGAAAGTAGAATCCAGGACAACAGAAGACACAGGAAGGTCCCACTAATTCTAACTAGTGAGTGTATTTTGTTGTTGTTGTTGTTGTTTGCTGGGTTTTTTTTAGGGTTTTTTTTTTAAGGTAATCAGTCTAGGAAAACTAAGGAACCAGATGAGATAACAGAGTATAATGTTGAATTTTTTCCCCAAGAATAGCTAACCCCTAGAGTCACCAAGAGGTAGTTTGTTTGAAACAAACACTAACTGTTGTGAGCTCCCCAACCCTACGGATTCAGAACATTGGCATGGTAAAGGTTGGGACCCTGGAGGCTTCAGGGATTGACTGTGGCAGTCAACCAGACTTGAGAACTGTGTTTCTGTTGCTCCCCTGTTATTACTCCTATGAATGCATGGAGAACACCCCGACTTTGGGTCCCTTGGGGAGTCCATAAGGAAGAAGAATAGACATTACTGATTTTGGACTGACCCCCCCCCCCCAAGTCTTATTATAGTTCTCCAAGTCTCAGATGTGTTGAGGACAGACTGTTCTGTGGTTGTTGTTTCTTTCATTATATGGTTAACTATAAAAAAATCCCAAACTTGAAACAGAATCAGGTTTGCGTATAGAGCTAAAATATCTGGGAGGAGAGAGGGAAGGATCACAGAGTTGCACGCTTGCCAGCCAACATTAATTGACCTTTAGTTAGAATGATCTGTGGAGTGGCAAGATTGTTGGGCTCCATGGTCAGAGTTCAAGACTGAAGTCACCCTTCACTTCCTGAACCATTCTGCTATAAATGAATGTAAAGAAATCTGTTTAGTCAACCTCAATATTCTGTCTCTTTCTAGAATTATATACTTGGAACTTTAACTTCTCTATGTTTTGTTTTATGGAATGATAAATAAAACCTAGCTGAGGTTATTGGATGAACAAACTTAGGTATCTTATGCAAAAGAATTACTAAGTACCCGTACAGGGCCAGGCACTTAATCTTCTTACCCCTGGGTCCCTGGACATAGACCATGCAGAGTACATAGTCAAACAGTGCTCGGGTGTCAGGAGTGGGAGCTGAGAGGTATGATTGGGGTTAATGACAAGGCCAGAAGCTTTGTTTGGAGTCTGTTTTCTATTTGGCAGGCTATGGGAAGTAGGTGCTTGGTGTATTTGACTGGGTGGTATTGAATAAGTATCAGAAAACCTGTTGTTCTTTAGGTGGAGACAAGCTTGTCACTAGGTGTACTTTCTTTTTATACTTCTCGCTTTTGGGTCGTATCATTAAAAGACAAAAGTTAACAGCCTAACGCGAGTGGTTTGTAATCCATGTCCTTTCTAACCCATTGAACACTGATTAGGGCAGGGTTGGTTTTGCTTTAGCTGCAGAGACTGATGGTAGAAGACCCAGTCAAATATGAAAAATGTAGTTGAGGACCAGAGAATCTGGGGCCCTCCATGTTACAGTGATTTCTAGAACGTTACTGCTGTGTATGCTGGTGACCCTTGAGACTCGGTAAATGGGAAATAAGGAACACATGAAAAGGGAAAGGTGCAATTTTTCACTGCTTATCTGACAATAGTTTATATGCTGTGATTTAAGACGGTGCGGAGGTGCACACCTCTAATCCCAGCACTCAGGAGGCAGAGGCAGGCTGATCTCTGTGAGTTGGAGGCCAGCCTGATCTACAGACTGAGTTCAAGAACAGGCAGAGCTGCATAATAGAGAGACCCTGTCTCAAAAGGCCAAAACAGAAGAACAAACCATTGGCTATTTCAAAATGGTTTTTCTTTGCTTAGAATTGCATAGACCTCTATAGAAGCAAGACACCAACTTTGTAGGAGTCCTTGCACAGCCAGTGACAGAGTCAATAGTTTCCCACAAGACGTGTTTCTATTTTATGATCTTTTTTGTTTGCATTTGTAGTACAGAAATAAATCAAGTTGTTTCTGCATTCACGGTCTATACCGGGTAGGATGTCTTGGGCAAGGATGTGCTAGCACAGGGAGGGCTGGAGACCCCACCCAGGGTGCATCTCACCACTGAGCCCTCTCACTTGTGTTCGCGCGACTGCAAGCAGAAAAGCTGCCCTTCGTGTGACTCACATGAGCAAGATTCAGTGACTGTTTGAAAGGCAGGAGGGAGGGAAGAAAGTAAGGAGACTGACTAGTAAATCCACTGATCAGAACTCGACTCCTAGATTTCAGAACTGGGTGACCGGTAAAGCCATCTCACCTGCCACTGATTTAATTTTCTCCTCAGAAAAGGACATTGCTTTGTTCTGACTACAAATGTTTAGAACGTTGTCCAACCCAGAATTGTATTTTTTATCCTCTCTCTCTTGTCACTGATTGTCACTTGGAGATGGACTAACAGATGCCACATCTTATCAGTCTTCTATTATGAGCTTTCAACTGGTTAATTTTTAGAAGCATTCTTTTTTGATCTTCTCAGAGATGCCGTAATCTCTTGTCAACCTAAATGAAGACCAATACTAATTTAGGAAGCAATGCAAACCCTGATGTGTTCCTGCCCATATATGTCACTATTCAGAATGTGTTTCATTTTTTTGTTTGTTTAGTTTTCTCAGCTTGATGCAAGCTAGAGGTTAGAACCATTCTGGGAAGGCGCATGGGGGGTAGGGGAGAACTACTTCTCTAAGAGTAACCTGTAGGCAAGCCTGAGGCACTTTCTTGATAGAGATTGATCCGGAAGGGTCCAGCCCACTGTGGGTGGTGCCACCCTTGGCTGGATAGTCCTGGGTGCTACAAGAAAGCAGGCTGAGCAAGCCAGGGAGAGCAAGCCAGGAAGCAGCATTCCTTCTGGTTCTGCTTCAGGTCCTGCCTGCAAGTTTCTGCTTTGGCTTGACTCAGGAATGTGCTGTGATCTTTGTATGTAACACAAAGAAACCCTTTCCTGCGCAGGTCTTTACCCCCACAGCTATAGGACAAAACAAACTAGTGTAGAAGTGCACTTTCATAATAGTAGTCCCTGAAGGAATCAGAACATATTTTGTCTTAGAGTCGGGACTTCTAATCTGTTGTTCTCACACACCCTATCCCCACTAAAGACACTCTTGGATAGAAGTATGGCATTCGTGAGTCTGGAGGTCAAGTCAACTTTATTTTTATTGGCTTCTAATTTAATATTACATTGAAGTCCAGCTTTGTTTGTCATACTGGTGAATTAACAGTCACCAAAGAAATCCTGGGTTGATGAAGATGGATTATGGAAAGCATTGGGCTGTGGTAACCTACTTTGTTACTGTAGCTAATACTCAAGACAGGCCCAATAGAAAAAAAAAAATATTTTGTTTTGGTTCACAGTGCTGGCCTTCCCTCAGCAAAGTCCTAAAGCAGCACAGGGTGACGCATGACAAGGGACAGGAGCACTTGTCTGTGTCTGTGTCTGCTAGTGTCTCTTCCCTCTCCTCTTTACACAGCCACCAATATTCCGTCATAGTGCTCTCCCCTAAGGATCTGAGCTAATCCCAGTTACCTCCGAAGGCTCCACTCTTGAACCCCGTAGTCGGGTTGAATTTCCGTCTTCACGTGGCACGATGGGGATTGAATTTCTACACATGAACTCTGGGGAGAGTTACTCACACTGTCATGCGGGGCAGAGGCTATTGTAAAGAGGCACTCCTGCCCCCCTTTTGACTCGAAGACTATTGAAGCAATAGGCCCCAAGAAATTGAATTTTCCCCGGTAATCTCATGCTGGGCTCCTGGTGTCAGCCAGAACGAGAGTTTGTCTCCTGGAACAAGATACCACACAGCACCAACAACTGATCTGACAGTTTGCTGAAGAGCTGAATCCAGATGAAGACGATGCAGGCCCACACCTGGACAAGGACTGCTTAACCGTGCACATCCCTTGCCTTCCATTTAAACCTAAATGTTCTGTTAGGATCTGGAAGGTGAGCCATGAACCGGGGACAGTCACTGGCTTCTCTGTTCCTCTTCCCATAGGACCACACTGAGACTCCTATTCTGTCTTTTGCTAATTCTATGTTATTTAATTTGTCTATTTGCGGTAGAGTGACTAAACCTAGTTTATTACAGCCATCAGAGCCTAGACTTTGACCTTAACTATGCTAACAAAACTGCCTCCAAGTTGTAACAAAGACCTACTACTAAACCCTTCTTAATCATGAGTAAAGAAGAGTCTCCGATGCTCTGAGCCTGTGTTTTGAAAACTGTCTCATTGGTATAGACATGTGAATTTCTGTCTACCTTGAAGGTGACTGTCCAACCCTGAACTTATAATTTTTATTTTAGAAATGTAATTTTTATTATTTTTTATACATCTGAGTGTTTGCCTGCATATTTGTCTCTGTAGCATATTTGTTCAGGGCTCTCAGAGGCCAGAAGAAGGTGCCGAGTCCTCGAGACTGGAGTTAGAGTTGTAGGCAGCCCCGTGAGTGCTGGGAATTGAACCCAGGTTCTGAAAGAGTAACAGAAATATCTCTCCAGCTCCTCCCAGAAGTTCCCAACACACAGTCCAGGGCAACATTAAAAGACAAAAGACAACAATGTTAGGAGTAAGTATAACTAGTACTTGCCTCCTGCTCTTCTCCAGGGCTTCATCCAAACGCTTCTGTTAGGCTTGGTCCCTGCTCTTCCAGGCTTGGGGTATTACTTCCGTAATTACTTTATTTCTTGATGAGATGGGAATACACTTCCTCACGTGAGACCACAGCCTGCAATGGCTCCCACAGTCTAACAGCTGGGGTTGAGTTGTCTCCATCTTGCTCATCTAAATATTTTAATTAGCTATTTTCATCTGGCTGGTGCAGTGTCCACGGATCCTGATGGAAAGTAAAAATCCGAATCTCCCCTTTTTCATTTCTCCCCATTTTCTACATACTTTTTGAAAACTAGCTGGAATTCATTTTTTTTTAATTTATTCACTTATTTTATTTATTTTTGGTGACAGGCTCTCACCCTGTAGCCCTGCCTGTCCCGGACCATGTAGACATCTGCTTACTTCTGCCTCCCCAGGGCTAGTGTTATAGTTATGTGCCATCACCCCCAACTATAAATTTGTTCTTTTGTAAGTTCACAGTCTCCAGCTTACCGTGGTCCAACTTGCTGGCTCTTGACTGTATGGTGGTACAGAAAGGCTCTCCATTCTGAAGAAATCATACCTTGAACTTTAAATTGGTGTCTTTCCCTGTGCTGTGGATATGTAGAATAAAGCATGATACTGGGCCGCAGGGGCGGGCAGATGCTCCGTCAGCTGACGCGCCCGAGAGCACAGAGTCCACATGCTGTAGAGTGTACTGTATTGCCAGGGTCTTCACATTCCATCTCGTTTCCATGCGGTGCATATCTGTGATATTTTCAACACTTTATTGTAAGACGAGCTTTATCTTGATTTCGCCCGACAATAAGTTAAGACAAGTGTTCGAAGTACATTCAAGCTAGGCTAAACTTTATTGTAGGTCACGAATGGACTTTTAGTTTAGGATATTTTCACAAACGTTCGTGGCACGTTTGTGAGCTAACCCGATTGTAAGTCGAGCACCGGGATTTCCCTCCTGTTGACCATCATGATTTGTCTCTTTCCTCTTTGGGTTTCTCAAGGGAATTTGTGAACACCTTTTCCAAATCCATCACTTTGCAGTTGAAAAAGCTGGAATCTCACAAGGGACAGAAGTGAGGCACTTAGCCAAGCCACAGATTACATATTCTAGCCATGTTTACTTTTAAAAAAAAAAAGGAAAAAAAGCTGGCTCAAGGTAAGCTCTGGGAATGTGACAGTCTGACAGACAAACTGTTCTGGTGTCACTCACAGCTCTTCCGAGTGGGCAAATGTTAAAAGACCAGCTATAAAAATGACGCACAAAATATTATCAGGTTTTGCTGAGAAACACAATGTTGGCTGTGAGGCTATTGATTGGAGGTCATCCAGGAATAACCGCTGAGAAGTTGAAATTTAAAGCAAAATTTGGAGGGTAAGGAAGAGCTGACTGGCTGGCTGGAGGCCTGTTATCCAGAGCTAAGGATGACCTTGGAAGAGGGCAATGCGGGTCTGTGGGAGTGAAAGCATCGGCTCTTGACGGACAGTGCAGCTCCGGGAAGGCAGGAGGAGGCTGGAGAGAAGGGAGGGCCAGGCTAGCTGGGGCCTTGCAGAGTTTGGATTTAACAAAAGCTACAAGACAGCCAGGTGTGTTGTAGATCTCAGAAAGATGTTTTTGGAGACTCCCTGGAGAAGAATTTTAAGGTCAGATGACTTGCCAGACTTAAAAGATCCTGAGGTTCCTCATTCTGCATCCGTTCTGTGGTAGCTAAGTCTTAGAAGAAGTAAGTGCCAGCATGAACTAAGTAGGAGTACAGCAGAGGGCTGGGCCCATGTCCAAACAGCTTTCTTAGTCTTCCCCAAGTTAGTGATATAGGAAGGAGTTAAGGCTCACATCACTAACCTGTGGTAAACCCCAGAAGGATTACAATCTGTCTACTGAATAGCTTCTCAGTCATGTAAAAACTCCCTGTCTTAACTACTCTCAGTATTGTCTAGCGTTGCCTAGAGCCATTTGTGCTGCGGTTGTTTATCAAGCTCTCCCAGGCCACAGCTCAAGTCTGTGCCATCTTCCAGCTAAGCCAGCCTGTGGGTCAGTGATAAACACAGGGACTTCGGCTTCCAGCTAGTACATGTCAGCTGTAACAGTTCAATGGTTGGTTTCTTCTTGTCTTTCTTCTTATATCAGTTATAAAATCATTTTTCTCATGCCCCGTCAATTTATTTACATCCTACATTTTCCAACAAGTGCAACTTAGTATTTTAAGAAAGACCTCGCATGTATGTATTTCTTCTGCCTCTAGAGTCATACCCAGCATGAGTGCTAATTCATGCATGCTTCCTTTAGCTTCGCCTATCTTTACTTCTCTTTGTTTGTTTTATTTTTAAGTCTCTCTCTGTGTGTGTGTGTGTGTGTGTGTGTGTGTGTGTGTGTGTGTGTGTGAGAGAGAGAGAGAGAGAGAGAGAGAGAGAGAGAGAGAGAGAGAGAGAGAGAGAGAGAGAGAGAGAGAGCGCGCAGAGGTGCCATCAGAGTCCAGAATACCACATCCCGTGGAGCTATCATTACAGGCAGTTGTGAGCCACCAAAGTGTATGCTGGGAACCCAACTCAGGTCTTTTGGGGGAAACAGGACATGCTCTTCTCTGAGTCATCTCTCCAGCCCCTGTTTTAATTTGTTTTATTTTTGTGATTGTGTCACTGTGTAGCCCAGGCTAGCCTAGAGCTCAGGTTCTTATTGCCTCCACTTCCCACATGCCAAGGTCAATCTTGTAGTTCTTGATTTACACAAGTGCTGTGGTGTCCCGGAAAGAGCAAAGGTTTTAAACCCAAGTATTTTCCAGATCAAGTAACAATCTTAACCATGGATCCTGAGTCAATTAATGTTGCCTCCGTAAGATGGTGATAAAAGTCATGCTCGCAGGTTGATGATAGAAACTGGCACACAATCTGGGAAACTTCTGGATGAAGTGCCAAGCCTTTCACTGTTCTGTCAGCACAATGGCTTGGCTGAAGTGTAATTGGCATCCAATAAATCTCGTGTTCAATGTATATATCTGACATGACTAAGCACCCCCACCCCCTAAAGTTAGCCCAGGAATAGGCTTTTAATCTCGCCATTTACCTGTCCGTTTCTAATTTGTAGTTTTTGCATTTAGTTTGCTTGTTTCTTTTGGGGCTTTTTGTTTGCTTGTTGTCGACAAAACTTTTTTCTCTTGTTTTTGAGATTCAATGTAATTTCATCATTTCTCCTATGCCTCCAAACCCTCCCATGTACTCCTGCTTGCGCTCTTCCAGAGTCATGGCCTCTTTTTTAAAAAACTTTTTTTGTGCTGGCAGAGAGAGAGAGAGAGAGAGAGAGAGAGAGAGAGAGAGAGAGAGAGAGAGAGAGAGAGAATTCCTAAATATAACTGCTCAGTCTGAAACTCTGAATATGACTTGTATTTATGCTGCCAGGGCCGACCATTTGGTATTAGATAACAATTTGATGAGCTCTTCCCAAGGAAGACGATTTTTCCCACTCTCAGCCTTCATGAGTCACCTGTACTCCTTGATGTAGTCTGGAGGCTGTGTGGGCTTTCCTCTGCCCACTTAGCATGTCTGTCTCTTGTTGTTCTTGTTCGGCTCATGTTTAAGCAGGCATGATGGTGAGACTTCATGGGTGTAGCTTCTGATAATACTAGGAGACACAGTCTCACAGCAGACTCCCTAACCCTCAGGCTCTTACACTCTTTCTGCTCTTCTTCCAAAATGTTCCCTGAGCCTTAGATGTGATAGTATTCTCAAGGTGTATCCATTAGGAGTGTGTTCCACAACCCTGCATTTTGATTGGTTGTGCTTTTCTGTAGTGGTCTCCATCTGTTGCAGAGACATTTCCTTGATGAAGGTCGATTACGCTTATCTTTGAGTATAAGAGGAACGTTTAGAAAGTAGTTGGAGATGGTGCCGGCTTAAGAGATTGCTGTAGGTCTCCTCGAGATCCATGGCTTCACTAGCCCTGATTAATTAACCAGGTTTCTAGTTCCAGGCATGGTTTCTCTCTTGTTAATTGTCCTTGTCTTCAGGACAATTTGAGAGCTGCTGGTTACTGCTATGGTATGTATGCCACTACTGCATCCTAAGGGACACAGGGCCACGCTGTCGTCGGCGCTGTGATTTGTCAGTGTCTTAGCTGAGTGGGATTGTTGGTTGCTTCTCTCCCTTGGAAGTTGTATTGCCCATCTGGTACCATGAGAGCTAGTCCTCAGAAAAGAGGCATTCGTTCCAGCTCACAGCCCTCTGGTTTGCATGATATCTTCAGCAATAGAAACTTACTTTCTACTTCTGAGGGTGTCTTACTTAAGGTTACTATTACTGAGATAAAACAACCATGGCCAAAGCAAACTGGGGAGGAGGAAAGGGTTTATTTGACTTATACTTCCATATCGCTGTTTATCATCTAAGGAAGTCAGGACAGGAACTCAAACAGGGCAGGAACCTAGAGGCAGGGGCTAATGCAGAGGCCATGGATTACTGCTTACTGTCTTTCTCACAGTGGATTACTCTGTGTGCTTTCTTATAGATCCCAGAACCTCTAACCCAGGGGCCTCCCCCACTAATCACTCATTAAGAAAATTCCTTTCAGCCAGATCTTATGGAGGCATTTTCTCAGTTGAGGTGCCCTCCTTTCAGGTAACTCTAGCTTGTGTCAAGTTGACATAAAACTGGCCAGCCCAGGGGATAACCAAGAGCAACCCCCATAGGCTTTATATTTGGAGATTCTCTTAGATAGCCCTGACCAAAACTCAAAAGAGGGCTTCTCATGCCCATTATTGGTTTTTCTTAGGGGGTCTTTGAGGAAATACTTTCAACCCAGATGAGAGATTTTTCTTTAAACTCTATATGTGTATTTGCACAGAAAACTACATATATTTTGGGTTGTTTATTTATTTTTAAGACATAGTTAACAGTATGAGGTGGTGTTATTTGCAGACTTTCTCAACAAAGCAGTCGTGCATGGAGGGAGGGAGTCGCTGACTTTGTAAAGCCTATTTAAGATGGCCAATGCTTCCATACTGATTTAGTCAGACTATTTCATTTATTTTGGCTTTAGCATTAGGAGAGAGTGAGCTTTTAGAATTTATGCAACAGATGTGTAGATCACATCAACCTGTGTGCTACAGGGAGTTCTCAGAGAACATGCGCCTGAATGTGGATGGAATGGGGGGCCAGCCCTCCAAGATCTTAGGTCTAGGGATCTGGAGTCTGCAGTTTACCTTAACCATGTGTCAAGAGGACTGCCCCTTCCCCCAATCCCAGGACTTTCACAGCACACTGTATCTTCAAGTTTGGCTACCAACTTCAGTGAGGAATATTGATTTTTTTGCTGTGTGTGTGTGTGTGTGTGTGTGTGTGTGTGTGTGTGTGTGTGTGTGTATGTGTGTGTGTGTATGTGTGTGTGTGTATGTGTGTGTGTGTGTTAGGTTTCTGGAGTGATATAGACAGATACAAACATACCTGTTAATGGTTTGGAGCCAAATACCATGCATCCTGGGCCAATAGTTTGCACCCAGCTTTTTCCTGAACATTTTCCAACACCCTTGAAGAAAGAAAGAAGTGTGTGTGTGTGTGTGTGTGTGTGTGTGTGTGTGTGTGTGTGTGTGTGTGTGTGTATGTTATGGCCCTGTGTTGAGTTAGGCACCACCTCAAGTGGCCAGAGCATGTAACTGATATCAGAATGGTGGAAAGCCCCTCTGGGTTGCCTCCACAGTTAGTAAGGCTCTCTTCGCCTCTGCGTCTAGGCCAGAGAGGGGCCTGCTTGGCCCTAGATGCTCTGTCTTGATGGATGACTCCTAGGACCTGGGGGTCTCATTACCTTCATATTCATCTTCCGCTGCTAGTGCCAGATAATGGATGAAATTTAATCTTATGCCAGAGGACTCCCAAGAAGGGGAATTTGAGACTCCTTGCCTGCTGCAGTCAGTTCAAGAATGATGGTGAGGATCCAGAATGATCTTTTGTGGTGAGACTAAATGGATCACGCACTGTATGACTTCTGATTTATTTTTAAAACATTCCCGGTCCTATTGGCTCCCTTTTAATAGTTTCCTAGAGCCTGTTTATTGTTACAGATGTTACTTTTAAATGAGGTCATCGAGCTTTCCTTTACTTCCAAAGGCAGTGTTTGCCTTTTTATTGCAAGGGTTGGCAGGGCTTGCCTGGAGAACAGTGCAAATATGAGATCAAGGTTAAGGCTTCAGACCCCAGGAGACAAGAAGAGAAGAGGCCCTTCTGTGTCTGCACACACACCACATCAGCCTGACACCACCAGAGAGCATGCTCACTCCATCCCGGATGTGACCTTAACAAGGGCAAATTGCCTGGCAGGAGGCAGGAGACAGACGTCACGATCTCAGATTGGCTTGAGTCACGCGCCCTTCTCTTTCAGAGGAAAACCTCAGGCTGTCGCAAAAGCTCTCTAAGCCCATTTCCTCATGTGCCTTAGAGATAATAACTTTCATTGCTTGGATTTGGGGGCCTGCCTTATGGCTCTTCAGCAAGTATGTAGAAGTGATGGAGGAATGAAAAGATGGTAATTGCTATGTATCGGCGTGAATAAACGCAGGCAAATATTAAAGAATATATACAAATTTAATGATTAAATTAAACTTACAGAACCGAGGTTCCCACGTAGCACAGGAGGTAGGAAAGAAAGGGAGGAGCCGCCTCCCGCGCGCCCATTTATCAGTACGCATTCTCCCGAGGTAAACCCGCCCCCTACAGGGGGCTGGCTTAACCCTACATTGCTAAAACTATACATGTCTGGAAATGCATCAAATCCTGCAATGGTATATTTTGCATGGCTTTGGGGAAGAACCACCGACACCAATTTCTGTAGATATTCTTTCCTTGGCTCACGTCCACACTTGATCAAGTACATGCCAGTGGCTGCCTTCCTGCTATGTTAGCAGAAGTAAGTAGTTTTATCCAATGGTATGATCTGAAAGGCCAGAATTTCTCCTATGTGTCCTTCAGCAGAAGTTTGACATCTCTGTTCCAAACTGGAAAAGCAGTGCTGGTACTGGGAGGTGGTCCTTCATAGCATGGGAAAGTAGAACAGGCTTGTGCAGGAATTTTAACACTTCTCCTGCGTGTCTGTGGGTTTCTGCCGTTCTGGTTTAATTCCAATACCTGAAATCCTGTGCATGTTAAGGTTGACTTGCTGAAGTTGGAATTAAAGGGCAAAAATTTATCAGCACGGAGCTTGTGTTGGGCAACCCCTGCTTCATGTTGTTAGACTGGAACCTTATTTTCCTTTACATAAAAATGGTCCTAGTATCCCTGGGCATGTATTCCTGGGAGGAGGCTAGCTGGCCAGCAGCACTGTGTGGCTTTTTAAAAGCACAATCACATGTTGTCCCATCAACGGTCATCAAAAGTGGATTTCAGAGTCAAATGAGAAGTTGACTGACTGACGCCGTGATCCTCCCTTTGTGTTTTGAGTGCTTCCAGTGACAGTTGGGAACAGCTCTGATGCCAGACGGCACGCCAGGAAGAAAGATGCAACGGACATTTTAACACTGATTGTGTATTTTAATTGCTGTCTTGTTTGTTAACTCAGTCCTCGGAGAACATACTGCCAGTGGCAGGAGGATGTATGCAAAATAGATAAAACTCCAAGCATGATAAGCCTCACTCAGAAAGAGTGATTTTAAAAGCCAAATAGATTTTACCCTGGGTTCTACTTTGCTCGTTGCAACCACAGACGGTATGTGCTTACGTACTCTACCGTAGGCACAGGTCATGTGTGCTTATATAATCACCCTGTGCACAGATGATATGCCCTTATGTACTCTACCTTGTGCACAGATGATACACGCTTATATGATTACCATATGCACAGATGATATGTGCTTATATACTCTCCCTTATGCATAGATGATACGTGCTTATATAATTACCCTGTGCACAGGTATATGCTTATATACTGATTCCTGTGATACATTGGAGAGCCTTTGGCTTCCTGTCTTTCTAAGTCACCATTTGCAAGGTGATGATACTCCACTGCTCTCACGTCCCCATCCTTCCACACAGGTTGCATCTTGGGATACCATTGTAAGCCAGCCCAAATGCAAAGATCTCCTGTGGTGTGTGCAGGACACCTTGCATTACATGTGGTAGATAGGAGGTACTCCCATCCGGTGCCTGTTGCCAGCTCCATCTCATAACCTGGTAGATCTTCCCTATCTTTGGATAGCACCCCAAAACCTCATCTAAGCTGCTCGTCAGATA